>NC_135239.1:20589029-20899029 GCF_051348905.1 Ranitomeya variabilis
AAGTCATACTGTCCTTCCTCCCTATGTGTGCTAAGAGGCAGTGGTGTAACTTGAAGCTCGTGGGCCCCAATGCAAAACCTCCAAATCAGGTCCCCAATTATAACAGATCTTTATTAGAAATGGTCTTTTATTTTTGGACCAAAGGAACCCTTGGGGCCCTTAGGCTCCAGAGCACGGGTTCAATTGCAACTTTAGAGTTACGCCCCTGAAAGGAGGATGAGGAGGACGAGTCAACACATGGTGGGTGCTGTTGACCTTGGATTGGGCTTAGTTTTAGCTAGCTCTAAATCAAAAGTTTTAATTAAGCTCTACTTCTCTGCTTAAAGGATAGGAGCTGTCCAAGAGTTGAAAAATGTGGCTGCTTTTTTTTTCTCCCAAAGCAGTGCCAACTCTCTCTGCAAGTAGTGTCTGGTATTGCAGCTACACCCCATGCACTTAATGGAGTTGAGCTGCAATACCACACACAACCTGTAGAAAGAGGTGTTGTTGTTTTTTTGGGGAAAGAAAACATCTGTGTTGTTCTAAACCTGGTCAACCCCTTTAAGGAGTTTGTTTGCAATTTAGGACTGCCAAATAGGGGTTAACATCCACCTTTATTACACTTTCATAGTGTAACACGCTCGTAGGGTCGGACGGCCTCAATAATGGACTTCAAGTGTCCAGCAATAGACAGCACCATACGGAGGTGACGAGCTAAATTTACCATTGGGGTCTATTATGGGATGTTCACAAATATCCTACTGTATCTTACTGCTGGTATGTCCTGTGTGTGTAATTATAAGAAAAGATTACAATGTTGTTATAGCGGATGTCACATATTCTTTATACTTAGAGGGAGTCCAAAAATGATCCCCTCTTGTAGTCCCAAGGAGTCCCGTCCCATACTGCATCTAATGTCCCTGTTTCATTGCATATATTTCCCATTCTGGACTAGTAAAGCTGCTGACAACACCCATATTTGTACCATAATGGCTGACACCCAGTTTTGCTAGACACAGAATAACTAAAAAGTGGCTGACTTGTCCAAATCCTTGGCTGAAAAGGACAAATTTTGACTGTATCCATTTGTGTTTATATTCTACTTATTTTTGCAACATTGTTTCCATTTGTTTATTTACAATAAATCCAGAAAATCTGCAGTGAAGACAAACTGCAGCCAAAAGTCTTCAATCTGTCTAATAAACAGAAATTTTTAGGCAAATTGGAAAGGAAACTAATACTTCCGTGCGCTGCCGGGGGGATTAGTAATATAAGAATATAATGATACAAGAAGTCATTTATCAATCTGCATGCTTCTCTGTGACGGGTGAAAGCCATGCAGTCCAGCACTGAAGTGGTTAAGGAGTCTTTTGTGCTCCGGCTGAATGTAAGCCATGTCTGCTGGGGCTTCTTGACAAAGCAGATCTTTATAGAGATCCTCCTTGATCTTTGCTGTGGTCTCTGAGAGACATGAACACCTGAAGGGCTGCACCTGACTGCTGCCGGCCCCCAGAGCGCCTGTTCTCTACTTTCACTCTGTAGGAAGTTAATGGAATTTGCAGTTGATTAACCTCAGAAGTAGAGTAATGACACAACCAGGGATTACAGCTGCCTCTTCTCTCACTACATCTCTTTTTTAATACAGAAGGAGGCAATGAACATAGAGACAAAAATAATCACCTCTATGATGACAACAATTAGGAACGTATATGGGCACCAGAAAGGGGTTTTATGTCAGTAAAGAATTGTCATTGCACAAAGAAAAGTTCTAAAACTTTCTAATATACTCAATGTATCAATTTACCAGTTTCAAGATATCCCTTTCTTTCAGTGAAAGAGAGCCTTCTTGTTTATGGTTGGGAAATAATCTGTGCAGACCTAATACTTCCTACAATATATCAAGTCTAGACAATCCACTGTGGACTCCAGACTGATATATTGTAGCTACACTGATACAGTACAAGGAGTTTGACTACAAGGCTTTGTGCACATGTTAAGTATTTTGTGTAGAAAGTTTTTCACTATTTTTGCATCTATTGGCAGAAAAAACGTAGTGGCAAAAAAGCCACGTTTTTATGCATTTTTTTCCACTTGTGTTTTTGTTGCAGATTTTTCCCCGCTTATTAGTACGGATGAAATAAGCAGCAAAAACATTGAATGAATTGACATGTGTCAGATTTACATCTGCACCAAATCTGCAAGTTACAAAGAAGCAACGTGTGCATGAGACTTCAGGATTCTCATTAACTTTGCTGGCATCAGAAAATCCTTAAGCTTTTGCGACCAATCTGCACTGAAAAAACGCAACAAAAATGAAACGTGAGCACAAAGACTTAGGCTCTAAATTGTCCAAAAGGTGTTGTTCTCCAGCACCAAAGAAAAGTGCGGTAGTTCAAACTTTGGCTTTAGGTTTTAGAAAATTGGCAGAATGTGCACATATATAAAAAAACAAACCATAATACTTATAAGTCTGAGGTAGAAAACTCATAGTCCTAGCTAACAGCTTGGTGTGAGGTTCCTCAATGTGTGCACGTACCCATAGAGGGTAATGTGAACACCTGTAAGGTAAAGCAAGAGGTGAAGAAAATTGTATACATGCAGAGGTGTCCTGAGATAGTAAGTCATTCCCTATCCCTAGTAAATGTGATATTCATCGTCTATGGGAATGCTGGAAAGAACTGTACAACATTTCTAACAGGGGTGGGCCCCCAACTATTGCAGATCTTTAATTGGAATAGTCTTTTTATATGGGCCAAAGAGACATTTTGGGTCCTAGGCTCCAGGGCCTGGGTGTGATTGCACCCTGCACCCATTAGTTACACCCCTGTTTCTAATCTATCCCAGCCTGGTTGAAGCAAAATGGGTGCTCTGTTGGTCTCTGTCAGGTGTATAGGGGTCTATAGACACATTTTTCATGTGAACTAGGAGCTTTCCCAGCGCAGACAACAAACAGACGCTGCAGTGTGAAATCAGCGTATTATGCTCTATTTTATGCTTACTCCATATTTGTCTCCTCTAAGACGACCTCTCTGATATCACACTATGTTTGTCTTATTCCCACATTTGGAATTGCATGCTAGGTACCTAAAACAAGTCTGTGCAGCCCAGAAGGGTAGTCTACTGTACAGCACATAAAACTTTCTAAAAACTTCTTTTAAATTCTAGTTACATGGGCAAGAAGAAGTGTGCACGCTGGTCAAGTGCCTTATGCACCTTGCAAAGATATGAACTGATAATGATGCTATGTTAATATAAATAACGTGGATTCATATAAATAAATCACAGTCTCACCATCAGAGGACTGCTGCAGCTAATCAGAGGCCACTGATTGCCAGCAGCTGTCACCTGACATCTCTAAAGCTCGTTTCCCCAACATGAGAGGAATACAGGAGTGGTGGGGGTCCGCTATATAAGAATGTGTTATGTTGGGACCACCATGAGCCCATTTTTTAACATAACTAAAAGTAGTGGACGTCCCCTTTAAGTGCTGCTTTCTAAGTCTGATACATGATATAATCAGGGGAGCTGATCATCTTCACGTAATTCGGGAGACATCTCCTGCCATTCAGTAGGAGACATGATGATAATAGATTTCTCCTTAGAACATATGTCACGTACAAACACATTCATTACAACAAAAGATGCTGCCTGTGTTTGGCTTGTCGCTTTGCGCGGCGCATACATTGCTGACAGCGATTTCTGCATCCGATTCTTCACATATGGTTTGTTTAGAGCATGAAATCTGGCGTCGCATTCTTACTGTTTTTCTGAATCATAATATATTATTAACGGGTAATTGAAAACATACTTTTCCAAGATGGATATGTTTATGTACGTGTCAGGCGGTAGACGCGGGACATGAGAGGATGAAATCTGATGAACATACGGGAGCTATAGGAAGGGTCAAAAGGAAGCTAATCTCTCCGGGATGTTGTGACAAGTTACATGCACTTATTGTGGCCTCAGACCTGGTCCTGGCGCTGTCTGCACCTTTGTTGTGTGATGAAGGTTCTCTTGATGCCATGCAGAAAGCCAAACGGCCATATGTGTCCACATTATATAGTCATGCGCCATCGCTATCTGCCCCCATCAGGCAATGTAACCTCTAGAGGCAATACGCTGTAATATAGCATGTTTAGGAACGTGTCCCAACAATGCGGCACAATAGCAGTCTATAGGTTCTACACTGCAGAGTATAAGGGGATGGAAGGGATAGAAGGTACTGTACAGAGTATAAGGGGATGGGAGGGATAGATGGTACTGTACAGAGTATAAGGGGATGGAAGGGATAGATGGTACTGTACAAAGTATAAGGGGATGGAAGGGATAGATGGTACTGTACAGAGTATAAGGGGATGGAAGGGATAGATGGTACTGTATAGAGTATATGGGGATGGAAGGGATAGATGGTACTGTACAAAGTATAAGGGGATGGGAGGGATAGATGGTACTATACAGAGTATAAGGGGATGGAAGGGATAGATGGTACTGTACAGGGCATAAGGGGATGGGAGGGATAGATGGTACTGTATAGAGTATATGGGGATGGGAGGGATAGATGGTACTGTACAGGGCATAAGGGGATGGGAGGGATATATGGTACTGTACAGAGTATAAGGGGATGGAAGGGATAGATGGTACTGTACAAAGTATAAGGGGATGGGAGGGATAGATGGTACTATACAGAGTATAAGGGGATGGAAGGGATAGATGGTACTGTACAGGGCATAAGGGGATGGGAGGGATAGATGGTACTGTATAGAGTATATGGGGATGGGAGGGATAGATGGTACTGTACAGGGCATAAGGGGATGGGAGGGATAGATGGTACTGTATAGAGTATATGGGGATGGGAGGGATAGATGGTACTGTACAGGGCATAAGGGGATGGGAGGGATAAATGGTACTGTACAGAGTATAAGGGGACAGGAGGAATAAATGGTACTGTACAGAGTATAAGAGGATGGGAGGGATAGATGGTACTGTACAAAGTATAAGGGGATGGAAGGGATAGATGGTACTATACAGAGTATAAGGGGATGGAAGGGATAGATGGTACTGTACAGAGTATAAGGGGATGGAAGGGATAGATGGTACTGTATAGAGTATATGGGGATGGGAGGGATAGATGGTACTGTACAGGGCATAAGGGGATGGGAGGGATATATGGTACTGTACAGAGTATAAGGGGATGGAAGGGATAGATGGTACTGTACAAAGTATAAGGGGATGGGAGGGATAGATGGTACTATACAGAGTATAAGGGGATGGAAGGGATAGATGGTACTGTACAGGTCATAAGGGGATGGGAGGGATAGATGGTACTGTATAGAGTATATGGGGATGGGAGGGATAGATGGTACTGTACAGGGCATAAGGGGATGGGAGGGATAAATGGTACTGTACAGAGTATAAGGGGACAGGAGGAATAAATGGTACTGTACAGAGTATAAGAGGATGGGAGGGATAGGTGGTACTGTACAAAGTATAAGGGGATGGGATGGATAGATGGTACTGTACAGAGTATAAGGGGACCATAGGGATAAATGGTACTGTACAAAGTATAAGGGGATGGGAGGGATAAATGGTACTGTACAGCGTATAAGGGGATGGGAGGGATAAATGGTACTGTACAGCGTATAAGGGGATGGGAGGGATAGATGGTACTGTACAGGGCATAAGGGGATGGAAGGGATAGATGGTACTGTACAGGGCATAAGGGGATGGAAGGGATAGATGGCACTGTACAGAATATAAGGGGATGGGAGGGATAGTTGGTACTGTACAGGGCATAATGGGATGGGAGGGATAGATGGTACTGTACAGGGCATAAGGGGATGGGAGGGATAGATGGTACTGTATAGAGTATAAGGGGATGGAAGGGATAGATGGTATTGTACAGAATATAAGGGGATGGGAGCGATAGATGGTACTGTACAGAGCATAAGGGGATGGAAGGGATAGATGGTACTGTACAGAATAGAAGGGGATGGGAGGGATAGATGGTACTGTATAGAGTATAAGGGGATGGAAGGGATAGATGGTATTGTACAGAATATAAGGGGATGGGAGCGATAGATGGTACTGTACAGAGCATAAGGGAATGGGAGGGATAGATGGTACTGTTCAGAATATAAGGTGATGGGAGGGATAGATGGTACTGTACAGAGTATAAGGGGATGGAAGGGATAGATGGTACTGTAGAAAGTATAAGGGGATAGAAGGGATAGATGGTACTGTACAAAGTATAAGGGGATGGGATGGATAGATGTACTGTACAGAGTATGAAGGGATGGGATGGATAGATGGTACTGTACAAAGTATAAGGGGATGGGATAGACAGATGGTACTGTACAGAGTATAAGGGGATGGGAGGGATAAATGGTACTGTATAGAGTATAAGGGGAAGGGAAGGCGGGATGGTACTGTACAGAGTATAAGGGGATGGGAAGGATGGATGGTACTGTATAGAGTATAAGGGGATGGGAAGGATGGCTGGTACTGTGCAGAGTGTAAGAGGGCGGGAGGGATAAATGGTACTGTACAGAGTATAAGGGGACGGGAGGAATAAATGGTACTGTACAGAGTATAAGAGGATGGGAGGGATAAATGGTACTGTACAAAGTATAAGGGGATGGGATGGATAGATAGTACTGTACACAATATATGGGGATGGGATGGATAGTTGGTACTGTACAGAGTATAAGGGGATGGGAGGGATAGATGGTACTGTACAAAGTATAAGGGGATGGGATAGACAGATGGTACTGTACAGAGTATAAGGTGATGGGAGGGATAAATGGTACTGTATAGAGTATAAGGGGATGGGAAGGATAGATGGTACTGTACAGAGTATAAGATGATGGGAGGGATAAATGGTACTCTATAGAGTATAAGGGGATGGGAAGGATGGATGGTACTGTACAGAGTATAAGGGGATGGGAAGGATGGATGGTACTGTATAGAGTATAAGGGGATGGGAAGGATATATGGTACTGTGCAGAGTATAAGAGGACGGGAGGGATAAATGGTACTGTACAGAGTATAAGGGGACGGGAGGGATAAATGGTACTGTACAGAGTATAAGGGGATGGGAAGGATGGCTGGTACTGTGCAGAGTATAAGAGGACGGGAGGGATAAATGGTACTGTACAGAGTATAAGGGGATGGGAGGGATAAATGGTACTATACAGAGTATAAGAGGACGGGAGGGATAAATGGTACTGTACAGAGTATAAGGGGATGGGAGGGATAAATGGTACTATACAGAGTATAAGGGGATGGGAAGGATGGATGGTACTGTACAGAGTATAAGGGGATGGGAAGGATGGATGGTACTGTATAGAGTATAAGGGGATGGGAAGGATATATGGTACTGTGCAGAGTATAAGAGGACGGGAGGGATAAATGGTACTGTACAGAGTATAAGGGGACGGGAGGGATAAATGGTACTGTACAGAGTATAAGGGGATGGGAAGGATGGCTGGTACTGTGCAGAGTATAAGAGGACGGGAGGGATAAATGGTACTGTACAGAGTATAAGGGGATGGGAGGGATAAATGGTACTATACAGAGTATAAGAGGACGGGAGGGATAAATGGTACTGTACAGAGTATAAGGGGATGGGAGGGATAAATGGTACTATACAGAGTATAAGAGGACAGGAGGGATAAATGGTACTGTACAGAGTATAAGGGGACCGACGGGAGGGATAAATGGTACTGTGCAAAGTATAAGGGGACAGGAGGGATAGATGGTACTGTGCAAAGTATAAGGGGATGGGAGGGATAGATGGTACTGTACACAGTATTAGGGAATGGGAGGGATAGATGGTACTGTACAGAGTATTAGGGGATGGGAGGGATAGATGGTACTGTACAGAGTATTAGGGGATGGGAGGGATAGATGGTACTGTACAGAGTATTAGGGGATGGGAGGGATAGATGGTACTGTACAAAGTATAAGGGGATAGGAGGGATAGATGGTACTGTACACAGTATTAGGGAATTGGAGGGATAGATGGTACTGTACAGAGTATTAGGGGATGGGAGGGATAGATGGTACTGTACAGAGTATTAGGGGATGGGAGGGATAGATGGTACTGTACAGAGTATTAGGGGATGGGAGCAGAGATGGTACTGTACAGAGTATTAGGGGATGGGAGCAGAGATGGTACTGTGTAGGGTATAAGAGAGTAGGTGTAATAGATGGAACTGGACAGAACATAATCCATCCTACGTTTGGATGAGAGGTGAAGTCTTCTACATACAACCTAATGTTCTATCATATCATCCATGATTCCCATTTCTAGGGCTGACTTTGAGTATTGATTCTAACGTGGACCTTGTTGGGTGATCTACAAGGATCCAAGAACAAAACTATCAGGGTAGATAAGTAGAGGAGGGCAGCCACACCATGGCTGGGGCAGTAAGGATAATGTGGTGGGATGTTGGACATTTTTTGTTGCAATCCATGTCTATGACCTATCTTCATCCAAATTTCCAGATGAGAGGTTTTGGGAGAGTCACAGGAGTAGGATCTGGTGGGTGTCTTCCATGACTTTTGCTATGGAGCCCTCAGATTTAATTCTACACAGAAAAAAAAACCAGAAATGTGTCTTTGTGAAGACGGCACAATGTCATCTATCCCCCGATCATTAGTCTTCCCACTAGTAGACCCTCATTATCGTGCGTCCATTAGGCTCAGACAGATCTGTCTGTAACTGAACACATCCAGATTTCATTTCTCACACATAAAATAAGCTGCATATTAAAACATTTTCAACCACAAATTTCGCGTCAGTTTCCTTCTCATCTGTCATTAACGTGGAGTCTGAGACGGCTGCACATAATGTCTCCTGTTCAATCATTAGAAATTCCCAGGACGGCCGTATAAACCGTAGCGTCAGAATCGTGTGATGTGTGCAATCATCATAAATGAGCTTAAAGGTGCAAGAAGAATCATATATTGTCACTGCGGTCACTACGGATGTTGCAGAAAGGGTCAAGGCCACGTTTAATATCCAGAGCAGACATGTAAAAAAGTGCAGCAGCTATAAAGCACCATCCCAGTATCTAAGGGTAAATGCATTTGGGATGGATATGCTGCAGGTTTGAATGGGGTGATGTTCTTCCAAAAACAGCGCCACCCCTATCTACAGGTTTTGTCTGGTATTGCAGCTTTGCTTCATTTTAGTGAATGGCGTAGAGTTGCAATACCTTTCACATACTCCAAATAGGGATGGCACTGTTCTTGGTTGAAGGTAGCAATGTTTTATTTAATCCAAGATCCCTTTTTAAAAACACTCCCAAATTGATGCATAATACTGATTTGATGGACAGAAAATCATGTATGACGGACGCAGTTCCATTGCGTTATATAAGGTGATGCTGTGAAAACAGAGGAATGTGTGTAATTCACGTGGAATCACAAGTGAGCTCCTACGGACCGTTTGAAGTACACAGCGATGTCTTGCAACGTCTTGCTTTTCCCAGAAATGCTTTCATCAAGATTTGTCACATCAGTTGCAGCTAATTGAGCAATTACATTTAAAGTGCACGTCGGTCCCTCCTGAATAGATGCACGAATCAACCAATTACTGTACAATCTCACCAGTCAAACTCGCAGAGTCGCCCGTTTTGATGACTCGCACAGTTAAATGAAGTGGTACGAGCAAATCTGGCAAATGCTGCGCGCAATGCGTTAATAAACTCCAAGCCTGGTTAGGTCATTATATTTAATGCATCCAAATCACAAGGGCAGAAAGAGAAGACGATGACTTGTCTCCATTTACCGCTTCCAGTAGTTGGATATGCAACTTTTTGCATTAATGGCTTTTCCATAGGATACAAAATAATTGTCTTATTGGTGGAGATCTGATTTCAGGAAGCCCAACCAATCTCACAGACAGGGTTGTCTGGTCCCCCTCCTCTGCTGGAGAGCTGGACGAGGTGCGATGATATGCTCCATTATGGTCAGTGGAGGACAGTAACTCCCATATGCTTCAATGGAGAGCAGTCACGTGGCCAACTCTCTGTCTTGAACAGGGGGGTTCCCAGAGCTAAACCAACAAAATCCTCATCATATGTTATGTTTAGTATTAATATGGAAAACCATTAAAGGAGTTGTCTCAACACAGGCATTTATGGCATATCCATATGTCTTAAAGGTGCAGGTCCCATCTTTGAGAATAGCATCTCTTACCAGTACAGTGGCCCCAAATACCCCGTTCTGACTGGTATCGTACCAGCTGTGATAGGAGAGGTGGATGCGCATGAGTGACTCTCTCCACTCAATACTTTGGGAGTTCTGAATACACCCAAGCATAGGATTGGCTCATTATAGACACCTTTTACCAGGACAAGAGGTCCCCAGATCCCTAATTCTGACTGGTGTTGTGCAAGCTTTAATTGGAGAAGTAGCTGTGCATGTGCAGTTCTTTCCATCCACAACTAAGGGAGTTCCAAATACAGCACAGTAAACGGTAATGGGGGCCCTCAAACCCCTAAAGGGGTCACCAGTTCCCTAATAATGACTGGTGTCACCCAAACTGTTATTGGAGAAGTGGCTGTGCATGCGCAACTGTTTACAATTCACTACTATGGGAGTTCCAGATACAGCAGAATAAAGGGTAGTCTCATCTCAGACCCCTACCTCCAGAAAGTGGGGTCCATGGATCCCTAATAATGACTGATGTCACTCCAATTATAATTGGAAAAGTGACTGCGTATGCGTGACTGTCTATATTCACTACTATGGGAGTTCAAGTTATAGCAATATATAGGGCAGTCTCCTCACAGTCCTCTACCTCCAGAAGGTGGGGTCCCCGGATCCCCAATAATGACTGGTGTGACCCCAACTGTAATTGGAAAGGTGGCTGCGCATGCACAACTGTCTATATTCACTTCTATGGGAGTTCCAGATTCCACAGAATAAAGGGTGGTCTCCTCTCAGAAACCTGTCTCCAGGAAAGGGGTTTCCCTGTTCCCTAATTTTGACAGGTTATGCCTCAGTTGTAATTGGAGAAGTGGCTGCGTGAATGTCTGTATTCACTACTATGGGAGTTGCAAATATAGCTGGGAACAGGGTAGTCTTATCACAGACACCTATCTACAAAACTGTGGTCTTTCCCTCCTATGGGCGCTCTTCTCATAGTATTGAATGTGCAGCCACTTTTCCAGTCACAGCGGCTATGGTTCCAGTTACAAATGGGCATCTGGGGACCCTAATTTAAGAGATAATCTCTTTAAAGGCACCTATCTGCTTTGCAAAATGTCTTTCTCTTGGAAGACTTCCCCAAAGAAAGACTAATAAACAGGTATCCACAGCTGAAATTCCCATGTTAACTTGAGATCTGCAGGTAAACCAGGAAGCAAGTGCTCAATTCCATGACAGCACCTCCGCAGGTAAGATTAGGTATTACATGATGCTTATCAAAAAGTCATTAGGCTAGGAATATTATGCGTGGATCTGCAGAGTCTTCCAAAGTGATAGACGCCCTACTGAGAGGTGCAACATGGGCCCCGGCATAAAATCTTACCCCAAGTATAATGCCACATGACTTCCCTCATATGGGATAAAGCATTCAGAAGGAGAGTATAGGTCTGTTTTAGGGCTTCGTATGCCCCTTATGGGGCTGTATTTGGGATTTCTATAGAGACTGTCCACATTACAGGGATCTGTAAGACATATTGGACGGATTTCCGTTCCGTTACCGGCAGTCAAGCTTTGCTGCACTCCCACAGTCAGTGATACATGTTGCAGAACTTTGCTACATTTGTTGCACTTTTCACTTAACTGAGGCTTTTGTTCTGTCTCCTCCAAAGAGCGAGTCCCATTTATTCCACAAAGGGTTAAGTTCATTCCAGATGGATCAGCTCTGTGACATAATTGGGGGAGACGTTTCCATTTCATGAGCACGTTATTGCTGAAATTACCAAATGTCACAGCGGTTTTGTACTGCGGACACCTCTGCGCTGGGCTCGGCCATGAGCCCATTAAGTAATTTCACAGAGACCCGCAACGGCTTTCACATGGTGTGTCTCAATTAAGTGCGCCCACCAACCCTCTGATCATGTGACCGTGGACATACTCTGTGGTTTACAGCGTAAAGACCCCGGACGGCATGTGGTTGCTAGATCTGCATGGCATACAATTAGGAACATATGACCCGGGCTTCTAATGTGCATTGTGGCTTTTCTTTTTGTGTACGGATGAGACTTGGTTAATGTCAACCACTTTGCTGGTACCGAAAAATGCATAGAAAATCCTCAGCGTATCTGCTCCTTGTGAACTTGCCCTAATATAGCACTGAGACTCAAACGCCTACTTCTTCTCTTCTTCTTTCTTGCTTTATACTGAAGCTCGACCCGTCCGGATCGGCTGTTGCGTCTGAGCACAAGCTCAGCAAGAAGTCAATGCACTGGGAGCTGATGCTATCTGATCTCAGATGTTTTTTCACACGACCATGTTATGCCTCCTTTTCAACATTTTGGGCCTAATTCATCATTTGTGTTTTTTTAAAGTCATTTTTTTTGTCTTGTGGTATTCGATGATGTCTTTTGTTTAGTGCCAAATTATTAAAAATGCAATACACGGTTCATAAGTTTTGCACAAAATCAAAACTACTCTTTCTTAAACCGGATCTTGGAAGGTAACTGTAAATTATGTTGACACCAATAATAAATCTGGTGCATATTAAGACTCTTATTAGCAACGTTTCCCTTTCTGGACACTTTTAAAAACTATGCAGGAAGATGCAAGAAAGGGGGATTTTATCAAATCTGGCGTTTCATGCAGCGGTACTAAGAGATCATGTATTATCAAGGGAATTTTTGGATTCACTTTTTGGAGAGCTTTTTTTTATCTTAAGTTATGGAAATTTGTGAGAAAACTAAAAACTTGATTCTGGATTTGGTGCAAGTTAAAAAAAGATAAAAACGTATAAATGGACTGGACAGGAGAGAGGACAAGATGTAATATGGCTACTGACAGGTAGCTGATAACAAGAGATGTTGAAAAAAATGAATTTTTTTTTGCATCTGTAATGATACAAAATAATACAATATTGCAAACAAACATTGAACACCATAAAGAGAAAAAAAAAATGGCATTATTACTATTTTTTCTTTCATATTGCCCATATAGTATGAATAGATATACTGTATATGGACCACAAAATTACATTAAAGTCCTGATCTCAGCATTAAAAAATGTCATTCAAATATAAATTGTTATATATTACAAAAACTCATTCAGACTATGTGGGAAAAAACCCTGCATGGATAAAAAGACACTTAAACATCTAGTGCAAAAACTCAATTTAATGAGATCTTATTAGTAAATAAACCTCAAAATGTTATTCAATAAATGAAGCAAATGTTAATATAGGAATCTTTTCCATATTTGTAGATTTGTGTCAAAAGTGTAGTGACTCTTTAACAAGTCATAGATCTGTTTATGAACATTTATAAAGCCAAGTCCAATCCACTTTCCCCAACAACAAAAAAACGAAAACTTTGCTTTAGGCACAAATAGGGTAGAAATGTTGCAAATAAGTAATATATTTGAAGCATGCAATAAATAATACAGCAAATAGATAACATATATTTGATTGAGAAAGGTTGAACTTTATGGACCTGGGTCTTTTTTCAACCTATGCAACTAATAAAACCAGTGCAAAGGTCACAAGTTACTCCAAATGAAGTAAAAATACACTTCTACAAAGTTGTTAAGAGTTTTTCAAAAGTAAGAAAAAGTCCTTATCATGGTGCAGATATGGCTTGTGCTAGAATGTGTGAGTTTTCTACACCAGAAAACTGGCATGTATAAGGATTATTTCTAGTGGATATATGATAACTTGATTATTGGTAATGTTCTGGGAATGATTTTGAGAACAAGGGCCTGAATAGAGCGGCGAGTGCCCATGCGCTTCCTTGCTCTATTCTTTGTAAATGGAGAAGAGTACAGCACTTGGCTTTTTCTGGCAGACCCATAGACAATGATTAGAGAGGTTGCGGCATTCGCAGCATTTCGGTGTTCTATTTTGGGGACTGGTGGTGGGGTCCCAGTGGTCGGATCATTAGTTTTTAGCTATCTTGGAGAAAAGCAATAACTTGCAATGTTGATACAAACCCCAGTTTTTGGTTCCATTGGAGCCACAATTCATGATGCTTAGTAAATTTCCTGCATTCTAATTAATATTTTCTATTACTACATAATATACCAAAAGGTCACAGAATATGATGTTCCACAAATCTATACAGTAAGTGATTCCTTCACGTTTCTCCTGGATTTATGACTCTACACAAGTACGAGATGAATGACTGAAGAGAAAGTTTCTCGCAGTTGAATCCCTGCTTTCCTAATCCAGTGTAGGTTACGGACTTGTGATATCTGGAGGAAGTTTAACCAGACAGTTTAATCCTCTAATTTCCTGTCCTGTAATCAGTCCCTGACTGATGCCTCCAAATTAGAACCACACTCACTTCCATATTTGGGACAGGTGAAAGGATGTTCGGCTGTGGAAAATGAAAAAAAAAAAAAAAAAGAACATATTATGTCTCCAGAGCGAGAGATGATTGCATCTCATAAGGTAAAATATACATGGTCATTTACAAAGAAAGCTATTAGCAATGTAAGGTGACTCCTGGCAACTAAGGACACGACTGCTCCAGGAAAAGGAGGGATGCACTTTTCTAGTGGCTGGGGTCGCAATAGGGCACTTTACTTGTTGCTGTCCATACAAAAAAATGTGTATTTGAAAAAAGACGTCCTAGTGTGACAGACCTATTCTATATAATGGTCTAATCTCTAAAGGTTGCACCATGCTGCATACCAAGAGTCTGCCAAATAATTGCAAGAGCGCTAGTAGGACCAACGGAAGTAATACATAGGCAGTAAGTCAGTGGAGAGAAAATGACTGGAGAATCCGACTACACAGGGTTTGTTTGTAGTCTGTAGCCAAGGAGACACATAGGATTTCTGAAACTTAACATGGACAAAACAGAATTCATCATCTTTCCCCCATCTCACGCGACCCCCCCAACGAACCTAACCATTACAGTAAATGGCTGCCCACTCTCCCCAGTCCCACAAGCTCGCTGCCTCGGGGTAATCCTTGACGCTGATCTCTCCTTCAATCCACATATCCAAGCCCTTTCCACTTCCTGCCAACTTCAACTCAAAAATATTTCACAAATCCGTTCATTCCTCAACCAAGAATCTGCAAAAACCCTAGTCCATGCCCTCATCATCTCTCGCCTTGACTACTGCAACCTCCTGCTCTGTGGCCTCCCCTCGAACACTCTCGCACCCCTCCAATCTATTCTAAACTCAGCTGCCTGACTAATCCACCTGTCCCCCCGCTATTCCCCGGCCTCTCCCTTCTGTCAATCCCTTCACTGGCTCCCCATTGCACCAGAGACTCCAGTACAAAACCCTAACCGTGACGTACAAAGCCATCCACAACCTGTCTCCTCCATACATCTGTGACCTCGTCTCCCGGTACTTACCTACACGCAACCTCCGATCCTCACAAGATCTCCTTCTCTACTCCCTTCTTATCTCCTCTTCCCACAATCACATACAAGATTTCTCTCACGCATCACCTCTACTCTGGAACCCTCTACCACAACACATCAGACTCTCGCCTACCATCGAAACCTACAAAAAGAGCCTGAAGACCCACCTCTTCCGACAAGCCTACAACCTGCAGTAACCACCGATCGACCAAACCACTGCATGACCAGCTCTATCCTCACCTACTGTATTCTCACCCATCCCTTGTAGATTGTGAGCCTTCGCAGGCAGGGTCCTCTCTCCTCCTGTACCAGTTATGACTTGTATTGTTTAAGATTATTGTACTTGTTTTTATTATGTATACCCCTCCTCACATGTAAAGCGCCATGGAATAAATGGCGCTATAACAATAAATAATAATAATAATAATAATAATAATAATAATAGGAAAATCATTGGATATTTTTCACCAAGATGATTTGCAGAATTGCTTCACCTTTGGTGGAATATAACATGGATGAAAATAAGCACATAGCACTTAAGAGATGTTTATTGATGAGACAGAGCCACTGTCATCCAACAGCCAGGTCCACCTTGATGATCAAGAGAGTGCTCTACCTAAAATTGGCAAAGCGGCATCATATTACCAACTCCTCTAAGTAACGGAAGCTACCAAGCTACAACTTGCCTACTGTGGACACCTCAAACAAAGAGAGCATGGACATCATGGTCTGAAGAATAGAAAGAACAAGACGAAGAGGAAGACCAGCAACACGATGGCTGGATACTATGATACTATCAAGTTAATAGTGGAGAAGACCCTGGTGAACCTATCTAGGTTGCACAAGATCCATCTTCCTACAGAGTGATCATCCATCTATCGAGATCAAGCTGAAGGCCATAAAAAAAATAATATATATATACTGTATATAGTAACGGAAATGTTCTGTTCTGGCAACGTTTATTACCCTTTGCAGTCTGAGGGACTGTTGAAGCAAAATTGGGACTGTTGGCTAGTATTCTCTTTTGAGAGTTCTGGAAGTCTTGCCTTATTTGCCAATGGCCCTGAATTTGCTGGGAGAGTATTTCAGCCAGGAATGGGGTGAGTCTTTGCAAAGTTTAAAGGGGGTTCCTCGTTGTTTTGGGGGCATTCTTAGATGGTCACAGGACACTGCTCACAATGTCCAGATATTCTGGCTATAAATGTAGGTAAAAATAGAAGAACTGGAAAATATCCTGGGCACAAGCTGAAACTTACCAAGATCTCCCTAAAACTACTGCATTGCTCCATCATCAGCTAGAGCCCTGAGGTCGAAATGCACAGTCAGGGGTTGGGAAATGGAGCGTGGGCTGAGCATGGAAGGAGAGTGACCTAAAATGGTTATTAGAAAAAACCTTATGGACAAATATTATCAAGAATTGGCAAGTATGACTTGAGCCATGGGCAACTGCCTCTGCTGCCTTCATCTCCCCGCGGTCCGGCTGAGCACAAATAGTCGTATATTATTTTTTAGAAACTTGTATTGTCTTTCCTACTTTGCACACTCATCGCTCTTCAGTCTTCTCATGTAATATCCCTCTGTGAGTCGTACAAGAAAGGGATAAATAATATCAATGCCAGTCTGCAAAGCAAAACCTTGGGGAGAACGACAAGTGTCTTGCTGGTGCCAAGACCTCGGCCTGTGAGTGGTTCTCATCATCGTCAGAGGAAAACCACTGTCCCAGAAGACGCATAGAGATCCAAGAGTTTACAATCTTCCAGAGAGTGGTGGGACGACCAAGGGGAGTCAGTGCTGTAATCTCATCAGCTCTGATGGCAGTCGAGGCTCCTCAGAGACGGATTTAAAGGGATGGTGTCAGGCAGCCAAGTTCTCTATGATGGTGACATTTCTGGGGAAGAATAAAACTGCAAATTACATTTCTGGGAAGTTGACTCAGCCCAGTGCTCCAGAGGAATCAACCACTTAGAGCCAGAGGAGGAACGTTAACTTCTGAGTTCTGAGTCCCAATGTAAAAGTTGCAACAAGAGCCCTAATTGTGTGCATCATTTATAGTATTGGTCTCCTTAGATGGGGCAAAAGGACCCTTATGTTCCGCCAAAAACTAAAGCTCTTGGTTACTGCTGCAGCATACATATATTTGCATCCACACGGGTTTGACACTGCTCTGAGGACCAAAAAATGAGAGGTTCTTCTCAACAAGCTTCTCCCCAGGGTGTAACTATAAGCAGCAGAGGTTACAGGTATATCCTGGCACAACAGGGATGAAAACATTTTCACTTTTTAGAGACCAGAGCATTATAGTTAGGGGGTCCTTTTTATAAGTTTTGCATAGGCATCCAGGGCTTTGCGTTATATCTCAGGCTCCTACCTCCAGTTATGGAGACTGGGACACTGGTGCACCAGTAAGATCAGGCACAATTTGACTATGCTCAGGAACCGTCTCTTTTCATGTTTTGTCTCTTCTATGCTTTGAATGAACTGCAGCTTATTTTTTTATTTTGGAAGGCATGGCCAATCAAGGTCATGTAGATCGTGGTTTCAGTTGTGGTGCAACATTAAAGAGGCTGAAGAATGAATCCCGAGGTTGGAACATGTGCACATAAAATTCCTAAGACAGTTACAAAAATACCGTCCCGTGCCCCTGTGAGTAATGGCAGATATTGAGGATATTTTTGGCTATAAAACCTGTTACTTATAATTTGTCGTTATCTCTTCTGACCTCAAAAAGCTTCGCTCTCCAGCTGTAGAGATTACTGACACCACATGGAGACTTTTCTATCTTTAGAAGGAAGGATGCAGATTTGGGAATATTGTGAGAGGCCCTTCACATTCACAGCCGCGTCTAACTGACAGCAACATGTGATGTCCAAATCTCACAGGATTGATTGAGGACAACGAGTAAGAGACATCTCTGTCATGAATAGCAGTAGTTACTGAGAACCCCCAAGTGTCAGTATCCTGGATCCCAATAGTCATTATCCTGTACCCCAATAATCATCATCCTGTACCCCAACAGTCATTATCCTGTATCAATAGTCAATATCCTGTTCCTCTAGTGTCAGTGTTATGCTCCTATACCCCAATAGTCATTATCCTGTACCCTAAGTGTGAGTGTTATTATCCTGTACCCCAATAGTCATTATCCTGTACGCCCAAGTGTCAGTGTTATTATCCTGTACCCTAAGTGTGAGTGTTATTATCCTGTACCCCAAGTGTGAGTGTTATTATCCTGTACCCCAATAGTCATTATCCTGTACGCCCAAGTGTCAGTGTTATTATCCTGTACCCTAAGTGTGAGTGTTATTATCCTGTACCCCAAGTGTGAATGTTATTATCCTGTACCCCAATAGTCATTATCCTGTACCCCCAAGTGTCAGTGTTATTATCCTGTACCCAGGTGTCAGTGTCATTATCTTGTATGTACCCCAATAGCCATTATCCTGTTCCCAAGTGTCAGCGTTATTATCCTGTACCCAAGTGTCAGTGTCCTGTACCCCAATAGTCATTATCCTGTACCCCAATAGTCATTATCCTGTACCCCAATAGTCATTATCCTGTTCCTCTAGTGTCATTGTCATCCTGTTCCTCTAGTGTCAGTGTCATTATCCTCTACCCCAACAGTCATTATCCTGTACCCCAAGTGTGAGTGTTATTATCCTGTACCCCAACAGTCATTATCCTGTTCCCCAAGTGTCAGTTAACATGTAGCTGTATACAGGATCTAACGTGTAGCCGTATACAGGGGTGACATGTAGCAGTATGCAGGGCTGACGCGTAGCTGTACAGGGGTGATGTGTAGCAGTATACAGGGCTGACATGTAGCTGTATACAGGGGTGATGTGTAGCTGTATACAGGGGCTGACATGTAGCCGTATACAGGGGTGACGTGTAGCAGTATAGAGGGCTCACATGTAGCTATATAAAGGGCTGATGTATAGCAGTATACAGGGGTGACATGTTGCTGTATACACGGGCTGAAGTGTAGCTGTATACAGGGGTGACGTGTAGCAGTATACGGGGCTGACTTGTAGCAGTATACAGTGGTGACGTGTAGCAGTATACAGGGCTGATGTGTAGCTGTATGCAGGGGTGATGTGTAGCTGTATTCAGGGGCTGACGTGTAGCTGTATACAGGGCTGACGTGTAGCTGTATACAGAGGCTGACGTGTAGCTGTATACAGGGCTGACATGTAGCTGTATAAATGTGTGACGTGTAGCAGTATTCAGGGGTGATGTGTAGCAGTATACGGGGCTGACGTGTAGCAGCATACACGGGGGACGTGCAGCAGTATACAGGGGTGACGTAAAGCAGTATACAGGGGCTAACGTATAGCTGTATACAGGTCTGACATGTAGCTGTATAAAGGGCTGATGTGTAGCAGTATACAGGGCTGATGTGTAGCAGTATACGGGGCTGACAAGTAGCAGCATACACGGGTGACGTGTAGCAGTATACACGGGTGACATGTAGCAGTATACAGGGGTGACGTGCAGCAGTATACAGGGGTAACGTGTAGCAGTATACAGGGGCTGATGTGTAGCTGTATACAGGGCTAACTTGTAGCTGTATACAGGGGTGACATGTGGCGGTATACAGGGCTGACGTGTAGCAGTATGCAGGGGTGACGTTTAGCAGTATACAAGGTTGACGTGTAGCTGTATACAGGGGTGACATGTAGCAGTAAACAGGGCTGACGTGTAGCCGTATACAGGGGTGATGTGTAGCAGTATACAGGGTTGAAGTGTAGCTGTATACAGGGGTGAGGTGTAGCCGTATACAGTGCTCACGTGTAGCGGTATACAGGGGTGATGTGTAGCAGTATACAGAGGCTGATGTGTAGCTGTATACAGGGCTGACGTATGGCAGTATACAGGGATGACCTGTAGCAGTATACAGGGGTGACGTGTAGCAGTATACAGGGGCTGACGTGTAGCCGTATACAGGGGTGACGTATAGCAGTATACAGGGTTGACGTGTAGCAGTATACAGGGGTGACATGTAGCTGTATACAGGGGTATACGTTTACCTCAGACTTCGTGTACTAGTGTAGTATCAGCTCCTACATCATATATGGGATCAATATTACCTCAGAAATTCATGTTCCCTCATGTGGCTGCTAGACAGCTCCTGTGTGACCTCCCTACAGACATGGCTGATATACTACTCCACATTTACCTCAGACTTCGTGTACTAGTGTAGTATCAGCTCCTACATCATATATGGGATCAATTTTACCTCAGAAATGTATGTAGTCGCCATGTTCCCTCATGTGTCTGCTACAACTTACCTCACACACTGCAAAGGCCGCTCCTGTGTGACCTCCCTGCAGACATGGCTGTTGTATCACACATTACTGCTGTATTATTCAGAGTCTTCATGAGTTGTGGGTGCTGCTAACTGTATAATATGGTGAACAAGGTCTTTGAGCAGATATCTGCCATGGCACAGTGTCTGCCATTATTATTGTGGAGCTGGGCAGTCACATATGCTAGACACTGGTGAGTGGTGAAAGAGGTGAGTGCGGAGCAGTCAGGGGATGATGGTGTATGTATGATGAGAGGCTGCACGTCATGTCAGTGCATTGTATACTGCCCCTGCTGTGTGCTGATTATCCCCCTTCCTATTTATGGAGTCTGGCGACCTGTATGTGACCTCATCTCTGCTACATACTGATGATGCTGGGTGTACAGATCCTGTGTAACCAGGTTACTTTCACTATATGTGGCATCTGGGTACAGGTTCCATCCCTGTGCTGTATACTTATCATACTGTATTTACAGATCTGTGGTACAAGTTATACTCCTCCTCATAATATATGTTGCATTTGTATGTGACCCCCATCTCTGCTATATACAGATCATGCTGTATATTTAGATCCTGTGTATACAGGTTATTTTCCTCGCTGTACATATAATCTGTACATGATTTCCAGCTCAGTGCTTTATTTCTGTAGCAATAGCAGCCTTTAGTTCTCTTATGTTACATGCTGTCCTGCCTGATATATCCATCCTGTTTCTGTATATTGTCCCCCTCATATGTTTGCAGGATCGGTGTATACCCACCGAGTGCTTATTTTATATTAGGCTGGGTTCACATTACGCTTACAGCAGCCCGTTCAACACATACGGTAACGGGCTGCTGTGAACGTAAGTGCCGGTATGGCAGCACGCTAGTGCAGATAGAGCATCTGCTAGCTCTATCTGCGCCAGCAGTGACGGACCCGGAAACGCTGCAGCCCGCGTCTCAGGGTCCATCACTCAATGACGGCACATCCCTAGCGCACACCCATTGTGGGCGGGCGCTAGTGATGCGTCCGACATTGGAGTCAATGGCGGCGTTAAACAGACTACGTTACACCGCGTTATGCTGCTGTGTAACATAGTCCGTCTAACGGATGCCAGCAACGCAGTGTGAACCCAGCCTTACCTAAGATGGTGGATAGCACAGGCCTGAGTGGATTACCTGGAGCCTTAGCATATATGTTTTATCATATATAAAATAAATATTTGGGGAGTAACTCAGCACATGGCGGTGCGGTGAATGGACACTAATAACGCAGCACATGGTGGGGCGGTGAGTGGGCACTAATAACTCGGCACATGGTGGGGCGGTTAGTGGGCACTAATAACTCAGCACATGGTGCGGTGAGTGGGCACTAATAACTCCACACATGGCGGGGCGGTGAGTGGGCACTAATAACTCCGCACATGGCGGGGCGGTGAGTGGGCACTAATAACTCCGCACATGGTGGGGCAGTGAGTGGGCACTAATAACTCCGCACATGGCGGGGCGGTGAGTGGGCACTAATAACTCCGCACATGGTGGGGCAGTGAGTGGGCACTAATAACTCAGCACATGGCGGGGCGGTGAGTGGGCACTAATAACTCCGCACATTGGCGGGGCGGTGAGTGGGCACTAATAACTCCACACATTGGCGGGGCAGTGAGTGGGCACGAAAAAGTCAGCACATGGTGCAGTGAGTGGGCACTAATAACTCCGCACATGGCGGGGCGGTGAGTGGGCACTAATAACACAGCACATGGTGCGGTGAGTGGGCACTAATAACTCAGCACATGGCGGGCGGTGAGTGGGAACTAATAACTCCGCACATGGCGGGGCGGTGAGTGGGCACTAATAACTCCGCACATGGCGGGGCGGTGAGTGGGCACTAATAACTCAGCACATGGCGGGGCGGTGAGTGGGAACTAATAACTCCGCACATGGCGGGGCGGTGAGTGGGCACTAATAACTCAGCACATGGTGCAGTGAGTGGGCACTAATAACTCAGCACATGGCAGGCGGTGAGTGGGCACTAATAACTCAGCACATGGTGCAGTGAGTGGGCACTAATAACTCAGCACATTGCAGGCGGTGAGTGGGCACTAATAACTCAGCATATGGTGCAGTGAGTGGGCACTAATAACTCAGCACATGGCAGACGGTGAGTGGGCACTAATAACTCCGCACATTGGGGGGCAGTGAGTTCACCATCCAACTCTGTGACCATTCTTGACCGGCCCAGCCAGAGCCCTGACATAAACCCAACTGAGCATCTCTGGAGAGACCTGAAAATGGCTGTCCACCAACGTTCACCATCCAGCCTGACGGAACTGGAGAGGATCTACAAGGAAGAATTGCAGAGGATCACCAAATCCTGGTGTGAAAAACTTGTTGCATCATTCTCAAGAAGACTCATGGCTGTACTAGCTCAAAGGGTGCTTCTACTCAATACTGAGCAAAGGGTCTGAAGTCTTATGACCATGTGATATATCAGTTTCAATATGGGGTGCAGAGTGTACATTAATGAGAAAAAAAAAAACTTTTTTGAATTTACCAAATGACTGCGATGAAACAAAGAATTAAAAAATTTAAAGGGGTCAGAATACTTTCCATACCCACTGTACATATTATATGTCTCACTATTAATGTGCAGCTGGTGATTTGAGAGCCGTGTCTGTCTGTAACTGCTGTAGAGGAGCAGGCGGCTCTCATTTATTGTTTCAGCATATAACACAGCATTGCCCATCACTGACTATATCTGACCTTATGATGGGATATTTTCCAGTATCAACTTATATGTACATACATGGTGTTCCATCCTCACTTATCCCACATCTTATACATTTCAGGAACTGAATAAAAAAAATGGTTGTGGGGGTAAAAAGTTCTCAAAATTAGTGTTTACTGAAAGATACCTACCTTTTTAATTAAACTTCACAATAAGCTGTCATGTTACTGGTCATTTTATGTAGCTATACAATACATAGAAATAAATAAAAATAAAAAGCAGTTATTTGTCTTTCCTTTTTAGTGGGTCCCTGAAGTTACTTATAATTTGGTCAGTAGGGATAACCATCTCAGGTATGGACCCCTGGTTTGGAGGGGTGTCCATCACAGTATTACCCCCTGGTGTGGGGGGTAACCTTCTTGGGTATGGTCCCCAGGTGTGGGGGGTAACCATCTTGTGTATGGCCTCTTGGTTTGGAGGGGTCTCCATCAAAGTATGACCACCTGGTATGGAGGGGTAACCATTTCCAGAATGGCCCCCTGGTGTGGAGGAGTAACCTTCTTGGGTATGGCCCCCTGGTGTGGAGGGGTAACCATCTCCGGTATGGCCCCCTGGTGTTAATGGGCAGCCATCTTGGGTATGGCCTCGTGGTGTGGAGGGGTAACCATCTCTGGTATGACCCCCTGGTGTTAATGGGCAGCCATCTTGGGTATGGCCCCCTGGTGTGGAGGGGTAACCATCTTGGGTATGGCCCCCCGGTATGGAGGGGTAACCATTATGCATTTTGGGAATGGCCCCCTGGTGTGGAGGGGTAACCTTCTCAGGTATGGCCCCCTGGTGTGGAGGGGCAGCCATTTCAGGTATGGCCCCCTGGTGTGGAGGGTAACCATCTTGGCTATGCCCCCTGGTGTGGAGAGGTAACCATCTTGGGTAAGGCCCCCTGGGGTGGAGGGGTAACCATCCCAGGTATGACCCCCTGGTCTGGAGAGGTGACCATCACAGTATGGCCCCCTGGTCTCCAGAAGCATTTATATCTTATAAGACCCTTTAAGGTTAAAGTCCCTGGGGTCATGGCAATCATATTTTGCATTCCTACAGAATAAATTGGCTCCTCCAAGCTAAAAACAGCTGCTGGAGGGGAGAAGAAAAAAAGCTTTTCAATACAATCTGTAGCTTCAATTACCCTTTTTTTTCATGTGATTTGAGAATGCTGAGGTCATTTGAAGTCATTTTGAGGGGTCTATATGATAGAAAATAACCAAGTGTGACACCATTCTAAAAACTGCACCCCTCAAGCTGCTCAAAACCACATTCAAGAAGTTTATTAACCCTTTACGTACTTCACAGGAACTGAAACAATGTGGAAGAAAAAAATGAACATTTAACTTTTTTTTGCAAACATTTTACTTCAGAACCATTTTTTTTAATTTTCACAAGTGTAAAAACAGAAATTTAACCACAAATTTTGTTGTGCAATTTTTCCTGAGTATGCCGATACCCCATATGTGGAGGTAAACCACTGTTTGGGCGCACCGCAGAGCTTGGAAGTGAAAGAGCACCGTTTGACTGTTTCAATGCAGAATTGGCTGGAATTGAGATCAGACGCCATGTCGCGTTTCGGGAGCCCCTAATGTGCCTAAACAGTGGAAACCCCCCACAAGTGATACCATTTTGGAAACTAGACCCCTTAAGTAACTTATCTAGATGTGTGGTGAGCACTTTGAACCCCCAAGTGCTTCACAGAAGTTTATAACGTAGAGCCGTGAAAATAAAAAATCGCATTTGTTTTCACAAAAATGATTTTTTCGCCCACAAATTCTTATTTTCACAAGGGTAACAGGAGAAATTAGACCACAAAAGTTGTTGTGCAATTACTCCTGAGTACGTCAATACCCCATATGTGGGGGTAAACCACTGTTTGGGCGCACCGCAGAGCTTGGAAGTGAAGGAGCACCGTTTGACTTTTTCAATGCAGAATTGGCTGGAATTGAGATCGGATGCCATGTTGCGTTTGGAGAGCCCCTGATGTGCCTAAACAGTGGAAACCCCCCACAAGTGATACCATTTTGGAAACTAGACCCCTTAAGGAACTTATCTAGATATTCGGTG
Organism: Ranitomeya variabilis; assembly: GCF_051348905.1. Lineage (NCBI taxonomy): Eukaryota > Metazoa > Chordata > Amphibia > Anura > Dendrobatidae > Ranitomeya > Ranitomeya variabilis. The sequence continues at coordinate 20,614,648 of NC_135239.1, forward strand.
AGCACTTTGAACCCCCAAGTGCTTCACAGAAGTTTATAACGTAAAGCCGTGAAAATAAAAAATCGCATTTTTTCTACAAAAATGATCTTTTTGCCCCCAAATTTTTATTTTCACAAGGGTAACAGGAGAAATTAGACTACAAAAGTTGTTGTGCAATTTCTCCTGAGTACGTCAATACCCCATATGTGGGGGTAAACCTCTGTTTGGGCGCACCGCAGAGCTTGGAAGAGAAGGAGTGTCATTTTACTTTTTCAATGTAGAATTGGCTGGAATTGAGATCGGACGCCATGTCACGTTTGGAGAGCCGCTGATGTGCCTAAACAGTGGAGACCCCCCACAAATGACACCATTTTGGAAACTAGACCCCTTAAGGAACTTATCTAGATGTGTGGTGAGCACTTTAAACCCCCAGGTGCTTCACAGAAGTTTATAACGTAGAGCCGTGAAAATAAAAAAATCGCATTTTTTCTACAAAAATGATCTTTTTGCCTCCAAATTTTTATTTTACCAAGGGTAACAGGAGAAAATGGACATTAGAAGTTGTTGTACAATTTGTCTTGAGTACGCCGACACCCCGTATGTGGGGGTAAACCACTGTTTGGGTGCATGGCTGAGCTCGGAAGCAAAGGAGCGCCATTTGACTTTTCAATGCAAAATTGACTGGAATTGAGATCGGACGCCATGTCGCGTTTGGAGAGCCCCTGATGTGCCTAAACAGTAGAAACCCCCCAAAAGTGACCCCATTTTGGAAACTAGACCCCCCATGGAACTTATCTAGATGTGTAGTGAGAACTTTGAATGCCCAAGTGCATCACAGAAGTTTATAATGCAGAGTCGTGAAAATAAAAAATATTTTTTTTTTAACAATAAAGATTTTTTAGCCCCCAAGTTTTTATTTTCACAAGGGTAACAAGAGAAATTGGACCCCAAAAGTTGTTGTCCAATTTGTCCTGAGTATGCTGGTACCCCATATGTGGGGGTAAACCACTGCTTGGGCGCACGGCAGAGCTCGGAAGGGAAGGAGCGCCATTTTGGAATGCAGACTTTGATAGAATTGTCTGCGGGCGTTATGTTGCGTTTGCAGACCCCTAATGTACCTAAACAGTAGAAACTCCCAACAAGTGACCCCATTTTGGAAAATAGACCCCCCCAAGGAACTTATCTAGATATGTGGTGAGAACTTTGAATGCCCAAGTGCTTCACAGAAGTTTATAATGCATAGTAGTGAAAATAAAAAATATTTTTTTTTCCCACAAAAAAGATTTTTTTAGCCCCCAAATTTTTATTTTCACAAGGGTAACAAGAGAAATTGGACCCCAAAAGTTGTTGTCCAATTTGTCCTGAGTATGCTGGTACCCAATATGTGGGGGTAAACCACTGTTTGGGCGCACGGCAGAGCTCGGAAGAGAAGGAGCGCCATTTTGGAATTCAGACTTTGATAGAATTGTCTGTGGGTGTTATGTTGCGTTTGCAGAGCCCCTGATGTACCTAAACAGTAGAAACCCCCCACAAGTGACCAAATTTTGGAAACTAGACCCCCTAAGGAACTTATCTAGATATGTGGTGAGAACTTTGAATGCCCAAGTGCTTCACAGAAGTTTATAATGCATAGTAGTGAAAATAAAAAATATTTTTTTTTCCCACAAAAAAGATTTTTTTAGCCCCCAAATTTTTATTTTCACAAGGGTAACAAGAGAAATTGGACCCCAAAAGTTGTTGTCCAATTTGTCCTGAGTATGCTGGTACCCAATATGTCGGGGTAAACCACTGTTTGGGCACACGGCAGAGCTCGGAAGAGAAGGAGCGCCATTTTGGAATTCAGACTTTGATAGAATTGTCTGTGGGTGTTATGTTGCGTTTGCAGAGCCCCTGATGTACCTAAACAGTAGAAACCCCCCACAAGTGACCAAATTTTGGAAACTAGACCCCCTAAGGAACTTATCTAGATATGTGGTGAGAACTTTGAATGCTCAAGTGCTTCACAGAAGTTTATAATGCATCCGCTGCCCACGTTGTGCACAATTTTCACAACGTGCATCGGTACGTCGGGCCAACGCATTGCGACCGCCCCGTACCGACGCAAGTGTGATAGAAGCCTAAGGCTACTTTCACACTAGCGTCGTACTCGGCCTATCGCAGTGTGCCGGGCCGACGTACCGACGCTAGCGTTGTAAGCGCCGCACAACGGGTGCAGTGGATGCTGTTTTTTCAACGCATCCGCTGCCCCATTGTGAGGGGAGGCGGGGGCGGAGTTCCGGCCGCACATGCGCGGTCGGAAATGGCGGACACGTCGCACAAAAAAGTTACATGTAGCTTTTTTTGTGCCGACGGTCCGCCAAAGCACGACGCATCCGTCATGTGGCAATCCGTCGCAATGCGTCGCTAATGCAAGCCAATGGAGAAAAAACGCATCCTGCAAGCACTTTTGCAGGATGCGTTTTTTCTCTGACGCATTGCGACGGAAGCCAAAAAACGCTAGTGTGAAAGTAGCGTAACCCTAACCCTAGCCCTAACCCTAACCCTAAATTTAGCCCCAACCCTAACCCTAGCCCTAACCCTAACCCTAACTCTAGCCCTAACCCTAGCCCTAACCCTAACCCTAACCCTAACTCTAACCCTAACTCTAACCCTAACCCTAACCCTAACTCTAACCCTAACCCTAACCCTAACCCTAACCCTAATTTTAGCCCCAACTCGTCTTCTCCTGCCGGCCGGCAGATGGCAGCAGATGGCGGGCGCACTGCGCATGCGCCCGCCATAAGGAAAAAGCCGGCTGGCAGGAGAAGACAGAAGAGGACCCAGGGACACCGGGTGAGTATGTTAGGGTCCCCGAATCCCCCTATTTCTCTGTCCTCTGATGTGTGATCACATCAGAGGACAGAGAAATACAGATCGCTTTTTTTATTTTTTTTTTGCAGTCGCCGGTAAACTGTTAATTACCGGCGATCGCAAAACAGGGGTCGGTGCAAACCCCGGCAGCCGAGACCCCAAAGATCTTCCGGGTGCCGGGTGGCGGGCGTACTGCGCGTGCGCCCGACATTTTTTCCCGGAAAAAAGATGGCGGCGCCCATGGGGACCCACGAGGAGCACCGGGGGAGGTAGGTAAGTATCGGGGGGCTATTGGGGGCCATCGGGGACCCTATTTCTCTGTCCTCCGATGTGCGATCACATCGGAGGACAGAGAAATTAAACAGCACATCGCGTTTTTTTTTTTTTGTTGCGACCGCCGGTAAACTGTTAATTACCGGCGATCGCAACTCGGGGGTCGGTAAAAAACCCCCGAATCATGTTCTCTGGGGTCTCGGCTACCCTCGGCACCCGAGACCCCAGAGAAAATCCGACTCTGGGGGGCGCTATTCACTTTTTCCACAGCGCCGTTAATTAACGGCGCTGTGGTTTAAGTACCCTTAGCGGCCGCCGTTAAAAGGCGTATCGGCGGTCGTTAAGGGGTTAAGCTGGTGGGAGCGGCTAAGGGTAAAATCAAGTGCATTAACACAAAGGGCAATATGCCTATTCCCGGTGCCATTGAGCTGATGGGAGCAGCAAAGGGTAAAGTAATCACGTGCTTTAACACAAGGAGAAATATGCCTATCCCCGATGCCTTTGACCCAGTTGGAGTGGTTAACGGTAAATGTCATCAAGCGCCTGAAAAGCAATTAACAATGGTGTAGCAGGGTTATTAATAATGCCTTCGTAGACTTTTTCTGCTATAGGTTTATTTCAATTACTATGTCAAAATATTATGAAAGTTATTTAATGGTCTGCTATAATGTTGATGTTATATTGTGTATAGCTTTGAATTAGTCCCTATTTATAATATCTTTCTCTTTATATACACTCATCAGTTTTTCGGGTAGTATTAAGTGGGTTTAAGAAATTATTACTGCACAGCTACTGTACATAATGGTGGCTTCTAGAACCAAAAACTGTGAATTGGTGAATTATTAGAGCTGGCTATGACACATGCAGTATAATAGTTTTTGAGGCATGACAGATGTCATTATACAGGTATTCAGACTGTGGCCACCCTCTTTATTACGTTTTACTTTCCACATTCCCCATTATGGGATCCTCATTGCAGGATGTTTAGCTACTGTTGTTTAGTGTTAGGCCCCCGTATTATCGATCACAATTTGGTAGAGTTGCATCAATAAAATTATTCTGTTGGAGCTCTGGAATTGTGTTACTTGTAGGCACAGTCTTTCCATAGCATGCAGAATTGGTTGATGGCTTTATTAGGCATGGTTGATTCTGGTCAAGTCCATTTAAGGTGCCAAATGGCCTCTTTGGTGGCGGGTTAGGAGTCAGGTGAAAGTTATAGACAATTTAAGGTGGACTCATTTTAACTAAGGGAGGATGTAAAACCTCATGGTGGTGACCAGGCTCAGCTATGGTGGCTAGCCTCAATGGTAACGTCAATCAGGGGCGGCCACAGTGGTTAAGCACAGGAGTGAGGATAATAATGTCAATGGTGCCCTGAAAGTTTACTGGCTCTGCTTGGGTCCGTCCCATATGTATAAGTCAAGGGCTGACGTGTGGAGATGAGCGAATTTGCTCGGGTTCCCTCTTATTCGGCAAGCTATAGTGCCTACCGAATAAGCCACAGAGGGAACACGGCTTCCAGGATCCCGCCGGCCGATCAGCTGATCGACGCCGCAACTCCATGTGTCGCGGCTGTGTGACAGTCACACCACATGCATGGAGAGCCCAACACAGAGGCAGAAGTATACAGGGATGGCGTGTAGCTGTATACAGGGGTGGCATGTAGCTGTATACCGGGAAATGTGTAGCTGTATACAGGGGTGACATGTAGCTGTATACAGGGGAAATGTGTAGCTGTATACAGGGTTGACATGTAGCTGTATACAGGCGTGATGTGTAGCTGTATACAGGGGTGATGTGTAGCTGTATACAGGGATGACATGTAGCTGTATACCGGGATGACAGGTAGCTGTATACAGGGATGACATGTAGCCTATACAGGGGTGACGTGTAGCTGTATACAGGGATGACATGTAGCTGTATACAGGGGTGATGTGTAGCTGTATACAGGGATGACATGTAGCTGTATACAGGGGTGATGTGTAGCTGTATACAGAGGTGAAAATGTTCTGTTGCCAGTAATTACAATGAGAAACTAATGATTTTTATGAGCCCCTATTGGTAATTTTTACATTACAATTCATGTAAACTTGTGCCGATAGGCTTCCCAGATTAGATATACTGCGTTGTAATCTAAGCCTCTCATGATTTTTTCTGCAGAGCATCTGAATCTCAGCCTCTCATGTGCAGTTATGTCTGGTGCAAGTGTATCTAATCTTCTCATGTGTGATATTGTCTGTTGGGTCAATGTATCTAAGCTTTTCATGTAAGATTTGGTCTTCTGCCAGTGTACCTAAGCCTTTCAAGTCCTATATTGTCTATGTTGGTGTATCTAAGCCTTTCATACTGTTTGGTGTCATACTGTAGCTGAGCCGATGATGTGTAATACCATTTTCTGACGCAGTGTATCTAATCCTATCATGAGTGATGCAGTCTGCTGAGCTGCTGTATCTAAGCAGAACTCTTATTCCATGGCTGGTTCCTGACTATTCGGACTGGGCGGTGTGCCCTCCATTTCTGCCATCTTCCTGACCTTTTATACGTCTTCCTGACAATTATTATTTTTGGGCTCCAAGCAGAAATCCCTAAAAACTAAACTCCTTAGTGGATACAAGAGGTATCTAATCCCTAGAGACAGGAGAGGAGGGACGGGAGGTGAAGCCGATCTCACCTATGTCTGCAGAGTTTAGGTAAATACATGGGGGCCGACGCTGCTCCTGACAACCCGGTTCTCATCATTGTTCTCTATGGACGGCCGGACAGGGGGGTCGGGGGCTTCTCTTTTTTTAATATGAACCAGATAAAGGAATGTTTTGAAGAATAACACAGCTGCGCTTATCGGAGGTTCTAGTAGGAAGACCGGAGACCAAACCCCGAATATAGGAAGCTATTGACTTTCACCAAAAGTCTGACTGATAAGAATCCACTGGAGATGCTTCCCCCGTATATTGGAGAACTACAACACCCAACATGCCCTAGCAGCTCCACCGTGGTTGTAGCTCTGATACATCTGTGTAATCACATTAGAAAGGGTATCATTAAATCACAGGGGCGGATATATCATTGGTGCAACCTGCACAGACGAACAGGGGCCCGAGAGCTAAGGGGGCCACATCCACCTCCAAAGCGGCAGTAACTTCCACCACAGACCCACAACGGGTGCAGGATGATGCACTATTGGACTGTGCTGCTCATCGGCCCTCTTCGCTCTTCGCCTTCCAACTTGATACATTGTTTAGAAAGTATTTCCTTTTATAACTAGAATTGAAGAGTTGTAGCAGAGCTGACGGTGTGATTTATCGCTTTTGGACGGCGATAAAGTGCGTAGTATGAAATGCATATTTATCAGGTCAGGAAGTTTTTAAAGCAGACGTGTAAGCGTTAAAGAAACGTACAGATGTAGCAGAGCTGGATTTGTCTTGTATCTCTTTCGTTCTCGGCGCCCTTGTGCTACTTTTCTAGCTGTACTTTAGAATATCTGAAGCTACAGACAGCAGGATATGTCATCAGCATGGTCAGGCCAGATGATGAACACAGCTCTGCTACACGGGCACATCACAACCAACAGAGCTCTGCTACATCTATCTACTCAAGTGTGCATGTGTAGTATTAAATGTGCATGCACGTGCAAAAGTTTCATAGCGGGTAGCAGAGTTGGATTTGTCATTTAACCCTCTGGAGCAATATCGTTCATTATAATTCAGTTGATATTTCTGCAGTCCTATGTAAAACTACAGAGAACATATAAACCGCTCAGCTCTGCTACATTGCAAATGTATAATAATAGCTGGCATAAAAAAATAATAACAATCCACAACAATGATAAAACATAGGCGCAGGGAGTGGAGGGCGGACGGCCATGTCAGCTGCTTTATTAAGCAATTAGTATAATTTAGCTGTGTTTTCTCTCTTGTCACTCACGGTGCTAAAATAAATCTGCCCTACAAAACCACTTGTGTGATGCATTAACCCCTCCTCTGCTGCAGGGGATGTCTTTTTCCCCATATGGCAGTCCACATGCTATTTTTATTTCTTTTTAAGTTATGAATACTCAGAAGCTGCATATTTAAGGCGTATTAACAAATCTTAACTTCTACAGAAGAAATTGTCTCATACAGCGCAAACAATGGTTGTATTGTCCTGACGCTTGAAATCGTATTGTACCCCCTGACGCAAACAATATTGGAAAAAATGCACCATTTTTAAATAATTTTGAACCACAGGGACTTAATTTTAATATTATCTATCTATTATCTATCTATCTTCTATCTATTATCTATCTATCATCTATCTATTATCCATCTATTCTCTGTCTATTATCTATTATCTATCTATTATCTATCTATATCTATCTATCATCTGTCATCAATCTATTATCTATCTATCTATCTATCTATCATCTATCTATCTATTATCTATCTATTATCTATCCATAATCTCTCTCTATCTATCTATTATCTATCTATTATCTATCCATTATCTATCTATCTATCTATCTATCTATCTATCTATCTATCTATCTATCTATCTTTCACACATTTAGGCCATGATGCATATACATTGTTCCTGCTCCGCCAAACTTCTGAGCAGTAGAAGCTAATTACCCTCCTTCCCTTCATCTCCCAATTACAACGGAATAATTCTGTATATAAAAAGTTTTGTAAGAAAGTTTACAATAAACTCAAATCTTCAAAGTAAACAAGACCTTCTGTGGCCGGAGAATGTTTATTCTGGAGAAGATTGGGGAATATTTTCCATCCTTTTCCCAGTTCTGCACCTTCTTCCCAGTCATTCCCAGTGCCATCTCGTTGGGCACTTACATGTATTCTGTGCACCAGACAATGGCAATAAATGGAGTCTAACATATGGGCAGAAAAAAGTAATCAGTAAGGATGTGAGACTCCTTCTTGGTAGAATAATAAGTGGAAAAAAACGTTTTCACTTATCATCCCTACATCATATAGTCCGAGTGACACTGAGCACATAACAGCATTTATTGTATCACACATCACATCCTTCCTCCAGAATGTGACGTCACATATTGTATCCGGATATTTGGCCTCATATCGGATCCGGTGATGTCATATTCTCTGCCTTATTATGTCGTACCTCGACTCATCCTGTATCACTTATTATGTATCGCGTTCTGTCTGCATATAATGGCATGGATTGTTGTATGTCTCGTCATTCTACTAGAGGACGTCACATATGGTGTATATTGCATTGTGTTACGTATTGTATATTGGACCATACATATCATTATCATATCCTATGTATCATGTGATGTCAGGTATTGGATGTTAAGTATTGATTTATATACTATATCCTTTTATGTTGTAGTGTGAGATACAGCACAACGTGTGATGTTAGATATGTGTACGACATAGAGTATTTCATGATATCACATTATGTGATGTCTTGTTCCGTGTCATAGGATGTAGTATATTGTATCATATGTATTGAATCCTGTAAAATACCATATATCGTATCAAATGTTGTATCAATTATATTCCAAACGGATCAATATACTGCAATACCTGCTTTACCATATCATGTCATATATTGAATCATATATATTGTATCATATGTATCATATATATCGTATGAATCATATATTGTATCATATGTATCATATCATATATTGCATGCTACGCATTATATTTTTTTATATTGATTCAGATACTATATTACATGTCAAATTGCATCACATATCACATCCTATCATATCACATATACTATACTGAATATTGATCTATGTATATATGATATTGTAATTATTATGTTCTGCATTGATTCATAAATTATATTGATTGATTCAAATCACATATCCTATCACATGATGTCACATCCTGTATCATATAATATATTGAATATTGCATAATACCATATATTGTATGATATTAAATATCGGCTCATCAACTCTATTATATCCAATATCCTATCATCCGATGTCATATACTGTATGATATTATGGATTAGATATTGATTAATATGAGATAGCATATATAGTATGTTCTATATCGATTCATATATATTGACTGTTATATAGTATCACATATCCTAGCACTTGATGTCATATACTGTATCCTATACATAAGGAATATTGATTATTACGAGATATCATATATAGTATGTTCTATATTGATTCATATATATTGACTGTCATATGGTGTCACGTATCTTATATTGCATATATAGTATATAAACTTCAATATTCAACCATAACATGATAGCTATGACATATAATAAGATATTATATACCATTTAACAATGTAATATATATTCTGTTATTGTATTATGTTCTATATTGATCCGCATATGATATTGATTGTTATATAGTATCACATATCCTATCACATGATGTCACATCCTGTATCATATCACATGTTGAATATGGCATATTACTATATATTATATATTGATTCATCTACTGTATCATATAATGTCATAGACTGCATCATATGATGGATAGAATATTGATGAATACAACACATCAGATTATTATACTGCCAGATATTGACTGTTACATGGTATTACATCCTATTATCCTATTATACCACATCCTGTATTAGATATATACATAAATAACATTTAATACATAATATGATCATGTTATTATATTGTATCATATTCTATATTGAGCAGTATATGATATTGACTGTTATATATTATGCCATTTCCTATCACATGATGTCACATCCTGTATCATATCACGTGTTGAATATGGCATATTACTATATATTGTATATTGACTCATCTACTGTATTACATTATATCATATAACGTCATATACTATATCATGTTATGCATTAAATATTGATTAATACGATATATCAGATGATTATATTGTATTATGTTCCATATTAATTCATCATTCTAGTATCCTGTATCCTATTATAACGCATGTTGTCATATAATGTATCATATGGAATATTGCACAATAACATATTTTATCATATCATGTTCTATATCAATTTGGATATTATAAAGCTTGTTACATAGTATCACATGATGCTATACGTGGTATGGAGCCATGTACATCAGATCACAGACTACATGACATTATACTGTATATATTGCTTTGTACTTTTTATTATATCATGTCCCATATTCTATAATATATTGCATTCTAGCATATTTCATATCACATGTATCAGAATGTATCAAGCATCAGACATTGTATTGAACTATTCCTACACATATTGTATCACATCACATGTCGTACAGTAACACATTCACCATATCTAAAAAATCCTGATAACACATCATCAAATAAACAATGGCATAAATAATGAGCAATGATGATAATAATAATAATAATAATAATAATGCAGGGAAATCAGAGGAATATGTGAGGCATAGATCATGTTAGGAAGAATACAGAAGGAAAAATAAACACTCCAGTAACTCAAAAAGTTCCTTCGAGTCACAGCAAGACACGAACAACCACCTTATGCAAATGCACAACCTGACAAACCTCAGGGGAACCCAACAGTGAAAAGGAGTCCAATAGCAAAATCATAAAATGACAAAAAAATTAAAAAACAAAACAAAACTGAAATCGACAGGTTTCAAAAAGAAACAAAACCAAACAACAATAACAAAAAAGTTTCCATCTCTTTTATCCTTCATTGTCCCCCAAAAATGTGAGAAATGAGCTGGATATGGTGGGTGGGTGTTTGTTGGGGAGGAAGGGGGTTACAAAAAAATAAAAATAATAATAAAATAAATAAAAATAAGCAAGCTTTGGTGTAGAGTGGGAGCTGGGCACAATGAGGAATCCCCACTCGCCAGCTCTATTTTAACTGATATCTATGTGAAATGAGCTGCAGTTCACGGTCTAGTTAGGAATGAATAATGCGCTCATTGTCCTGCCTGAAAACTTTCTCTCTCACTGGAAGAATTCACGCTTGCCACAAGAATAATAATTATGGCTAACTCCGAAATGCGCTGTTAATGAATTAATCCCCTAACGGACAACAAGTCTAACGACTACCAGGGGCAGCGATGATTCCAGCAGTGTCGTCCCCTTCCACAACAAGATGTGTATATAGCGCAACAATGGACGATTGTCTGCCCCGATCCTTAAGCTTTTTATATCTTATAGATGGAGAAGTCAAAGGTTACCCGGCCTGAATGACCAAACTATGAGAGTTGACTCAACCCCAAGTTTCGGCACAACTTTTTTTTATTTTTTTAATTGAGCTAAAGAGCGTATAAAAAAAAAAAAGATTCGAGATCCGGAACGTTATAGGATTGTAACCTGCTCGAATGTAAACAAACCCGGTGAGAAACTTTAGAAGAACTTTGGGATGAAAGTCTACAACTTCACAGAAATAATGAGCTATAAAAAAAAAGTCCTAACAGCAAACAGGTTGAATTCTAGGACACAAAAAAAAATTGCAAAATAATAATAATAAAATAATGACAAAAATAATAGCAAAAATACAAAAAGAAATGAAGGAAGAATGACGGAAGGATCAACCCAAGACATGATTGCTCGCGTTTACTCCTGTGGAAACATTTAATTCATTCTTATAAAACAGCAGGACAGGGCATCCACTGCTAGACATCAATAGCCCCTTGTTATTGAGTGGCACAGAGGAAATCAAGTGGGGCAACCGTAAGGCGGATTCATTGGAGAGTGAGAAAAAAAAAATCAAATGTTAATTTGATAAATGTGAGGTCTGGGACATTTTGTCAAAGAGGGAGGGAAAGTTAAAAAAAAAAAGGAGAAAAAAAAAAAAAACAGTCCGGCTGCCAACTTACCATCCACCAAGTTCTGGCCGAGATGTCGTAGCAAAGCTGCCATTTGATGGAGCCGTCAGAAGTTTTCCCTGCCATTATGCTGTCAGCAAGCTTCATCTGATGCTAGCTCACGGGAGATAAGACACCTAATTGAGAAAACATTTGCTATGCCATGTTGGGCAACATGTAGCCGGTTCCATACCATATGGAATCATGGGTAAAAAAAAAAAAAAAAAAAAAACTCCTTGACAATGAACCAATCTCTCAGAGACCCAGTGGCAAGGTGAAGTGGAGATGAAAAGTCATCTGCTAACAGCTATGTCTTCTTCCCCGTCCGTGTTGTTTTTTTTTTTTTTCCTTCCTTAAATAAGAGCCCACTGCTCAACATCAAAGTGAGATGCTTAAAATTAGGGCTTCATCTCTCCGATGATTTTACTCTGCAGCGTTCCCCTTCTCCTTTTTCTTTCATGCCCTTTTTTTTTTTTTTTTGTAAGTAGAATGAGGAGATTTTATAGGACAAAGAAGAAGCAGGTAGTGGACTGCGGAGAAAGAGAGAGAAAGAGAGATCGCCACAGGCTATTAGCCTAAAATTTCTGCTTGACAGATGGAATTGCTTAGAGACTATCATGCAATGTTTAGCTTTTTTTTTTTTTCTCTCCCGACTTCAGTCTGATCCAGTATCTGTTGTTTTCACAGTCACTTTTTTTTTTTTTATATGTAATTACAAATATAAAAAGTAGAAATATATATATATATATATATATTCCTTATGTAAAATAATTATGTTTAAATGGTTTTGTTGCTTTATGTTTTTTACGGACATGTGAAAACTGATATAAAATTTGGATTTTTTTATTTTGCAATATAATTTTTTTAAACATCTATGTATTATCTATCTATTATCTGTCTATCTATTATCTATCTATTATCTATCATCTATCTATTAACTATTATCTATCTATTATCTATTAACTATTATCTATCTATCTATTCCATTATCTAGTATCTATTTACCCTCTATACATCTATTATCTATCTATCTATCTATCTATCTATCTATCTATTATCTATCATATATCTATTAACTATCTATTATCTTTCTATTATCTGTTAACTATTATCTATCTATCTATCTATCTATCTATCTATCTATTTATCTATCTATCTATCTATTCCATTATCTATATCTATCTATTATCTATTTACCCTCTATACATCTATTATCTATGCATTATCTATCTATCTATCTATCTATCTATCTATCTATCTATCTATCTATCTATCTATCTATTATCTTTCAATCTATCTATCTAAAATCTCTCATATTTATTTATCTACCATCCATATCTTTTCATAGTGATGTATGACATATTTGTTATTATTTTACACATATTTATTATTCCTCATATTTTTCAACTTTTTGACCATTTTTTTCATCTACAAACAGTCCCTCTCCCACTACACACCTTAATTCTTACATTTCCTAACCCCCCGTCACATCTTACCATATAATTTCTTCATAAATTGGACAGAAAATAATTATCTTTATTTACTGAAATCTACAAAAAGTTATTTGTTTTTTAGCTTAATTGCTCAGATATTTTTTGGAAACGTTTACAAATTTCTATAGGAATTCAGCAGCGTCTCCAGAAATGCGAGAGTTAAATTTTATCACTCAAGAATCCAAGAGGGATCCTGTGCCAGCAATGCCACTGTGATGGTCAGGAAGAATATTAATTGTCTCACGTTACTTATGCTTCGTTAAGAAATCTGCTTTTTTTTTTCTTCCTCTTTACTTTATGAAAAGGAAACTCAAAGAGGAAACCCAATGAGAAGATGTTTGCAGCTCCTGACTCGAAACTTTATATCAAGTTTTTGTCATTTTTTTTTCTTTTCCTCCTCTTGAATTGTATCTCTCATCAGATACCACTACGCCACAAGTGTTCTCCTCATGGAGTCCAGAGTTACGCCTGCAACGTGAGAAGACCGAGCACATGTTACTATTGTGTCTAATGTTTACTATTCTTCATTGTTCACCTTGTGCTGTTCACTTTGCCGTACCAGTGTAATTAATTCCATCACTGGTCATTCTTATTCTGGATCAACAGTCAACCAACCTGCAATACACTTTACTCTGTAGCTGTCACCAAGAATATGGCGGAGTAGAACAATTATTGACTTTCTCTAATGTAGCAACTTTAAGAATTCCATTAGAATGTTCTTTAAGTGAAGAAAAGCTGGAAAAACAATAGCGCAATAGAGTCTTATCCAGCATATAAGGGGGATCAGGGTGCTAGGAATTGCTCACCTGATAGAGTTGTGTGAAACAAAACAACTCAAACCGCTTGAAAATGTCAGCTGCTGCAGACCAGCAAGTAAATCTATGGAGAAAAAACAATGGAGAGATGGGGTTCACTGAAGAAAGAATGGAGAGACGGGGTTCACTGAAGAAACAATGGAGAGATGCGGCTCACTGAAGAAACAATGGAGAAATGGGGGTCACTGAAGAAGCAATGGAGAGATGGGATTCACTGAAGAAAGAATGGAGAAATGGGGGTCACCGAAGAAGCAATGGAGAGTTGGGGTTCACTGAAGAAGCAATGGAGAGATGGGGTTCACGGAAGAAAGAATGGAGAGATGGGGTTCACTGAAGAAAGAATGGAGTGATGGGGTTCAATGAAGAAACAATGGAGAGATGGGGTTCACTGAAGAAAGAATGGAAAGACGGGGTTCTCTGAAGAAAGAATGGAGAGATGGGGTTACCTGAAGAAACAATGGAGAGATGGGGTTCACTGAAGAAACAATGGATAGATGGGGTTCACTGAAGAAAGAATGGAGTGATGGGGTTACCTGAAGAAACAATGGAGAGATGGGGTTCACTGAAGAAACAATGGAGAGATGGGGTTACCTGAAGAAACAATGGAGAGATGGGGTTCACTGAAGAAGCAATGGAGAGATGGGGTTCACGGAAGAAAGAATGGAGTGATGGGGTTCAATGAAGAAACAATGGAGAGATGGGGTTCACTGAAGAAAGAATGGAAAGAAGGGGTTCTCTGAAGAAAGAATGGAGAGATGGGGTTCACTGAAGAAACAATGGAGAGATGGGGTTCACTGAAGAAACAATGGAGAGATGGGGTTCACTGAAGAAAGAATGGAGTGATGGGGTTCACTGAAGAAACAATGGAGAGATGGGGTTCACTGAAGAAACAATGGAGAGATGGGGTTCACTGAAGAAGCAATGGAGAGATGGGGTTCACTGAAGAAGCAAAGGAGAGATGGGGTTCACTGAAGAAACAATGGAGAGATGGGGTTCACTGAAGAAAGAATGGAGAGATGGGGTTCACTGAAGAAAGAATGGAGAGATGGGGTTCACTAAAGAAGCAATGGAGAGATGGGGTTCACTGAAGAAGCAATGGAGAGATGGGGTTCACTGAAGAAGCAAAGGAGAGATGGGGTTCACTGAAGAAACAATGGAGAGATGGGGTTCACTGAAGAAAGAACGGAGTGATGGGGTTCAATGAAGAAACAATGGAGAGATGGGGTTCACTGAAGAAAGAATGGAAAGACGGGGTTCTCTGAAGAAAGAATGGAGAGATGGGGTTCTCTGTGCTACCAGTAGATGAAACCAGGCTTGAAATGATAAAGAAGTTTAACTTTCAAAAGCGTTTACCATAAACCTCACAGAAATATCCTAGGTTTCCTGATTTCATCTACTGATATCTTCTCCAGCATAGTGAACCCCATCTGTCCATTATTTCTTTTCTTCAGATGAAACTTTTCTTCAATTTTTCTCTTAAATTCTTAAATCATACATAAAAATAAAGACACGTTTTAACTCAGAGAACGTAAAATAAAATTCTGTTCTGTTCTAACACTATGGAAAGCCAACCAATTATCTACCAAACCAGCCATCCAATCAACTAACCAACCAATCGATCCTATATCCAACCAACCATCCATCCTTCCATCCATCCATCCTTCCATCATCCATCCATATTTTCATCCATCCTTCCATATTTCCATCCATCTTTTCATCCTTCCATCGGTCCTACCATCCGTCCATCCATATATCCTTCCATCCACCGATCTTTCCATCCATCCTTCCATCATCTATCCATATTTCCATCCTTCTTTTCAGCCATCCGTCCTTCCATCCATCTATCCATCCAACTTTCCATCCATCTTTCCATCCGTCTTTCCATCCGTCTGTCCATCCGTTCATCCACCTGTCCATCAATCCATCCGTCCATCCACCCATCCATCACTCTGTCCATCCATCCATCTATCTTTCCATCCGTCCGTTTGTTCATCCATTCATCCATCCAATCATCAAGTCCTAAAATACTTTAACAGCAATTTTTCATTAATTTCTTAGTATCCATTCATTTCTTGACTTCTTTACCAAGCATCCCCACCTTCAATTGTAATGCAAGGTTTCTCTTTCCCTCTTGGTCTTGAACTATGTGCCAACATTTCATTGTACAGTAATTTCGGCAGATATTGAGATATCATTTACTAATTATATGGAAAATTGGAAATGGTAAATACACAAATGGGATGGGAGAAAGATTTCACATGAACCATAACAGAGACTGCTGAAATTCCTAATTTATTAATTCCTTTGGAAGTTCAAGAATTTTCCAAAATTTTAAACTAAGAACTAACAAATTAGCAAAAGTGTTCTACAGAAAATAAATAAATAAATGAATGAATAACCTGCATTAGTAGTTGACTATATCAATAACATGATTGGAACTTACATGTACAGATAAAAGTTTTTTTTTTTACTTTTAAAAACTTTTTTTTAATTGGAATATATTTTGGAAATCATCATAAAATATTTTCACCCAATTTTCAAAAGCTTGATTAGGTTGAAACTCTTTTCATAGTTGTGTCGAGTTTCAATTCTCTTCTTTCCAATTGCCGACAGATGCTCCTAAACAAGATTGTATCCCATTGGACAGAAAATTCTGCAGAAATTGCATTTCATGGGGAACATAAGTTTTGCTCGTTTTTTGTTTTTGTACAGAGACGCAATAAAACCGTAAAGTGAATAAACATTGAAGCCGTTATCACTTTTCCTCGGTATCTCGTAGGTGTTTTTGAACTAATTGATGATTTTTCTCATGTGCGGAGGACGAAGGAGCAGCCAATTGGAGCAACATTGTGTCTAAAAATTGGCTTTGTGTGTTTATGTGCCCGGTGATAGATGAAATTATTTATTTTACAACAGATTTCAGCCCTAAGCAACAAAAGGGACATTGTTGCCAATTGCTTTATTTTCCAATCTTAATTCTAGCACTTTTACCAAATTTAGACTCTTAACTTGTGCCAGAATTCGAACAGCGAATTAATATTCATTTTGCAGACTCTCTTCATTAAGGATATGTTTTTGTAATGAAAAATTATTTTTGGCAAAGTTTATTTATTTTTTTTTACAAATTTTAAAAAATTGTCAATTACGGTACATTTATTTACATTTGTTTTAAATGAATAAATATATTTTTTTGTTTTCATTTTTCGTCTCATGGAGACGATCAAACTTCCTAAAAGCATAATTTCCTTTGCAATTTAATGTACTGTAAATCGAGTTTCCATTTGCTTAATTACAAATGCATGTATGCAATAACATATTTCACACTTGCCCCACAGAAAAAAAAAATTGTAGGTGATAGAATGGCTGTGGAGTTTTGTGCATCTGTTGTTGCATTGCCATGTAGCTGATTTGACTAAGACTTCACGTCTTCTGCTCTGTCTTCTAATCTCTGGACACAGAGAACTTACAATTGCAATGTTACAAATGTAAATAATAAAAATTGTATTTTTCATTTTTGAGAAAAATTTTGTTTAGACCTCTTATCCCCTGTTGTGTTTCCGTTTTTTTGCACCCCAGTCTGGATAAAGCGCTGGAGTAAGCTTCGCCAAATTCAAGACATGTCCGCCTCTTAATGCATTTGGTGCATCTTTTAGCAGTTGTGCAGCGCCGCAAGAAATGTGAGCCATGAAGCAACTGTGGCGCATTTTCGTCGTTATTTCCGCCACTTTTTTTGGCAGCATAAGTTATGACGATTTTATCGGGCACCCTCGAAAGTAAATCACCATCCACTTTTTGGCGTTTAAAGCGATTTTTATTCAAAAAATATTGTAAAATGCTTGAAGAATTGACCCCTTTATGTGCAAAATTTGTGTTTAGGAAAAGAATGTTGCTTCTACTTGATGATCCAAGAGGCTGGGCCTGACACGTGGATTCAAAGTTCACCAAAAAGAAAACGCGGCATGCCCCTTTTCTCATGCTCAAGCCACGCATCCATACGTATGGGATGGTCGAGAGGTATTACTAATGGCCATTGCCAGCAATCTTTCACTTGACAGTTATTTAAGGTGTCTTAAAGGGGTTGTCCACACCTACTTTTTTTAACTGGCCCCATCGTGTTAACCTATGACATTCTGCTGCTCTTCTAGAGCACTGCCATAAGTTGTCGCCCGTCTACTTGCTTCCTCTTCCCGCATGGACGGCAGGTGACCCCTGCCACTGTTGGCCTACAGATTGCAATGAGTTACAATAGGACAACTGTAGGCTTTTAGTATTTCCATACTATTGCTTTTGCAGGAGCATTTCTCCACCGAGTACCATTCAGGGGCATGTGGAGGGTCTGGACCCCATAGGGTTTCCCTGCTCTGTGTCTCTGAACATAAAGTCTTATTGCTGCTCGGATGTTTTTACAGCTATGCTGTCACGCCTATAGTCTATTCCTTCATTCCTAAAAACTACCATGCCCTCCCCAGAGAACCGTACCTCTGAGTTCATTATTGGTTTGAAAAATGAAAAGATCCCACCCCTGATTAAAGTGAAGCGGGGGTGTGGTTAACAGCAACCAATCAAATTGTACAAAGGTTAATTCATGCTTTCACCGGTTGCTAAGATATGAAAAATCTTTTTTCACAAGTGTTTAAAAAATATATACTATGTAATAAAACCATAATGAATCCACTGACCGTACACACGATAAATGGATATAATGGAGCTTGTAGATAAATGATCGCTTGGCTGTCAGCGATATAATCCTTCAAAGGAAAAATGTTTAGCCAACGGTTCATGGTATTACAACAATGGGAGGGAGAAAAGATGAACCTACTGTACTAGATGTCTCCTCTCTTTTTTTGTGATACGTTTAAAAAGTCTTCCCCTAATAATTAAGAAAAATGACAAAACATTAACAGATTCATTCACACTACTGTATTATGGGACTGAGCAGTACAGAACTTCGATCCAACACCCACATACTGCTTGCTGTAGCCTGCCTTCTTCTGAGGCATAACCCAAAGAAATGCGCGTACACCAACCCAGGCAGTAAGGGAGCATACACTAGGTCAGGCAGTAATGGAGCATGCACCAACCCAGGCAGTAAGGGAGCATACACTAGATCAGGCAGTAATGGAGCATGCACCAACTCAGGCAGTAATAGAGCATACACAGGATCAGACAGTAATGGGGCATACACCAACCCAGGCAGTAATGGGGCATACACAGGATCAGACAATAATGGGGCATACACCAACCCAGGCAGTAATGGAGCATACACAGGATCAGACAGTAATGGGGCATACACCAACCCAGGCAGTAATGGGGCATACACAGGATCAGAGAGTAATGGAGCATACACCAACCCAGGCAGTAATGGAGCATACACCTGATCAGGCAGTAATGGAGCATACACCAACCCAGGCAGTAATGGAGCATACACCAACCCAGGCAGTAATGTAGCATACACCTGATCAGGCAGTAATGGAGCATGCACCAATCTAGGCAGTAATGGAACACACACCGGATCAGACAGTAATGGAGCATACAGCGGATCAGACAGTAATGGAGCATACACCGGATCAGACAGTAATGGAGCATACACCAGATCACACAGTAATGGAGCATACACCAGATCACACAGTAATGGAGCATACACTGGATCAGACAGTAATGGAACATACACTGGATCAGACAGTAATGGAGCATACACCGGATCAGACAGTAATAGAGCATACACCGGATCAGACAGTAATAGAGCACACACCGGATCAGACAGTAATGGAGCATACACCGGATCAGACAGTAATGGAGCATACACCAGATCACACAGTAATGGAGCATACACCAGATCAGACAGTAATGGAGCATACACCGGATCAGACAGTAATGGAGCATACAGCGGATCAGACAGTAATGGAGCATACACCGGATCAGACAGTAATGGAGCATACACCAGATCACACAGTAATGGAGCATACACCAGATCACACAGTAATGGAGCATACACCGGTTCAGGCAGTAATGGAACATACACTGGATCAGACAGTAATGGAGCATACAGCGGATCAGACATTAATAGAGCACACACCGGATCAGACAGTAATAGAGCATACACCGGATCAGACAGTAATGGAGTATACACCGGATCAGACATTAATAGAGCATACACCGGATCAGACAGTAATGGAGCATACACCGGATCAGACAGTAATGGAGCATACACCGGATCACACAGTAATGGAGCATACACTGGATCAGACAGTAATGGAGCATACACCGGATCAGACAGTAATAGAGCACACACCGGATCAGACAGTAATGGAGCATACACCGGATCAGACAGTAATGGAGCATACACCAGATCACACAGTAATAGAGCATACACCGGATCAGACAGTAATGGAGTATACACCGGATCAGACATTAATAGAGCATACACCGGATCAGACAGTAATGGAGCATACACCGGATCAGACAGTAATGGAGCATACACCGGATCACACAGTAATGGAGCATACACTGGATCAGACAGTAATGGAGCATACACCGGATCAGACAGTAATAGAGCATACACCGGATCAGACAGTAATGGAGTACACACCGGATCAGACAGTAATGGAACATACACCGGATCACACAGTAATAGAGCATACACCGGATCAGACAGTAATGGAGCATACACCGGATCAGACAGTAATGGAGCATACACCGGATCAGACAGTAATGGAACATACACTGGATCAGACAGTAATGGAGCATACACCGGATCAGACAGTAATGGAGTATACACCGGATCAGACATTAATAGAGCATACACCGGATCAGACAGTAATGGAGTACACACCGGATCAGACAGTAATGGAGCATACACCGGATCACACAGTAATAGAGCACACACCGGATCAGACAGTAATGGAGTACACACCGGATCAGACAGTAATGGAACATACACCGGATCACACAGTAATAGAGCATACACCGGATCAGACAGTAATGGAGCATACACCGGATCAGACAGTAATGGAGCATACACCGGATCAGACAGTAATGGAACATACACTGGATCAGACAGTAATGGAGCATACACCGGATCAGACAGTAATGGAGCATACACCGGATCAGACAGTAATGGAGCATACACCGGATCAGACAGTAATGGAGCATACACCGGTTCAGGCAGTAATGGAGCACACACCGGATCAGACAGTAATGGAGCATACACCGGTTCAGGCAGTAATGGAGCATACACCGGAACAGAGAGTAATGGAGCATACACCGGATCAGACAGTAATGGAGCATACACCGGTTCAGGCAGTAATGAAACATACACCGAATCGGGCAGTAAAGAAATATACACAGGATCAGACAGTAATGGAGCATACACCAGATCAGACAGTAATGGAGCATACACCGGATCAGACAGTAATAGAGCATACACCGGATCAGACAGTAATGGAGCATACACCGGATCAGACAGTAATGGAGCATACACCGGATCAGACAGTAATGGAGCATACACCGGTTCAGGCAGTAATGGAGCATACACCGGTTCAGACAGTAATGGAGCATACACCGGATCAGACAGTAATGGAGCATACACCGGATCAGACAGTAATGGAGCATACACCGGATCAGACAGTAATGGAGCATACACCGGATCAGACAGTAATGGAGCATACACCGGATCAGACAGTAATGGAGCATACACCGGTTCAGACAGTAATGGAGCATACACCGGATCTGACAGTAATGGAACATACACCGGATCTGACAGTAATGGAGCACACACCGGATCAGACAGTAATGGAGCATACACCGGATCAGACAGTAATGGAGCATACACCGGATCAGACAGTAATGGAGCATACACCGGATCAGACAGTAATGGAGCATACACCGGATCAGACAGTAATAGAGCACACACCGGATCAGACAGTAATGGAGCACACAGCGGATCAGACAGTAATAGAGCATACACCGGATCAGACAGTAATAGAGCATACACCAGATCAGACAGTAATGGATCATACACCGGATCTGACAGTAATGGAGAACACACCGGATCAGACAGTAATAGAGCATACACCGGATCAGACAGTAATAGAGCACACACCGGATCAGACAGTAATGGAGCATACACCGGATCAGACAGTAATGGAGCATACACCGGATCAGACAGTAATGGAGCATACACCGGATCAGACAGTAATGGAGCATACACAGGATCAGACAGTAATGGAGCATACACCGGATCAGACAGTAATAGAGCATACACCAGATCAGACAGAAATGGAACACACACCGGTTCAGACAGTAATGGAGCATACACCGGATCAGACAGTAATGGAACATACACCGGATCTGACAGTAATGGAGCATACACCGGATCAGACAGTAATGGAGCATACACAGGATCAGACAGTAATGGAGCATACACCGGATCAGACAGTAATAGAGCATACACCAGATCAGACAGAAATGGAACACACACCGGTTCAGACAGTAATGGAGCATACAGCGGATCAGACAGTAATGGAACATACACCGGATCTGACAGTAATGGAGCATACACCGGATCAGACAGTAATAGAGCATACACCGGATCTGACAGTAATGGAGCATACACCGGATCTGACAGTAATAGAGCACACACCGGATCAGACAGTAATGGATCATACACCGGATCTGACAGTAATGGAGCACACACCGGATCAGACAGTAATAGAGCATACACCGGATCAGACAGTAATAGAGCACACACCGGATCAGACAGTAATGGAGCATACACCGGATCAGACAGTAATGGAGCATACACCGGATCAGACAGTAATGGAGCACACACCGGATCAGACAGTAATGGAACATACACCGGATCTGACAGTAATGGAACATACACCGGATCAGACAGTAATAGAGCATACACCGGATCAGACAGTAATGGAGCATACACCGGATCAGACAGTAATGGAGCATACACCGGATCAGACAGTAATGGAGCATACACCGGATCAGACAGTAATGGAACATACACCGGATCAGACAGTAATGGAGCATACACCGGATCAGACAGTAATGGAGCATACACCGGATCAGACAGTAATGGAACATACACCGGATCAGACAGTAATGGAGCATACACCGGATCAGACAGTAATGGAGCATACACCGGATCAGACAGTAATAGAGCATACACCGGATCTGACAGTAATGGAGCATACACCGGATCAGACAGTAATGGAGCATACACCGGATCAGACAGTAATGGAGCATACACCGGATCAGACAGTAATGGAGCATACACCGGATCAGACAGTAATGGAGCATACACCGGATCTGACAGTAATGGAGCACACACCGGATCAGACAGTAATGGAGCACACACCGGATCAGACAGTAATGGAGCATACACCGGATCTGACAGTAATGGAGCACACACCGGATCAGACATTAATAGAGCACACACCGGATCAGACAGTAATAGAGCACACACCGGATCAGACAGTAATGGAGCATACACCGGATCAGATAGTAATGGAGCATACACCGAATCGGGCAGTAAAGAAATATACACCGGGTCAGACAGTAATAGAGCATACATTGGATCAGGCAGTAATGGAGCATACACCGGATCTGACAGTAATGGAGCATACACCGGATCAGACAGTAATGGAGCATACACCGGATCAGACAGTAATGGAGCATACACCGGATCAGACAGTAATGGAGCATACACCGGATCAGACAGTAATGGAGCATACACCGGATCAGACAGTAATGGAGCATACACCGGATCAGACAGTAATGGAGCACACACCGGATCAGACAGTAATGGAGCATACACCGGATCAGACAGTAATGGAACATACACCGGATCTGACAGTAATGGAGCATACACCGGATCAGATAGTAATGGAGCATACACCGAATCGGGCAGTAAAGAAATATACACCGGGTCAGACAGTAATGGAGCATACACCGGATCAGACAGTAATGGAGCATACACCGGATCAGACAGTAATGGAGCATACACCGGATCAGACAGTAATGGAGCATACACCGGATCAGACAGTAATGGAGCATACACCGGATCAGACAGTAATGGAGCATACACCGGATCAGACAGTAATGGAGCACACACCGGATCAGACAGTAATGGAGCATACACCGGATCAGACAGTAATGGAACATACACCGGATCAGACAGTAATGGAGCATACACCGGATCAGATAGTAATGGAGCATACACCGAATCGGGCAGTAAAGAAATATACACCGGGTCAGACAGTAATAGAGCATACATTGGATCAGGCAGTAATGGAGCATACACCGGATCAGACATTAATAGAGCACACACCGGATCAGACAGTAATAGAGCATACACCGGATCAGACAGTAATGGAGCATACACCGGATCAGACAGTAATGGAGCATACACCGGATCAGACAGTAATGGAGCATACACCGGATCAGACAGTAATGGAGCATACACCGGATCAGACAGTAATGGAGCATACACCGGATCAGACAGTAATGGAACATACACCGGATCTGACAGTAATGGAGCATACACCGGATCAGACATTAATAGAGCACACACCGGATCAGACAGTAATAGAGCATACACCGGATCAGACAGTAATGGAGCATACACCGGATCAGACAGTAATGGAGCATACACCGGATCAGACAGTAATGGAGCATACACCGGATCAGACAGTAATGGAGCACACACCGGATCAGACAGTAATGGAACATACACCGGATCTGACAGTAATGGAGCATACACCGGATCAGACATTAATAGAGCACACACCGGATCAGACAGTAATAGAGCATACACCGGATCAGACAGTAATGGAGCATACACCGGATCAGACAGTAATGGAGCATACACCGGATCAGACAGTAATGGAGCATACACCGGATCAGACAGTAATAGAGCATACACCGGATCAGACAGTAATGGAGCATACACCGGATCAGACAGTAATGGAGCATACACCGAATCGGGCAGTAAAGAAATATACACCGGATCAGACAGTAATGGAGCATACACCGGATCAGACAGTAATGGAGCATACACCGAATCGGGCAGTAAAGAAATATACACAGGATCAGACAGTAATAGAGCATACATTGGATTAGGCAGTAATGGAGCATACACCGGTTCAGGCAGTAATGAAACATACACCGAATCGGGCAGTAAAGAAATATACACAGGATCAGACAGTAATGGAGCATACATTGGATCAGGCAGTAATGGAGCATACACCGGATCAAGAAGTAATGGAGCATACACCGAATCAGAAAGCAATGGAATATACACCAGATCCGTCAGAAATAGTGCAGACAAAAGTTTAGGCAGTAATGGTGTGTATAATAGCCAGGCAGTAATAGTGCACGCGCCAACTCAGGCAGTAAAGATACATATACAGGCTCAGGCAGTAATGCAGCATACACCAGCTCAGGCAGTAATAATGCATACAGCAGCCCAGGCAGTAATGGTACGTATGCAGGCACAGGCAGTAATGGAGCATACGCCAGCTCAGGCAGTAATGCAGCATACACCAGCTCAGGCAGTAATGGCGAATGTGCAAGATCTCAGTCGTCCAAGCCAAATGATCAGAATTTATGCCTTATGAAATGCCAGATTATTAGAATGCATGTTTTATCATATACTGAATGACCAGAATGTATGATTTATCACATACTGGATTATGAGAAGGCACAATTTATTTACCAGAATTTATGATTTACCAGATACTGGATTTTGCTATCTATAGAATATCAAGTGCAAGATTATAAAAATGTATGGATTATCTAATGCAAGAATTAAAAATGATGGATTGTGAAATGCCAGATTATCGGAATGCAGATTCCTGGAATTTTAGTCTACAAAAGCAGAATTATTATTTTTCGCTTCATGGTATCTTGCATTACATCCTAAGTATAAAAAAAGTTGTTTCCACTTTTGTGTTTGGCAGACGGTGATGTTTATCATATGTAAAATATCATTTCTTTTCTGTCCGATGCCCGGCTGACGAGCGGAGGGGTTATTTGTGGAATATTGTTTACATGGCTGTGACTGTGCTTTGGATGTCAGTGTCAGCAGCAGACATAGAGGCGTATAGCGAGTGCAGCCGGCAGCAGATCAGAGCTGGCGCTTGATTATTACCTCATTCACACTGCTGAATGCAGGATTTCTGCTCCGGCAGCCAATATGGATTGGTTCAACTTTACTTATCCTCTCTAAACTGGAGTAAAGTGTCCGCAATTTGCTCAGCAATTACAATCTGATCATAATCAGTTTCCATACAGGGTTTACAGAATTGTAGTCTCTGTTTTATTTTTGCTCATTTTCTTAATTTAACCCCTTTCCGATGTGTATGTGTATGGAGCGGGCTCATTAGTTTCTGGCTATGTTACACAGCCATTACCTTCCGCTAACAGCTAGCTCTGTGATTTTTGCTACATATTGCAACAATGTTGCATTGCATATATAGAAGAAGTAATCAAAAGATAAAATGTTCTAGTCCCCTATGGGAACTTAAAATAAAAAGTATAAAAAAGTTTTTTAAAAGTATGAGGACATTAAAAAAAAACATAAATTCAAATTTTTCCTCTTTTTAAAAATAAAGGCATTAAAAATAAATTAAAAAAACACTTGATATCAGTGCATTTGAAAAGATCTGACCTATTAAATTCTAAAAATGCTCGCCTTATGTGATATGGGCCAGGAAGCATTAAAAAATATTCTAAATACTGGAATTGTTGTTTTTCTATTACCGCACTTCTCCCACCAAAAATGCATTAGAAACTGATCAAATCATTGTTTTTATAACTCAAAATTCTGTCAATAAAAATAAGTTTCGTACACAATAAATAAGCCCAATAATAGAAAAATAAAAAAGTTGTGGATCTTAGAAAATGACAATCACATTTTTTTACTACTTATAAATAAAACAGCCACAAAAGGTAAGTATTGATAAAATCGTACTACATCGCACAAAAAAACGCCATAAAACTCCCCTCAAAAATGGAAGAATTGCTTTTTTTTACCATTTTACCTCATTTGGATTTTTTTTTACTGTTTTTTCATACATTTTAGGATAAAGTGAATGGCATAATTCAAAACTACAACCGGAAATAGCAACATCCCCCACCCCTATGTGGCTATGTTAATGGAGAAATAAAATAATCTCTCCAAGAAGAAGGGAAGGAATATAACAAGACCCAAAAACAAAAAGTGGGCAAGTTGAGAAGGGATTAGACTGATTGTCAACCTTTTATCATTATGAGGTTTTTAGGTTCAATATCCTTCTTCTATATGTGCATTTGAGCTGTATGTTTCTGATACTGACCTCTAAATTGCTTTCATAAATATAATATTAATTAACAACATTTAGTTTTCTGCAGCTCCACTAGGGGGAGCTCACTGCATACACAATTATAATTGAGATCAATGTACAATCTGTATGCAGTTATCTCATTGACTCCCTCTAGTGGTTGCAGCAGGTAGCAAGAATTTTATATGAACTAAATATATGCAGCCCTCTTTATTGTGAAAATTATTGGAGTCCGAACAGTTAGATCCAAACCTATAAAAAGTGATGGCCATTTCTATAAATATACCATCATAATGGGAAAACACATTTAATTAAATATCTTAATCTGTTTTGAGTATGCAGCTACAATGTGTTTCCATGGATACAGAATTAAACCCATTGTAGCCTGATTGTTCATGTGTTGTTTTGCTAACTTACACAATATATCCACGTTTCTCACCAGGAACTTTTTGGCTATTCATCTGTAGGTTACCTGGTGACACAACTTAAAACAAAGGATATTAAATTGGAAAAGAAACAAAGAAGAAGCAATGTCAAGATAAACACAGGGTCACATTATACACAAAAATTGGGCACCATCAACCCGTACTCCTTGGTATTTCAATATAAGAGGACTGGATGGTCAGTTTGATGGATCAGTCAAGTTCCCAGATTGTAAATCCATCATCATCATCATCATCAACTCCTTCTATAGGAGAAAATAGAGACACCAATACAAATGATAAAATATGTATCTCACAAATAATGATTTGGGTTGTCTATCAGACTGGGCTGATCTGGTGGACCAGATTGTCAAAGCGTCCATAGAATTAGGGTATGTGTCCACGTTCAGGATTGCATCAGGATTTGGTCAGGATTTTCCATCAGTATTTGTAAGCCAAAACCAGGAGTGGAACAATTAGGGGAAAAGTATAATAGAAACATATGCACCACTTCTGTATTTATCACCCACTCCTGGTTTTGGCTTACAAATACTGATGGAAAATCCTGACCAAATCCTGATGCAATCCTGAACGTGGACACATACCCTAAGTGTTCGAGCAAGGAGTTTGTCAATTTCTGTTGAAGACCCTAAAATGGCCTAAACAGTTGCATACTGGAATGGCCAGACCCTATCCCCTGTATTTTGTACTGCAGCACCTATTTTTATGGTGTTGGTGTGGAAACAGTACATACCAGAATCCACCATGTCCATGAATCCAAAGATGGAGGATGATTTACCCATGTGCCGAACTCCAGGGCTGCATCGTCTTCTGTGGCGTTGTAGAAAGTGACCAACGCCTGCTCATGTACGGGCAGCGTAATCTCCTGTATATGTGCATGGAGTGAACGCTTTCAGTGCCGGGGCACAAGAGGACGCTGATGAGAAGGCAGTCACATGGGAACATTGAACAATGAGCAGGGACTAGTAGAATGTTATTTAACAAGGAGAAATGCAAGATTCTACATGCAGGAAGAAAAACAAAAATTACATCTACAGAATGGGTGAAATAGAACTAAGCAACAGCACTTGTGAAAAAGACTTGGGTATACTAATAGATCACAGACTGCACATGAGTCAACAGTGTGATGCAGCAGCAAAAAAGGCAAACACAGTTCTAGGATGTATTAAGAGAAGCATAGTCTAGATCACATGAAGGAATTATCTCCCCTACTCCTCGTTGGTCAGGCCTCGTCTGGAATACTGTGTCCACTTCTGGGAACCACATGCTAAAAAGGACATTGAAAAACTGGAGCAAGTTCAGAGAAGAGCTACCCGGATGGTGAGCGGACTGCAGAGTATGTCCTATGAGGAACAGTTAAAGGATCTGGGAATGTTTAGCTTGCAAAAAAGAAGGTTAAGAGAAGACTTAGTAGCTGTCTACAAATATCTGAAGGGCTGTCGCAGTGTAAGAGGGATCATAATTAATCTCATTTGCACATGGAAACACAAGAAGCAATGAAATGAAACTGAAAGGGAGAAGATACAGATTAGATATTAGAAAAAAACATTTTGACAGAGAGGGTGATCAATGAGTCGAACATTCTGCCACCAGAGGTGGTGAGTTCTCCTTCAATGGATGCCTTCAATTTTAGGCTGGACAGACATCTGTCTGAGATGGTTTAGTGAATCCTGCATTGAGCAGGGGGGTGGACACGATGACTCTGGAGGTCCCTTCCAACTCTAACATTCTAGAATTCTATGGGTAAGTCATAAGATTGCCGCCATAGTGGGGTACAGAGTGCACAATGACACCATGGACACATAGATAGATCTGAGATACATAGAGAGGGGCAGAGGTGTTGGTGGTTGACTCCTAGGACTTGATACCCCTGATCTTCTTTGAGCATAAGTGCCCGTATAAGTCTACGTTGGCAGTACAGGTAAACAGGGTTTGATCTAATGATAGAACAGATGGCGGATTAAAAATCAAGTAATTGCAAGTAATTGCAAAAATTGTGTACATCCATAGACGTCCCTGCTGCTATTATCCCCACACATCACATCCCCTGTCTCGTATATTGCATTTTTTTTCACTTTTTTGTTATTTTGGTTATTTAATTTTTGCAGTTGGGATTTGCATCTCCAGTTAATGAAGTCCGTAAATTG
This sequence comes from Ranitomeya variabilis, assembly GCF_051348905.1. Lineage (NCBI taxonomy): Eukaryota > Metazoa > Chordata > Amphibia > Anura > Dendrobatidae > Ranitomeya > Ranitomeya variabilis. The sequence goes on from NC_135239.1 coordinate 20,644,739, forward strand.
CTTGAGCCCAAGAAAATTCTGAGAACGGAAAGGTTAATATATTCTAAATAGATGTTAGGTATAGAATGTCAGATGTGTCAGACCCGATTACAGCGTGATGCTCAATGAAAAAGATTTGATTCCTTTTGCCACTGTCCTAGAATGTGGAGTGCCAGCAGCAACCAGTCATTCACCACGGGCTGGCACTGAATGTACCCGAGTGAGAAGCCAGCCGCAGCAACCATCTGTTTTGGATTCCTCGCTGAGCCAAGATGTTCAGTGAAGTGCACGGCATTGAGTGCTCCCGCCATCTCCTGCTCAGATTATTAGTGTTACAAGTGAAATTATCTTTCCCAAACAGTGGGGGAGCTATAATCCTTATGGAACAACAAGACCTAAAAAAAATTACAAAAAAAAAAAAAGCCCCATGTTTCCAGCCCTCTTTTGTTAAAGTTCTAGAAAAGACGACTTGTAAATGTAATTACGACCTTCTAGGGGGATATAACCGAGGTTTTATTAAGCATGAGAATCCCTGGCAGACGCCTAATGCTCGTTTTCCTCCCGTACAGACCTGATACAGACTGTTAATCTTTTTGTAGAGGGGTTTAACGATTTTGCAATAAAATGAAGTGTAAGACAATTTGTAATAATTTTAGCTAAAATATCCCAAAATTTTGACATGTTCAACTTGACAAATTGGCATTTTGCACAGGTGAACCATGTAGCTGGGGCTTCTCCTTTCTGTCTCCTCCACCTACTTCCATACAGTATTTCCAAATATTTGATCCAAATATTATTCCAGCCCTAAGCATACTTGGCAAATGTTGAGCTGGCCATACATATGAGACAACGATTGGGCGAACGTTAGCTTGGCACACTCCAATCTCTCCTGAATCCTCTGTACATATGAACACTCCACTCAACCAGAGATGGCGGCTTATCTTCGCTAAAAAAAGTGGTTGAAATTCAACTACCCCATCCTTCTCTCCCCATCATTATCTGTCAGGGAGGAATCGAGAGGCCATCAGACACATCAGAAGGTCGGTCATTCCATAGAAAATCCATGGTTTGGGCCACTTTTCATCCAATATGTGTGGGTGGCGTTAGGAAAGATCAAGAAAATTGGTCAACATCACCAAACCCTCATTAAAGACCATGCCGTGGCCTCCTCCTTCACACCGTTTTTACTCTACCCTTCATACTTCTCCCATGTCTACCATAAAAAAGCACGCTTTCTGGGAGCTTTTGGATTGCTGGGAGTCTGGAGAGTTGTTTCTTCCAATATTCTGGGAAGTCTCCGATTTTTCAGTAATAATTCCAGCAAATTTAGGGATGCCTTGGGCTGGAAAGTTACAGGGTGTGCACAAAATCCAATCACCAAATGGGTGATTCCAGATAGAATTGGGCTGAATGAGAAGATCCGTAATTTGGTAACTTTGCCGATATTGTGGGAGAGTTTACAACTTTGTCCAGGAATGATGTGATGTCTACAGAGACTGGTTGTCTATACCATGCCAAGAGAGTGACAAGAGGGGCAAGCAGAGGCAGTGATTGCAACAGGGTCCTGGTGCATGAAGGTCTTCAATGTCACATTCAAGGATGCCATTATTAAAATGGCACATGGTAGGCGAGGACTCTGTTACACATTTTCCATTGGGACCGAGGAGCTTGGAGTTTGACTCCTGACTTCCATCCTAGGTCTGATGTTTTTGCGTCCAGTTCCGTTCTCATCCATCTGATTTTTTTAAACTGCTTGTTGAATTCAGCCATCTTGAGACATCGACCCATGTAGGCTTGGCTTATGTAGGCTTGGCCCATGTAGGCTCTTCCAATGTAGGCTCGGCCCATATAGGCTTCACTCATGTAGGCTCGGCCCATGTAGGCTTCACTCATGTACGCTCGGCCCATGTAGGCTTCGCTCATGTAGGCTCGGCCCATGTAGGCTTCGCTCATGTTGGCTCGGCCCATGTAGGCTTCGCTCCTGTAGGCTCGGCCCATGTAGGCTTCACTCATGTACGCTCGGCCCATGTAGGCTTCGCTCATGTAGGCTCGGCCCATGTAGGCTTCGCTCATGTAGGCTTGGCCCATGTAGGCTTCGCTCATGTAGGCTCGGCCCATGTAGGCTTCGCTCATGTAGGCTCGGCCCATGTAGGCTTCGCTCATGTAGGCTCGGCCCATGTAGGCTCAGCCCATGTAGGCTTTTATTAACAGCTTCAGACCAATATGCTCCATCCTAATACGCAAGTAACAATTAACAATAGGGTAAAATGTAAATGCATACACAAAAAAATGAATAAAATAATCAAAAACTACAATCATTTAAACTGTACATAAAAATAGTAAAGTTCCTTTACATCTAGGGCAATAGAATGGACAGATTCCAAATGATCAGATATTCTATATAATCGGATGTCTATATTATAGAAATGTGTGCAAAACTCACTTTTTCAAGATAGAAAGACAAAGAGTCCCAAATCTCCTGTTTTGTACTATTGGAGAGATTTCCTAATTCATTGCACCATGTGAAATTGCCGCTTTTGATATATCTGCCGTGTACCGTAGAAGACATTATTACAGGAGGTACTGGGTTTCGTCTATGTTTTTTCTAGCTGGTGATGTTAATGTTGCTGCTGTCTGGGCCGATGGTGGATGCAGCCTCACGTGGTCACACTTGGTTAATTAAATTCACACATATATTTGATATCTTTTCACAAGTTAGCAGGAACATGCACGCAGAGATGATGCCGGAAACTTACACTCAACACGTTTAGAGTATTATGGTGACCCGGTGACCTGATGACAAGACCCATCCAGTCCCAAAACCAATGCACCAGTGAGGCAGACCGTGCAGCTGCTAAGAGGTCCTTAGAGGAGCCATGGTTGGTCCCAATCTATTTTTATACACAACCTGTTTAAGAGTCCCTGTTACAGATGAATTGATATTTTTGCCCCAGAATCATGCAAAGGTGGCCTTCGGCATCAAAAGCTGGCACCATTAAGGGAGCCCTATTGCCATATCCTATGTTAATCATATCAGTGCTTTGTGCTGTCTGCTCCATCTCCCTCTGAGAGTGAAACTGCAGCTGCATCCCCCTCCTTCTGTTTTATTGAAAAATTGTCTCAAGAGCCATTGAAAATTGGAAATTGTTACCAAACCTGGCACCATAAGGAAAAACCCAGTTGGGTATTTGTTATGGTATCTCCTCTGTTAATCATATTCATAAAAATCTGAGACCAGCGCTATGTGCCTTGTGATTCTTCTCCCTCTCCCCTCTCATAACACGCACTCTCAGGCACAGACAGCAATGGCAGCTCCATCCCCCTCCTACCTCTTCTTTGAACTATTGGCAATTGGTACTAAAATCTGGCACCATAAAGGGAGCCCAGTTGTTATCTTCACTATGTCCTGTATACTCTTGCTCCCTCTCCCCTCTCACACCATTTGCTCTCAACACTCAGAGAGAAAATGCAGCTGCATCTCCCTCCTCCCTCACTTTTGAAAAATGTCCCAAAGGTCAAGGAAAGTTGGAAATTGATACTAAAACCTGGCACCATAAAGGGAACCCATGTGCTGTGCGCTCCTGCTCCCTCTCACAGCACACACTCTCAGACACGCAGAGAGAGAAGCTGCAGCTACATCTCCCTTCTGTCTTAAATAAACTGTAACACACTTTTTTTTATTGATTGGAGACATTGCTGAACACTTTCAGATGGTAGACTGGAAAGCAGAGCTACACATTGCCAAAAATGTGAGGAAGATGGCAAAAAAGTGACAAAACATTAAATAGAACATTAGGCCAGATTCACACATCCACATATCCCGACCTGAGTACGGGCGGGGATGAACCGACTGGCCGTTGGTCTCCTGACCAGCCTTGGCAGCCTTAAATATGACGAGGCCGTTAAGTTCGGCTTGGGAGAACAACCACCGATCCATGAATCACAGGTGTGTGAATGCCGTCTTTTACTTAGGCCAAATTTCAGAATGGGTTCTTAGTTAAAAATTTGAATTTTTGGTCTGCCTGTGGTGTAAGATAGCGGACTGTGCTGGGGACATAACTGCAGCTTTGGAACTTTTCAAGACCCGAAAGTCCTTCAATTCATCTCACCTGTCGACAATTTGGTGACAACCAATATTTCTCCCAATACATCTCCCCTAGTTGTCACCCAGGTTTTCCAGATACTTTTCTTAAAGAACAGGCCTCCATCCTTAGGATAGGTCATTGGAGGCCCAATTTGACTTGAGGGACCTGTACCCATCAAATGTGACTGTACCCATATTTGTTACAGATAAATATCCTATATTTGCCACTTCTCCCGAAACATTCAGGAGGTTCCTGCAAAAGGCGGCGACCTCCTGGACTCCCTGAAGAGATGGCAAACCCCAAAATGTCTGGCTGAAAAGTTTGCAGAAAGCAGCACTTCCTGAACATTTTTGCGTGACGTATTTAGATGGAGCCCCAAAGTCCAAAAATGGGGCAGTACATGGGTGGACTGGAGAAGGTGGCCTTGTCTGGTGCGCTATAGTCAGATATGTCCCTATCTTCCATCCCTGAAAGCTGCCCCATAAGACAGATCTAACAAAACCTCTTTAATGTTGGAAACTAATTACGACCATCAAACAAATCAGTGTTTTAAAAGCTCCAAGACAGAAGGCGAGACGAGCCCATCAGCCCGTCCCCGAAGTTGTACTTTCAATACGATGCAGCTGTCTGACATAAGTTCACACGGACTTTCCATCCGCCTCCTCTTACAGCGACTACCTGCAGGTTAAATAATAAATCAATGGCCTCTTGTTTTATGGTGTGCCTCATGCCAACAATTAGCAGAAGATAAAAGAAATCCTCCTTCCTAGAGATGGGTCAGCGACAACCGATGGTGGATAACGATGCGGCTGCAGCTGGAGATTTTAATTGCACAGTTAAAAAACAGAACTGAGAATAATGTGAGCCGGGGAACCCGTATCATTACATCAAAGGGGGCGAGAGCAAAAAACGTGACAGCAGGGTATCTGCCAGACCGCAGCCTCTTTGTAGTCAATGATAAGGTGTGAAGTCTATTGTTAATGTACACAGACTACTGGCTGCGGCTCAACTTCTGTGGGACCAGCAGACATCCCTCCTTATGGGGTTTTTATTAATGGCGTGATGCTATTGCCATGATTGATCCAGTACTGTCCAATATCCCACTCGGGTCACACAATGCCTACTATCTGACCTCACGTGCACCCCAGGACAGGATGCAAGAAGCCAGCACGACCGCTGTGGCACATGCTGAATTTGCAGGCATGACCATAATTGTAATGAAGACCTCAACGGTCCCCCAAAATCCATATTCTGCACACGGTGACCCCTAAAATCATTGTTTGCACTGTGCCCCTGGAAAAAAATATTTCTATACACTGTGCCCCCCTGAAAAAAAATAAAAATAAATTATATATATATATATATATATATATATATATATACATATATATATATATATACATATACATATATATATATATATATATATATATATATATATATATATATATATATATATACTGCTAAAAAAAATAAAGGAAACACTAAAATCCCACATCCTAGATATCTCTGAATGAAATATTCCAGTTGCAAATTTGTATTGATTGCATAGTGGAATGTGTTCGTAACAAAAAAACATAACAATTATCAATGTAAATCAAAATGAATATCCCATGGAGGTCTGGATTTGGAATGATACTCAAAATCAAAGTGGAAAATCAAATTACAGGCTGATCCAACTTCAGTGGAAATGCCTCATGACAAGGAAAAGATGCTCAGTAGTGTGTGTAGCCTCCACATGCCTGTATGACCCCCCTACAATGCCTGGACATGCTCCTGATGAGGCGGCAGATGGTCTCCTGAGGGATCTCCTCCCAGACCTGGACTAAGGCATCCGCCAACTCCTGGACAGTCTGTGGTGCAACGTGACGTTGGTGGATGGAGCGAGACATGATGTCCCAGATGTGCTCAATCGGATTCAGGTCTGGGGAACGGGCGGGCCAGTCCATAAGCTCCAAAGCCTTCATCTTGCAGGAACTGCGGACACACTCAAGCCACATGAGGTCTGGCATTATCCTGCATTTGGAGGAACCCAGGGCCAACCGCACCAGCATATGGTCTCACAAGGGGTCTGAGGATCTCATCTCAGTACCTAATGGCAGTCAGGCTACCTCTGGCGAGCACATGGAGGGCTGTGCGGCCCTCCAAAGAAATGCCACCCCACACCATTACTGACCCACTGCCAAACTGGTCATGCTGAAGGATGTTGCAAGCAGAAGATCGCTCTCCACGGCGTCTCTAGACTCTGTCACGTCTGTCACATGTGCTCAGTGTGAACCTGCTTTCATCTGTGAAGAGCACAGGGCACCAGTGGCAAATTTGCCAATCCTGGTGTTCTGTGGCAAATACCAAGCGTCCTGCACGGTTTTGGGCTGTGAGCATAACCCCCATCTGTGGACGTTGGGCCCTCAGACCATCCTCATGGAGTCGGTTTCTAACCGTTTGTACAGACACATGCACATTTGAGGCCTGCTGGAGGTCATTTTGCAGGGCTCTGGCAGTGCTCCTCCTGTTCCTCCTTGCACAAAGGCAGAGGTAGCTGTCCTGCTGCTGGGTTGTTGCCCTCCTACGGCCCCCTCCACGTCTCCTGGTATACTGGCCTGTCTCCTGGTAGCGCCTCCAGCCTCTGGACACTACGCTGACAGACACAGCAAACCTTCTTGCCACAGCTGGCATTGATGTGCCATCCTGGATGAGCTGCACTACCTGAGCCACTTGTGTGGGTTGTAGAGTCCATCTCATTCTACCACGAGTGTGAAAGCACAACCAACATTCAAAAGTGACCAAAACATCAGCCAGAAAGCATTGGTACTGAGATGTGGTCTGTGGTCCCCACCTACAGAACCACTCCTTTATTGAGGGGGTCTTGATAATTGCCAATAATTTCCATCTGTTGTCTATTCCATTTGCACAACAGCATGTGAAATTGATTGTCAATCAGTGTTGCTTCCTAAGTGGACAGTTTGATTTCACATAAGTTTGATTTACTTGGAGTTAGATTCTGTTGTTTAAGTGTTCCCTTATATTTTTTAAGCAGTACATATATATATATATACACACACACATATATATATATAATATGCCCCCAAAACAATGCTATATGCTGTACCCCTGAAATAATGTAAACACTTTGCCCCCTAAGATGAATTATTCTATACATTGTATCAGCTGAAATAATACTATACACTGTGCCCCCAAAATAAATAATACTATAGATTTTGGCCTCTGTAATGAATAATATGCACAGTGCTCACTATAATAAATCATACAAGACATGGTGCCATGAAATAAATAGCAATACAGACTGCGGAAATAACTACCGTATTTTCCGGCATATAAGACGACCCCCCAACTTTTCCAGTTAAAATATAAAATCTTCTTAAAAGTCGGGGGTCTTCTTATACGCCGTATGTCGTCTTATAGGGCCGGTGACTAATGTGCCTTTTGGGGGGGAGTGGTCCTGATGACGAAGAGGGGGCATCTCACAGGAAAGTGTGAGTGGAGTATCCCCCATTACCTCATTGTAGCTGCAGTGTGGGGTGCTGGGGAGCAGTGCCGGCCACCGCCCCACAGCACAGCACCCATGCGGCACAAAGAGGAGCAGCAGCTGCCGCCTCTCCCCAGCACAGAGACCCCATGCTGCAGCTACAATGAGGTAATGGGGGATACTCCACTCACACTTTCCTGTGAGACGCCCCCTCTTCGTCATCGGGACCACTCCCCCCCACCCACCATATACACATTGGTGTCTGCACTCGGCGTACAAGACGGCACCCGGCGTATAAGACGACCCCCGACTTTTAAGAAGATTTTCAGGGGTTAAAAAGTAGTCTTATACGCCAGAAAATACAGTAAATCTTTATTCAGTGTCACCTGGAAAAAATACTATATACTGCTCCCTAAAATAAAAAAAAAATAAATCTATACTTTGTGCACTATGAAATAAATACTACTGTACATTGTCCCACTGAAATAAACAGTAATATATATATACTCCGTTGTCTGAAATAAAACATTCTGTACGATGTGCCCTTAATATAATTATGATTAATGGGAAGAACCAGCCACATTGCACTTCTGAGTACAAGTCCCAGTATAACCCAGTGATGAATAAATACACAGTGGACACAGAAGTACCACAAGTCAAAGCATAATCTAGTAAGAAATAAATGAGGAGCACTGCAAGCCCAGCATAATATAATGATATATAAAAACATACTGGAGCACTGAAGTGCCAACATAACCTCGTTATAAAATAACTGCACAGTGGAGTGCTGGGGCACTACAAGTCCTAGCATAACCTAGTGGATAATATGCTTCTGGGGAAGAGTTGCAGGAGCCTATCAGGGTGGAGGTACAGAAGGAGGAGCTGCTGGAGTCTGTCAGCATGGAGGTACAGAAAGAGTAGCTGTCAGAGCCTGTCAGAATTCTAGAATGTTAGAGGTGGAAGGGACCTCCAGAGTCATCATGTGTTGTGAATTAGACTTATTGGCTCCCTCCGGTGGTTATTAGTGATATGACTCTGGGATTTTCTTTCCTCAGTTTGCACCCACCTGGGTCGTTAGTCCAGGGGTGTTGCTATATAAACCTCCTGGATCCTTAGTCCAGTGCCTGGCATCGTTGTAATCAGATCCTTTTTGTTTGCTCCTATCTGCTGGTCCTGGTTCGTGCAAAATTAAGCTAAGTCCTGCTTCTTAGTTTTTTGGGTTATTTGCTTGCTCTCATTTTTGTCCAGCTTGTACTAAATGTTATTCTTGACCTTGCTGGAAGCTCTAGGGGGCTGGTGTTCTCCCCCCGGGCCGTTAGACGGTTCGGGGGTTCTTGAATATCCAGCGTGGATATTTTTGATAGGGTTTTTGCTGACCATATAAGTTATCTTACTATATTCTGCTATTAGCTATTGGGCCTCTCTTTGCTAAATACCTAGCTCATCCTTACGTTTGTCTTTTCCTCTTACCTCACCGTTATTATTTGTTGGGGGCTTGTATCCAACTTTTGGGGTCTTTTCTCTGGAGGCAAGAAAGGTCTTTCTTTTCCCTTCTAGGGTTAGTTAGTTCTCCGGCTGGCGCGAGACGTCTAGAATCAACGTAGGCACGTTCCCCGGCTGCTGGTATTTGTGGTGCTAGGATTAGATATATGGTCAGATCAGTTACCACTGCCCTATGAGCTGGTTTTTGTGTTTGCAGACTTAGAAACTATTTCTGAGACCCTCTGCCATTGGGGTCATAACAGTATGCCAGGCCAACATTGAATGTTTATTGCATTGCAGAAGTGGGATAATAAGAAAGGAAATTCTGAGTTTTTTTTTTTTCTTTCCTCTCTTCCTCCCCTTTACCTTTGAGTGGCTTGTGCTTGTTACAGACATGAATGTCCAGACCTTGATTACAAGTGTAGACCAGCTTGCTGCTCGTGTGCAGGGCATACAAGATTTTGTTACCAGTAGTCCAATGTCTGAACCTAAAATACCTATTCCTGAACTGTTTTCTGGAGACCGATTTAGGTTTAGGAATTTCAGGAACAATTGTAAATTGTTTCTTTCTCTGAGACCCCGTTCATCTGGAGATTCAGCTCAGCCATTGAAAATTGTTATCTCTTTTTTACGGGGCGACCCTCAGGATTGGGCTTTTTCGCTAGCGCCAGGAGATCCGGCATTGGCAAATATTGATGCGTTTTTTCTGGCGCTCGGATTGCTTTACGAGGAACCCAATCTTGAAGTTCAGGCAGAAAAAGCCTTGCTGGCTATTTCTCAGGGCCAGGATGAAGCTGAAGTGTATTGCCAAAAATTTCGGAAATGGTCCGTGCTTACTCAGTGGAATGAGTGTGCTCTGGCCGCAAATTTCAGAAATGGCCTTTCTGAAGCCATTAAGAATGTGATGGTGGGTTTCCCCATTCCTACAAGTCTGAATGATTCTATGGCGATGGCTATTCAAATTGACCGGCGTTTGCGGGAGCGCAAAACCGCTAATCCTCTGGTGGTGTTGTCTGAACAAACATCTGATTTAATGCAATGTGATAGAATTCAGACTAGAAATGAGCGGAAAAATCATAGACGTCAGAATGGGTTATGTTTTTACTGTGGTGATTCTACACATGTTATATCAGCATGCTCTAGACGTCTAACAAGGGTTGTTAGTCCTGTCGCCATTGGTAATTTGCAACCTAAATTTATTTTGTCTGTGACTTTAATTTGCTCATTGTCTTCTTACCCTGTTATGGCGTTTGTGGATTCAGGTGCTGCCCTGAGTCTTATGGATCTGTCATTTGCCAAGCGCTGTGGTTTTGTTCTTGAACCGTTGGTAAATCCTATTCCTCTTAGAGGTATTGATGCTACGCCATTGGCGGAAAATAAACCGCAGTTTTGGACGCAGGTAACCATGTGCATGACTCCTGAACATCGGGAGGTGATTCGTTTTCTTGTTCTGCATAAAATGCATGATTTGGTCGTTTTGGGGCTGCCATGGTTACAGACCCATAATCCAGTCTTGGATTGGAAGGCAATGTCTGTGTCAAGTTGGGGCTGTCAGGGAATTCATGCTGATTCCCCGCCGGTGTCTATTGCTTCCTCTACTCCTTCGGAAGTTCCTGAATATTTGTCTGATTATCAGGATGTATTCAGCGAGTCCAGATCCAGTGCTCTGCCTCCTCATAGGGACTGTGACTGCGCCATAGATTTGATTCCAGGTAGTAAATTTCCTAAGGGAAGATTATTTAATCTGTCTGTACCTGAGCATGCCGCAATGCGTTCGTATATCAAGGAGTCTCTGGAGAAGGGGCATATCCGTCCATCCTCTTCCCCTCTTGGTGCGGGATTCTTTTTTGTGGCCAAGAAGGATGGATCTTTGAGACCTTGTATTGACTATCGGCTTCTGAATAAAATCACTGTTAAATTTCAGTATCCTTTGCCTCTGTTGTCGGACTTGTTTGCCCGGATTAAAGGTGCCAAGTGGTTCACCAAGATAGATCTTCGTGGTGCGTACAACCTTGTGCGCATTAAGCAAGGAGATGAATGGAAGACTGCATTTAATACGCCCGAAGGTCATTTTGAGTACTTGGTGATGCCTTTTGGGCTCTCTAATGCGCCCTCAGTGTTTCAGTCCTTTATGCATGATATTTTCCGGAAGTATCTGGATAAATTTATGATTGTTTATCTGGATGATATTCTGGTTTTCTCTGAAGATTCGGACTCACATGTGGAGCAGGTCAGGATGGTGTTTCAGGTTTTGCGTGAGAATGCTTTGTGTGTTAAGGGCTCAAAGTGTCTCTTTGGAGTACAGAAGGTTCCCTTTTTGGGGTTTATTTTTTCCCCTTCTGCTGTGGAGATGGACCCAGTCAAGGTCCGAGCTATTCATGATTGGACTCAACCCACGTCAGTTAAGAGTCTTCAGAAGTTCTTGGGTTTTGCTAACTTCTACCGTCGTTTTATCGCTAATTTTTCTAGCGTTGTTAAACCTTTGACGGATATGACCAAGAAAGGTTCTGATGTTGCTAACTGGGCTCCTGCAGCCGTGGAGGCGTTCCAAGAGTTGAAGCGCCGGTTTACTTCGGCGCCTGTTTTGTGCCAGACTGATGTCTCACTTCCCTTTCAGGTCGAAGTGGATGCTTCTGAGATTGGGGCAGGGGCCATTTTGTCACAGAGAGGCCCTGGTTGCTCGGTAATGAGACCATGTGCTTTCTTCTCCAGGAAGTTTTCGCCTGCTGAGCGGAATTATGATGTCGGCAATCGGGAGTTGCTGGCCTTGAAGTGGGCATTTGAGGAGTGGCGTCATTGGCTCGAGGGTGCTAAGCATCGTGTGGTGGTCTTGACTGATCACAAAAATCTGATGTATCTCGAGTCTGCTAAACGCCTGAATCCTAGACAGGCCCGCTGGTCATTGTTTTTCTCCCGTTTTGTCTTTGTGGTCTCGTATTTACCAGGTTCAAAGAATGTGAAGGCTGATGCTCTTTCAAGGAGCTTTGTGCCTGACTCTCCTGGAGTCGCAGAACCAGTTGGTATTCTTAAAGAGGGAGTTATCTTGTCAGCCATTTCTCCTGATTTGAGACGCGTGTTGCAGAGATTTCAGGCTGGTAGACCTGACTCTTGTCCACCTGACAGACTGTTTGTTCCTGATAGGTGGACCAGCAGAGTCATTTCCGAGGTTCATTCCTCGGTGTTGGCAGGTCATCCGGGAATTTTTGGCACCAGAGATCTGGTGGCTAGGTCCTTTTGGTGGCCTTCCTTGTCACGGGATGTGCGGTCATTTGTGCAGTCCTGTGGGACTTGTGCTCGAGCTAAGCCTTGCTGTTCTCGTGCCAGCGGGTTGCTCTTGCCTTTGCCTGTCCCGAAGAGGCCTTGGACACACATTTCCATGGATTTCATTTCTGATCTCCCGGTGTCTCAGGGCATGTCTGTGTCGGGACCACACTCAGTCGGAGCAGCCTTTGGAAGTGGGGAATCACCAGAAATAATACACAAGACACGTCTTGTATAGTGTATCACTGGGAAGTCTCTGAAGCACGCCTGCCTTCAAGGTGCTATCCCCTCTTTATATAGTTGGACAGGTAGTTTCAGTGGTTATACAAGTTTTGCTTGTTTAAACAAAGAGAGAAAAGAGAAGACAAAAGAAAACAGTTTCGGCTATGTGATAGTTTCACAACAAACAAAACAGTACAGTTTCGCCTAAGTGGCAGTTTCACAAACAAAAAATAGGATTTCACACTATGGCTAAAATGTCCTTGAATGGACAGGTCAATATTGATCACAAATTCTTTTTGGTTCATTGAGGTAACCATTTTTGTTCCGCTCTTCACAATCCCCCCTTTGACATATTCCATTCAAAACCTTGTCATATAGACGATTATTTTAGTCATTCTTTTTGTGATAAAAAAAAAAAAAAACAACTTTATATTCTCGCATCCATTACACAAAATTTATTTGTGCATACCGAGATACCCTTGAATACAACCTTGAATAATACATATATAATTACAATAACTATAACTGTATGTATTAGGCTTTGCATAATCCCGGTAACCCACCCACCGATCCCCCTGAACCAATTGGCCGGGTTAAGAAAAAAAAAGGTATCTGACCACCAGCTATCCTTATTTTGGTCATTGTCTTTGTCATACTGATCCCTGAGTCGTTGTACGTCTTCTAATTTAAATCTCATACTCATAGTACTATTCGGGTCTATATAATGACAGCAGGTGGGTCCGATGATTTGACACATACCCCCTTGTGAGGCAGTTAGGTAATCCAATACCAGGGTATGTTGGTTAGTGACTATTATAAGCTGATTCTGTACAGCTATACTAGTATTTAATATGTCCAATATATCCCAGATCTGGTCATCTAGATAATCCGTGGCTCTAACTAATTTATCCCACATCTGTGTTAACATTATTAACATCAATATCATGAGTCTTATACTGCTTTTTTGCAATGGCTTGCATGTATCCATGATGCCTTTCCTTAAAGCTTGACTGCTGTTGGAGTTGTTAACAGGACTTGGAAAGGTCCGTCAAATCTCGGTTCCAGAGTCTTTCTGGTGTGTCTTTTCACGTAGATTTGATCACCAGCAGTGGCGTAACTACAAAGTTATGGGCCCCGGTGCGAACTTCCAAATGGGGCCCCCCCCGCCATAAAATTCAATGTAAGCCCCATAGAATACAATGCAGCCCCCCTCATAGTATAATGCAGCCCCTCCATACAGGGGCAGTGACAAAGACACGAGCAAATGGTGACGAGGGGGCAGAGGAGAGGGAACAAGGGGGCAAGGAAGACAGGCACTAGGGGACACATGGGGGCTAGGAGGCAGGGGAGAAGGATACAAGGGGTCTAGTGGGCAAGGGAGACTGACACAAGTGGGCAAGGGAGACTGACACAAAGGGCACACGGGGACTAGTGGACAAGAGAGACTGGCACACGGGGACACGGACTAGTGGGCAAGGGAGACTGACACACGGGGAATAGTGGGCAAGGGAGACTGATACAAGGGGACTAGTGGGCAATGGAGACTGACACACGGGGACAAGGGACAAGCACAAGGGGACAAGGGAGACAGGCACAAGGGGACACATAGGGACTAGTGAGCAAGAGACTGACACAAGGGGACAAGGGATACAAGCACAAGGGGACACACAGGGACAAGTGGGAAAGGGAGACTGACACACAGGGACTAGTGGGCAAAGGAGACTGACACAAGCACAAGGGGACAAAGGAGACTGACACAAGCACAAGGGGACATAGGAGACAGGCACATGGGGACACACAGGGACTAATGGGCAAGGGAGACTGGCACACGGGGACACAAGCATAAGGGAGACAGGCTCAAGGGGACACACAGGGACTAATGGGCAAGGGAGACTGGCACACGGGGACAAGGGACACAAGCATAAGGGGACAAGGGAGACAGGCACATGGGGACACACAGGGACTAATGGGCAAGGGAGACTGGCACATGGGGACACAAGCATAAGGGAGACAGGCTCAAGGGGACTCACGGCCCCCTGACCTGCCAGAGCCGCTTGCAGCTGCGACCGTAGTAGTTACGCCGCTGCCTCACACACACATACTACAGATATCACACACACACTACAGATATCACACACACACATCATACTACAGATATCACACACACATCATATTACAGATATCACACACATACTACAGTTATCACACACACACACTACAGATATCACACACACACACACATCATACTACAGATATCACACACACACACATCATACTACAGATATCACACACACACACACACACTACAGATAACACACACACACACTACAGATATCACACACATACACACACTACAGATATCACACACACACACATACACACACTACAGATATCACACACACACACATCATACTACAGATATCACACACACACACACTACAGATATCACACACACACACACATCATACTACAGATATCACACACATACTACAGTTATCACACACACACTACAGATACCACACACACACACCAGAGATACCAGCTCATATACACAACTCACAATCTCCTCTCTGGTACAGGGGTGGCTGATGTAAACCGGCTGCAGCTCCTCAGCTTCTCCTGACTAAGGCTAGTTTCACACTAGTGACTAAGGCTAGTTTCACACTAGCGTCGGGAACAACCCGTCGCTGTGCGTCGGGCCGACGTTCCCGACGCTAGTGTGGTCTCCGCCGCACAACGGGGGCAGCGGATGCATTTTTCCCACGCATCCGCTGCCCCATTGTGAGGTGCGGGGAAGTGCGGGGAGGTGGGGGCGGAGTTCCGGCCGCGCATGCGCGGTCGGAAAAAGTGGACCGTCGGGAGCAAAAAACGTTACATGTAAGGTTTTTTTCTCCCGACGGTCCGCTACCACACGCCCAAGCGTCGCAAAACGGACGCGACGTTTGGCAATGCGTCGCAAATGCGTCGCTAATGTTAGTCTATGACGAAAAAACGTATCCAGCAAGAACTTTTGCTGGATGCGTATTTTCGGCAAAACGACGCATTTGCGACGTATTGCAGTTAACGCTAGTGTGAAACTAGCCTAAAGCGGCTCTGTCCCGCACCTCCCCCCTGCTCTCGCCTTCTGTCCCGGGGTTATTTTGGCTTTCTCTTAAAGGGAACCTGTCACCCCGTTTTTTCCGTATGAGATAAAAATACTGTTAAATAGGGCCTGAGCTGTGCATTGCAATAGTGTATTTTGTGGACCCCGATTCCCCACCTATGCTGCCGAAATACGTTACCAAAGTAGTCGTTTTCGCCTGTCAATCAGGCTGGTCTGGTCAGATGGGCGTGGTGTCTTCCCCCAGATCTTGCTTAGTTTTCCGTTGGTGGCGTAGTGGTGTGCGCATGCCCAAGGTCCCGAATCCACTGCACAGGGGAGTGAAAATAGCGTGATGTGCGACATTTCATTGGTGATCGGTGGGGCGGCCATCTTCCTTTGGCCGCGCGTGCGCAGAAGCGGCGCTCTGCTGGCCGCGGCTTCAGGAAAATGGCCGCAGGATGCCGCGCGTGCCCAGATGGAGATCGCGGCGGCCATTTTCCTGAAGCAGAGATGCGACACCTCGTACACACCTGACTCCGCTCCGTACACCCCCGACTCCGCTCCGTACACCTCGTACACACACGGCTCCGCTCCGTACACCTCGTACACACACGGCTCCGCTCCGTACACCTCGTACACACACGGCTCCGCTCTGTACACCTCGTACACACACGGCTCCGCTCCGTACACCTCGTACACACCTGGCTCCGCTCCGTACACCTCGTACACACCCGGCTCCGCTCCGTACACCTCGTACACACCCGGCTCCGCTCCGTACACCTCGTACACACCCGGCTCTGCTCCGTACACCTCATGCACACCCAGCTCTGCTCCGTACACCTCATACACACACGGCTCTGCTCCGTACACCTCATGCACACCCAGCTCTGCTCCGTACACCTCATACACACCCGGCTCCGCTCCGTACACCTCGTACACACCCGGCTCTGCTCCGTACACCTCATGCACACCCAGCTCTGCTCCGTGCACCTCATACACACCCGGCTCCGCTCCGTACACCTCATACACACACGGCTCCGCTCTGTACACCTCATACACACACTGCTCTGCTACATCCACCCAAACCCCTCCTGACCTCACACAAAAGCTTACCCTCCTCCAGCAAGATGACAAACAGCACTGCACTACTGTCCTGCACTACACGGAAGCCCTTGATCATGTGACTCCAACTCCTCCCCTCCTGTGACCTCATCACAGGTCCTGTGCGCACAGAGCAGTGGCAGCTATAGTAGTGGTGTGCGGCTCTCTGCGGTGGAGGGGCTCTGCTGCGGGTCAAGTGCAGTCCCACCCGTGATCGCGAGTGCACGCGCAGCAGGGCCTGTAAGGAAGAATTATTTAAAGGGCCGGCGGCCCATTTTGTAGCTTAGAGTTCTTAGGAGCCCGCCCAGTCTGCTGGACTGGGTGGGCCCCTAAGCACTGCGGGCCCCGTCGCAATTGCGACCCCTGCGACCGCGGTAGTTACGCCCCTGATCACCAGGTTCCAACTTGTGGCCTCCTTCGAGATTTTCTGGATCTGGAAGGGAAGCAAAAACTTGCGAATGCACTTTAGTTAAACGTTTTTGTAATTCTTGTACATAAACAGTTAAAGTCTCAGTATTCAACATCAGTTGTTGTGGAAAATAACAACCCAAATTTGCTGCTCTACCAAAAAGAATCTCATGTGGTGACAGCTTAGCCTTCCCCCTTGGGGCGTTTCGGATGGAATACAGGGCAAGTGGTAGACACTCGGTCCAAGGCTTTCCTGTTTCTGCCATGGCCTTCTGGATTTTTAATTTTATTGTTCCATTTAATCTTTCCACTTTACCTGAACTCTGTGGGTGATACGGAGTGTGAAACTGGTTTTCTACTCCCAACATTTTCATAACATTCTGGAATATTTCTCCAGTAAAATGGGTACCCCTATCTAACTCGATCACCTCAGGCATGCCGTAACGGGGTATCAGTTCATGTGCTATTTTAATGGCAGTAGTTTTTGCTGAGGCTTTACGAACTGGATAAGCCTCTGGCCACCCTGAGAACATGTCCACACACACAAGCACATATTCGTATCCATTGTACCTAGGAAGCTGGATGTAGTCGATCTGGAGTCTTTGAAAGGGATACAGTGGTCTTACATGATGCTTGGTTGGGGTTTTAATGGTCTGACCTGGATTGTGTGCCAGGCATATAGCGCATGCAGCACACATGTTCCGAGCAAAATTACCAAAGCCTGGAGCCAACCACCTTTCTTTTACCTTGAGCGTCATACCATTTGCCGACACATGCGTGGGTAGGTGGAGGTCACTTGCCACTGCGGGGTACCAGGCTCTGGGTAAACACAACAAAGTTCCTTTTTTCCATAATCCTTGCTGATCTTCTGCCCCTTTTTTCTGCCACTGCCCTCGTTCTTCGTCGTCTACCTGTTTCTGAGCTTCCTTCAATCTCTCCTCATCATCTTCAGAGCTATCTAGTGTGTGGGCATGATGTAAGGGTTTACGTGCTGCCTGTTTTGCTGCCTTGTCGGCTTTATCGTTACCCCTGGCTTCCTCGGTGTCGAGTCTCACATGTGCAGCTACCTTTATCACCGCTATTTCTTTAGTTTCTTGTGCTGCCTCCAGAATCTGTCTAATGAGGGAGGCATGTTTAACAGGTTGGCCTGAAGCAGTCATATAACCTCTGGCTCTCCATATTACGCCAAAATCGAAAATAATGCCATGTGCATATCTAGAATCAGTGTATATGTTTGCTGTCTGATCTTTGGCTATTTTTAGAGCTTCAACCAATGCCGTAAGTTCTGCTTCTTGTGCAGACTGATTAGCAGGGAGAGGTTCTGCTTTCAGCACTTCATGCTGAGTTACTACCGCATAACCTGTATGAAATTGTCCATTCATATCTGCATATCTACTGCCATCTATGAAAAGTTCAAATGTAGCATTACAGAGTGGCTTGTCACGTACATTACGTAAGCCCTGAGTCTCTTGTTCCATTAATTGTACACAATCATGCATTGACTCTGATGGGTCAAAGGAGTTGGAGAGTGCAGTTTCCTCAGGTATGGTACCCCCCTCAGACTCTAAAGGGAGCAAAGACGCGAGATTAAGAGTCTGAACCCTGGCAAAGGAAATGTTGGGCGGCAGTAGTAGGGAACATTGGAGACGGAGGTGTCTGGCCATTGAAATATGTTTAGGTTGGACCTGGTTAAGAATGCCATGTACATCATGAGTGGTCTGAACTAGAAGTGGGTGATCAAGAACAATCTCAGAAGCTTTATCTAATAACAGTGAAATTGCGGCTACTACTCTTACACAAGAAGGTGCGGCTCTAGCTACAGGGTCCAGATGAGCTGATATGTATGCCACCGGTCTCTGTTTGTTTCCATGTTTTTGTGTGAGCACCCCTGTAGCATGTGAGGATATCTCAGCTGCCATCAATTGAAAAGGTTTAGTGTAGTCTGGGAGTCCCAGAGCCGGAGCTGATACCAGTGCTGTTTTCAAAGAGGAAAATGACTGTTTAGCCTCTTCACTGAGTGAATATGGCGTGTTGGCAATACAGTCATATAAAGACTGCATGAGTTGACTTGCATGTATGATCCACTGTCTACAGTGTGAAACAATACCTAGGAAAGCACGCAGCTGTTTGTGATTCCTGGGTTCAAGCATGTTACGTATGGCTTCCGTACGTTGAGGTGTGAGGTGTCTGATGCCCTGTGATATGCAGTGACCTAAGAACACGACTGTTTGTTGAGAAGCCTGGAGTTTCTGTCTATTTACTTTACAGCCTTCTTGCGCTAGGAAAATTAAGAAATTAACAGTTGAGGTAACTGCCGTCTGCTCATCAGGGCAACAAATAAGTAAGTCATCTGTCATGATCTCTGCAGGCAGAGATCATAGCAAGCCTATAGAGGGACAAGCTCTCGGAAGATGGAACTATACTGACCATGAACTAAGCCTGCCGCGCAACTAGAAATAGCCAGGTAGCATTTCCTATTTATCGCTAGATGCCCAGCTCTGGCCTAAGACCTAAATAGCTAGCAGAGGGAAATATAAGACCTGGCTCACCTCTAGAGAAATATTCCAAAGAAGACAGTAGCCCCCCACATATAATGACGGTGAGTTCAGATGAAACAACAAACGCAGCAGGAAAATAGTCTTAGCAAATTTGAGGTCCGCTTACTAGATAGCAGAAGACAGATAGTATACTTTCATGGTCAGCAGAAAAACACTAACAAAACACCATCCAGAGATTACCTTAAACTCTGGCATTAACTCATAACGCCAGAGTAGCAATCCCTGATCAACGAGAGCTTTCCAGACACAGTAACAAAACTTCAGCTGTGAACTGGAACAAATAGGCAAAACAAAACATGGACAAAAGTCCAACTTATCTAGTAGTTGTCTAGAAGCAGGAACAAGCACTGAGAGGCATCAGATAACATTGTTGACCGGCAAGAAACCACCAGAGAAATGAGCTTAAATAGCGACACCCACTACTGATGGAACCAGGTGAAACAGGAAAGAGGATGACAAGTCCAATTCCACAAGCGGCCACCGGGGGAGCCCAGAATCCAAATTCACAACAGTACCCCCCCCTCAAGGAGGGGGCACCGAACCCTCACCAGATCCACCAGGGCGACCAGGATGAGCCCTATGGAAGGCACGAACAAGATCAGAAGCATGAACATCAGATGCATTGACCCAAGAATTATCCTCCTGGCCGTAACCCTTCCAGTTGACCAGATACTGGAGTTTCCGTCTGGAAACACGAGAGTCCAAAATTTTCTCCACAACGTACTCCAACTCACCCTCAACCAACACCGGAGCAGGAGGCTCAACTGAAGGTACAACAGGTACCTCATACCTGCGCAATAACGACCGATGAAAAACGTTATGAATGGAAAAGGACGCAGGGAGGTCCAAACGGAAAGAAACAGGATTAAGAATCTCCAATATTCTATAAGGGCCGATGAACCGAGGTTTAAACTTAGGAGAAGAGACCCTCATAGGGACAAAACGAGAAGACAACCACACTAAATCTCCAACACAAAGCCGAGAACCAACACGACGATGACGGTTGGCAAAACGCTGAGTCTTCTCCTGGGACAACTTCAAATTGTCCATAACCTGCCCCCAGATGTGATGCAATCTCTCCACCACCGCATCCACTCCAGGACAATCCGAGGATTCCACCTGACCGGAGGAAAATCGAGGGTGAAACCCCGAATTACAGAAAAACGGGGACACCAAGGTGGAAGAACTGGCCCGATTATTGAGGGCGAACTCTGCCAATGGCAAAAAAGCAACCCAATCATCCTGGTCAGCAGAGACAAAACACCTCAGATATGTCTCAAGGGTCTGATTAGTCCGCTCGGTCTGGCCATTAGTCTGAGGGTGAAAAGCAGATGAAAAAGACAAATCTATGCCCATCCTAGCACAGAATGCCCGCCAAAATCTAGACACAAATTGGGTACCTCTGTCAGAAACAATATTCTCAGGAATACCGTGCAATCGGACAACATTCTGAAAAAACAGAGGAACCAACTCAGAAGAAGAAGGCAACTTGGGCAGAGGAACCAAATGGACCATTTTAGAGAAACGGTCACAGACCACCCAGATGACAGACATCTTCTGGGAAACAGGCAGATCTGAAATAAAATCCATCGAGATGTGTGTCCAAGGCCTCTTAGGAATAGGCAAGGGCAACAGCAGTCCGCTAGCCCGAGAACTACAAGACTTGGCCCGAGCACAAACGTCACATGACTGCACAAAGACTCGCACATCTCGTGACAGGGAAGGCCACCAGAAGGATCTTGCCACCAAATCCCTGGTACCAAAAATTCCGGGATGACCTGCCAATGCAGAAGAATGTACCTCAGAGATGACTCTGCTGGTCCAATCATCCGGAACAAACAGTCTATCAGGCGGACAACGATCCGGTCTATCCGCCTGAAACTCTTGCAAGGACCGCCGCAGATCAGGAGAAACGGCCGACAAAATTACTCCCTCCCTAAGGATACCTGTGGGTTCAGAATTACCAGGAGAGTCCGGGTCAAAACTCCTAGAAAGGGCATCTGCCTTAACATTCTTAGAACCCGGTAGGTATGACACCACAAAATTAAAGCGAGAAAAAAATAAAGACCAGCGCGCCTGTCTAGGATTCAGGCGTCTGGCAGTCTCAAGATAAATCAAATTTTTGTGGTCAGTCAATACCACCACCTGATGCCTAGCCCCCTCGAGCCAATGGCGCCACTCCTCAAACGCCCACTTCATGGCCAAAAGCTCCCGATTCCCAACATCATAATTCCGCTCTGCGGGCGAAAATTTGCGAGAAAAGAAGGCACAAGGCCTAATGACGGAGCAGTCGGAACCTTTCTGCGACAACACTGCCCCAGCTCCGATCTCCGAAGCGTCAACCTCAACCTGAAAAGGCAGATTCACATCAGGCTGACGCAACACAGGGGCAGAGGCAAAACGGCGCTTAAGCTCCTGAAAGGCCTCTACAGCATGAGGGGACCAATTAGCAACATCAGCGCCTTGTCTGGTCAAATCAGTCAGTGGTTTAACGACATCCGAAAAACCAGCAATAAATCGGCGGTAAAAGTTGGCAAAGCCCAAAAATCTCTGAAGACCCTTAAGAGAGGAGGGCTGAGTCCAGTCACAAATAGCTTGCACCTTGACGGGATCCATCTCAATGGAAGAGGGAGAAAAAATATACCCCAAAAAGGAAATTTTCTGGACCCCAAAAACGCACTTAGACCCCTTCACACATAAAGAATTAGACCGCAGAACCTGAAAAACTCTCCTGACCTGCTGGACATGAGAGTCCCAGTCATCAGAAAAAATCAGAATATCATCCAGATATATTATCATAAATTTATCCAGAAAATCGCGGAAAATATCATGCATAAAAGACTGGAAAACTGAAGGGGCATTAGAAAGACCAAAAGGCATGACCAAATACTCAAAGTGGCCCTCGGGCGTATTAAATGCGGTCTTCCACTCATCCCCCTGCCTGATCCGCACCAAATTATACGCCCCACGAAGATCAATTTTAGAGAACCACTTAGCACCCTCTATACGAGCAAACAAATCAGTAAGCAATGGCAATGGGTATTGATACTTAACAGTGATCTTATTCAGAAGCCGATAATCAATACATGGTCTCAAAGAGCCGTCTTTTTTTGAGACAAAGAAAAACCCAGCTCCCAAGGGAGAAGAAGATGGACGAATATGTCCCTTTTCCAAAGACTCCTTTATATATTCCCGCATAGCAGCATGTTCCGGCACAGACAAATTAAACAAACGACCCTTTGGATATTTACAACCCGGTATCAAATCTATGGCACAATCGCACTCACGGTGCGGAGGTAACGACCCAAGCTTGGGTTCGTCAAAGACGTCTTGATAATCAGAGAGGAACTCAGGGACTTCAGAGGGAATGGACGACGAAATAGAAACCAAAGGTACGTCCCCATGAATACCCTTACATCCCCAGCTCAACACAGACATTGCTCTCCAGTCCAAGACTGGGTTGTGAGACTGCAACCATGGCAATCCCAGTACCAAATCGTCATGTAAATTATACAGCACCAGGAAACGAATAATCTCCTGGTGATCCGGATTGATACGCATGGTTACTTGTGTCCAGTATTGTGGTTTATTATTAGCCAATGGGGTGGAGTCAATCCCCTTCAGAGGAATAAGAGTCTCCAAAGGCTCTAAATCAAAACCACAACGATTGGCAAAGGACCTATCCATAAGACTCAGAGCGGCGCCAGAGTCAACATAGGCGTCCGTGGCAATGGATGACAAAGAGCAAATCAGGGTTACAGACAAAATAAACTTAGACTGAATGGTGCCAATGGAAACAGACTTATCAAGCTTCTTTGTACGCCTAGAGCATGCTGATATAACATGAGTAGAATCCCCACAATAGAAACACAATCCATTCTTCCGTCTAAAATTCTGTCGCTCGCTCCTGGACAGAATTCTATCACACTGCATACTTTCTGGCGTCTTTTCCATAGACACCGCCAGATGGTGCACCGGTTTGCGCTCCCGCAGACGCCTATCAATCTGAATAGCCATTGTCATGGACTCATTCAGACCTGCAGGCAAAGGGAACCCCACCATAACATCCTTAACGGCATCAGAGAGACCCTCTCTGAAAGTTGCCGCCAAGGCGCACTCATTCCACTGAGTAAGCACAGACCATTTACGGAATTTTTGGCAGAAAACTTCAGCTTCGTCTTGCCCCTGAGATAGTGCCATCAAAGTTTTTTCTGCCTGAAGTTCCAAATGAGGTTCCTCATAAAGCAAGCCCAAGGCCAGAAAAAACGCATCCACATCGCGTAACGCAGGATCCCCTGCTGGCAATGAGAAGGCCCAATCTTGAGGGTCACCCCTGAGCAAGGAAATCACAATCCTAACCTGCTGAGCAGGGTCTCCAGCTGAACGAGACTTCAGGGACAAATAAAGCTTACAATTATTTCGGAAATTCTGGAAGCTAGCTCTATTCCCTGTGAAGAACTCCGGCAAAGGAATTCTCGGTTCAGATACCGGAGCATGTACCACAAAATCTTGTAAATTTTGTACTTTCGTGATGAGATTATTCAAACCCGCAGTTACACTCTGGAGATCCATTATTGTCAGGTGCACACAGAGCATACAGAGATTAGGAGGAGGGAGAGAAAAAAGACTGCAGCAAGGCAGACTGGAGGAAAAAAAAAAAAAAAAAAAAAAAAAATTCCAGCAGACTTCTTATAACTCTCCTTTCTCAACCTGGGTCTTTAACACTTTAAGGGCCGGTCAAACTGTCATGATCTCTGCAGGCAGAGATCATAGCAAGCCTATAGAGGGACAAGCTCTCGGAAGATGGAACTATACTGACCATGAACTAAGCCTGCCGCGCAACTAGAAATAGCCAGGTAGCATTTCCTATTTATCGCTAGATGCCCAGCTCTGGCCTAAGACCTAAATAGCTAGCAGAGGGAAATATAAGACCTGGCTCACCTCTAGAGAAATATTCCAAAGAAGACAGTAGCCCCCCACATATAATGACGGTGAGTTCAGATGAAACAACAAACGCAGCAGGAAAATAGTCTTAGCAAATTTGAGGTCCGCTTACTAGATAGCAGAAGACAGATAGTATACTTTCATGGTCAGCAGAAAAACACTAACAAAACACCATCCAGAGATTACCTTAAACTCTGGCATTAACTCATAACGCCAGAGTAGCAATCCCTGATCAACGAGAGCTTTCCAGACACAGTAACCAAACTTCAGCTGTGAACTGGAACAAATAGGCAAAACAAAACATGGACAAAAGTCCAACTTATCTAGTAGTTGTCTAGAAGCAGGAACAAGCACTGAGAGGCATCAGATAACATTGTTGACCGGCAAGAAACCACCAGAGAAATGAGCTTAAATAGCGACACCCACTACTGATGGAACCAGGTGAAACAGGAAAGAGGATGACAAGTCCAATTCCACAAGCGGCCACCGGGGGAGCCCAGAATCCAAATTCACAACAGTCATCTACATACTGTAGAATGACTACTCCTGGTTCTGGGATGAAATTTTTCAGCACGGTCTGCATTGCTTCAGAGTACAAAGTTGGTGAGTGTACCATACCTTGTGGCAATCTTGTCCATGCTAATTGTTTACCCTTGAATGTAAAGGCAAACAAATGCCAACAGTTCTTATGTAGTGGCACAGAAAAAAATGCGTTTGATAAGTCAATTACCGTAAAATATGCAGCAGTGCTGGCAATTTGAGACAGTAAGGTATGAGGATTCGGTACCACAGGGGTGACCGGTGCCAAAACCTTATTGATTTCCCGTAAGTCGTGCACCATGCGATATTTCACCATAGTTTCTTTGGAGGAAACTTTCTTTTTAACAGGATATAAGGGTGTATTGGCGGGTGACCTGATTTCTACCAAAACACCTTGTAATACATAATCCTGAATTTGTTGAGAAATCGCCAGTTCTTGCTGGGCGCTGATGGGGTATTGCCTAAGCTGAGGTAAAATGGTTCCCGGGGCAGTTTCTAACAGTATAGGAGCTACTGATAAAAACCCTACATCAGTGTCTCCTTTTGCCCATAGGCTGTCAGGAACCCGAGACAAGTCAATTTTTGCTTGTTGAGTGCAAATTTCGGGAAAATCCTCCATTGCCTGTATTCTAACATATTGTTCCAGAGTTTCTGCATCTTCAGGGATGGTCAGCATAACTGTGCCATTTTCTCTAAAATGGATGTTTGCGTGCATTTTACTTAAGACATCAGTACCCAGCAAGCAGGTAGGTGCACCTTTAGCAAATAAAAATTTGGATACAAAGGTTTTAGGGCCAAAGCTCACATTTAAAGGTTTTGTAAAAGGCAACGCCTGAATTTTACCATCATACCCTTCTGCATATGTTACCTTTGAGGATATATTGTCAGGATATGGTAAAAAGTCTTGATTTAAAATGGAGGATGTTGCTCCCGTATCTATCAGAAAAGGTACATTTTTACCCTCAACCTCAACTTGTATTATTGGTCTTCTAGAAGGAAGAGAGACCTGCATAACTTTCAGTCATTCTGAGCTGTCTGTTTGATCAGGCACTGGGTTATTTATCCTATTTTTGGGTACAAAGGTTCCTGAATCTATATCTGCTTTTCTCTTCCTACATTCCCTTTGGAAATGTCCTGGCTTCTTACAGTAATAACAAGTAAACTTTTGATTAGCAGAGCCAGTATTAGCCTGTGCAATTCTTACTGGCTTAGAATTTTCTCTTAAGTCCATTTCTATCCCTACAGCTTTCTGTCTAGCCAGGTGTGGGTCTTCCAAGGTTCTCCAATCAGGGGTTGCGGCCTTAAGCTTTTCCTTCACTTTTGGAGACAATCCATCTATAAAGGTTTTTGTAACTAACCTCATCATTCCTGAAGCGGTTAGATCCATGCCTTCATCTCTGAAATTATTTTCTACACTTAGATAATATTCGTCTACTGATTGTCCAGATTTCTGAGCCACCACTCCCGTTGTTCCTCTCTGCCTCTGTTTTTCCCTCATGAAGAGCATTAAGTGATCTATAAATTGCGTACCTGATTCTATCGTTTGTAAGGCACCATCTCCTGCCTGGGGCCTATGTACCTGTAGATTTGCTAATAGCTCCTGGAAGAGTCCAGGAGTCATTTTCATTCTACATAATTCTTCTCCATCTGCCCAAACTCCTGCGTGAGTCTGCATAATTTGCTGTATATATTGTGCAAATCTAACTGGACACTGGGTGGGATCTGGTGCGTTATGCAAGAGAGACATGCCTTCAGCGGGGGACCAAGGGAAATATTGTCGAGTTTGGTGGTATCTAGTTCCCATTACTCCGTCAGCACCAGGTTCCCTAAAGGGTCTTGGTACTACCCTAACAGGGGCAAGTACAGCGCCATGTCTAGGTGTACCACAGGCTAGGCAATCATTTCTCCAGTCTGGATTTTGTTGTCCACAGTGCGGACATACCCATCCTCCTGGTCCGGCTAAACTTTGAGGTGGTGTTTGGAGAAAAGATGGGGCATGTGGGTTAAGGTATGGGGGTGGGGTATTTTTAGATTCCACATTTTGTTTTTCTCCACAGCCTGCGGGTCTAATACACCACTTTTTTCTCTGTTGATTATATGTCCATCCCTCATTTTCTGCTACCCTAGAGACATCAATCAATGCTTGGATCTGATCTATACATTTCTTGTCTCTGATTATGCCTTTTTTTTCTTTCCTGAATTCCTTCCCATAGTTTTCTACTAAAAGCTTCTGCCCTAGTAACTCCAAACTTACTAAAAATCTTTCTCAGCCCCTTAGTGGCATCTTCACCACTTCTCTCCTTTATGATAGTATAGATATCTAATTCTTCTGGTTCCGACTTTGTTTGCTTATTCCCCATTTTCTTATCCTGAGCTTTCTTGCCCTAGGTGGCGTTTGGGTATGAGAATACCTCGTTACCTTCTTCCTAAGGAGCTAGGATGTCTTTTCTTGCCCTAGGTGGCGTTTGGGTATGAGAATACCTCGTTACCTTCTTCCTAAGGAGCTAGGATGTTTAAACTGTGTTGATGTAAGAAAATCCTGATTCCTACACCTATAGCAAACAACACAAATGCAACCAGACAGAAAAAGAAAAAGAACATACAACGTATCTTGTCCCAGGCTAATTTATCTGTCCTGGGCTCATACTATCATACACAACGTATTCTTGTCCCAGGCTAATTTATCTGTCCTGGGCTCATACTATCATACACTTATCCGTCACCAGGTTTTTGTCAAAGACAGGATCAGAGATTGAACATAGGCGCGGAGGTCTCCCCGAAAGGACGCAACCACGTTGCCCAGTGGGACAGTCACTTCTTCTGTTTCAACACCCTGGGCGGCTTATAGGGCTATTCCCAACTTCCACACACCTTTTATTCACATTCACTCTCATTCAATGCCGTACTCCGTGAGGTGATCAATTCCTAAATAGTTCAAGAACCCGAGCTATAGGTATCCTCCTCTACTAGAACTACCCGCTAAAGGACACGACACAGAAAATCTTACGGACAGTGCAGGGCAGATATAAGAGATCTAACAGTGTCTCTTACCTGGCCAGGTTTTTATTCATCTGCCGTCCATTATCCCAGATTCTCTTTTCGTTCGTATTCTGCCGGTGTTCTTGAAGGAGTACACTGTCATCTGGGTGGTATGTGATCGCTTTTCCAAAATGGTCCATTTGGTGCCTTTGCCTAAGCTGCCCTCCTCTTCCGATCTGGTTCCTGTGTTCTTTCAGAATGTGGTTCGTTTACACGGCATTCCTGAGAATATTGTGTCTGACAGAGGATCCCAGTTTGTTTCCAGGTTCTGGCGATCCTTTTGTGCTAGGATGGGCATTGAGTTGTCGTTTTCGTCTGCCTTTCATCCTCAGACTAATGGACAAACGGAGCGAACTAATCAGACTCTGGAGGCTTATTTGAGGTGTTTTGTTTCGGCAGATCAGGATGATTGGGTGACCTTCTTGCCGTTGGCTGAGTTTGCCCTTAATAACCGGGCTAGTTCCGCTACTTTGGTTTCGCCATTTTTCTGCAACTCTGGTTTCCATCCTCGTTTTTCCTCGGGACATGTGGAGCCTTCTGACTGTCCTGGGGTAGATTCTGTGGTGGATAGGTTGCAGCAGATCTGGAATCATGTGGTGGACAACTTAAAGTTGTCACAGGAGAAGGCTCAGCGTTTTGCCAACCGCCGCCGCGGTGTGGGTCCCCGACTTCGTGTTGGGGATTTGGTATGGCTGTCTTCTCGATTTGTTCCTATGAAGGTCTCCTCTCCTAAATTTAAGCCTCGCTTCATCGGTCCTTACAAGATATTGGAAATCCTTAATCCTGTGTCCTTTCGCTTGGATCTTCCGGTGTCGTTTGCCATTCACAACGTGTTCCATAGGTCCTTGTTGCGGCGGTACGTTGTACCTGTGGTTCCTTCTGTTGAGCCTCCTGCTCCGGTGTTGGTTGGGGGCGAGTTGGAGTACGTGGTGGAGAAGATCTTGGATTCTCGTCTCTCCAGACGGAGGCTTCAGTATCTGGTCAAGTGGAAGGGCTATGGTCAGGAGGATAATTCCTGGGTGGTTGCCTCTGATGTGCATGCGGCCGATTTAGTTCGTGCCTTTCACGCTGCTCATCCTGATCGCCCTGGTGGTCTTGGTGAGGGTTCGGTGACCCCTCCTTAAGGGGGGGGGGTACTGTTGTGAATTAGACTTCTTGGCTCCCTCCGGTGGTTATTAGTGATATGACTCTGGGATTTTCTTTCCTCAGTTTGCACCCACCTGGGTCGTTAGTCCAGGGGTGTTGCTATATAAACCTCCTGGATCCTTAGTCCAGTGCCTGGCATCGTTGTAATCAGATCCTTTTTGTTTGCTCCTATCTGCTGGTCCTGGTTCGTGCAAAATTAAGCTAAGTCCTGCTTCTTAGTTTTTTGGGTTATTTGCTTGCTCTCATTTTTGTCCAGCTTGTACTAAATGTTATTCCTGACCTTGCTGGAAGCTCTAGGGGGCTGGTGTTCTCCCCCCGGGCCGTTAGACGGTTCGGGGATTCTTGAATATCCAGCGTGGATATTTTTGATAGGGTTTTTGCTGACCATATAAGTTATCTTACTATATTCTGCTATTAGCTATTGGGCCCCTCTTTGCTAAATACCTAGCTCATCCTTACGTTTGTCTTTTCCTCTTACCTCACCGTTATTATTTGTTGGGGGCTTGTATCCAACTTTTGGGGTCTTTTCTCTGGAGGCAAGAAAGGTCTTTCTTTTCCCTTCTAGGGTTAGTTAGTTCTCCGGCTGGCGCGAGACGTCTAGAATCAACGTAGGCACGTTCCCCGGCTGCTGTTAATTGTGGTGCTAGGATTAGATATATGGTCAGATCAGTTACCACTGCCCTATGAGCTGGTTTTTGTGTTTGCAGACTTAGAAACTATTTCTGAGACCCTCTGCCATTGGGGTCATAACAATCATGTCCAATCAACTGCTCAATGCAGGAGTCACTAAACCATCTCAGACAGATGTCTGTCCAGCCTCTGTTTGAAGACTTCCATTGAAGGAGAACTCACCAACTCTCATGGCCGCCTGTTCCACTCATTGATCACCCTCATTGTCAAAATGTTTTTTTCTAATATCTAATCTGTATCGTCTCCTTTTCAGTTTCATTCCAGTGCTTCTCGTGTTTCCATGTGCAGATGAGAAAAATGATGATCCATCTACACTGTGACAGCCCTTCAGATAATTGTAGACAGCTATTAAGTCTCCTCTTAGCCTTCTTTTTTGCAAGCTAAACATTCCCAGATCCTTTAACCGTTTCTCATACGACATACTTTGCAGTCCGCACATCATCCTGTTAGCGCTTCTCTGAACTTGCTCCAGTTTTTCAATGTCTTTTTTAAAATGTGGTGCCCAGAACTGGACACAGTATTCCAGATGAGGCCTGACCTGGGAGGAGTAGAGGAGATAATTACTTCACGTGATCTAGACTCTATGCTTCTCTTAATACATCCAAGAACTGTGTTTGCCTTTTTTGCTGCTGCATCACACTGTTGACTCATGTGCAGTCTGTGATCTATTAGTATTTCCAAATCTTTTTCATACGTGCAGTTACTTAGTCTATTCCTCCCATTCTGTAGATGTAATTTTCATTTTTCTTGCCCAGGTGTAGAATCTTGCATTTCTCCATTAAATACCATTCTATTTGTCAATGCCCCTTATTCAAGCTTTTCTAGATATTTCTGAATTCTTTCTCTGTCTTCTCTAGTGTTAGCTATCCCTCCTAGCTTTGCATCATCTGCAAATTTGATGAGCTTACCTTCAGTTCCCTTTATCTAGATCATTTATAAAAATGTTGAACAACACTGAGCCCATTGATCCCCACTTGAAGCACTCTTCCAATTAGATGTGAAGCCATTTATCACAACTCTTTGAGTATGATCAGTGAGCCAGTTATGAATCCACCTTAGCCTTGCTTGTCAATCCCATACTTGGTAATTTTTTCAATAAGGATGGTATGAGATACATTATTAAATGCTTTGCTGAAGTCGAGATATACTATATCTACGTATTTGCCTGATCCACCCAGTGATTCTATCATAGAAGGAAATTAGATTAGTCTGGCATGACTTGTTGGTACAAACCCATGCTGAATCTGGTTAATTACTGTATTCTCATCCAGGTACTTACATACATGTTGTTTAATAATTTGTTCAAAGATCTTTCCTGGTATAGAAGTAAGGTTCACTGGCCTATAATTTCCTGGCCATTCTCCAATCTTCTGGGACTTCTGTTCTTCAGGACATTTCAATGATTCTGGGCAGTGGTTTTGGAATTTCCTCTGCTCACTCTTTCAGTCCCCTAGGATGCAATTCATCTGGACCAGAATATTTAAATTCATGTAAATTAGCTAAGTGTTCCCTCACCAGCTCTCTGTTTATAGATTGTGTGGATTCTTTTATTCCTTTGATGGCACCGAGAAGCTCAGTTGATGTTACAATTGTTTTCTTAGAGAACAAAGATGTAAAATAGGAATCTAAAAGTCCAGCCTTCTCAACATCATTTTTTTATCACTTCACCCTTTTCATCCTGTAAAATTCTATAGCATCTTTGACATTTTTATTGCTTTTGATCTCCTTTGCAAGTTTCACATCATTGCTGGCTTTAGCACTTCTAACGCTTGTCTTCGGTGGAAGAAAAGAAAATGCAAGGGTTGGGTGAGTAAGCATTATTTTCCTGATTTGTCTTATGAGTGCTCTGGATCTGGTTATTGTGGCAAAAATATAGCAATATGAAGGCAGAGTGTGAGCCACAAAGGATAATAAGTTTAGATGCCAGGGTTCAGATAACTCTCATTCTTCCCCTAATTGTGGTTGTAATGGTCCATTGCATGCCATAGTGAAAAGCATTGAAGGGGTTATTCCCACTATTGCATTACTTTAATAAAGCACAGTATCTGCATAACTATTATTAATATACAGACTAATCCCAACACTATCTTTCTTATTTGTACCTTTGAGTCTTTTTACTTCTCCTGTACAGTATGTATCCAGCTTCATGTAGCTGGATTGATAATCCTCTTGTTATCTGCTAAAACTACATTTCCCAGCAGCACCTTGCTTCTCCTCAGTGCTGCAAGTGCCTCCCTCTGCTCCCCTGTGTGCTCCTGATCAATCTCATGCTGCTCAGACTAAAATCCTAGAACAATAATAAATCAGTAAATAAATGCACATACAAATGCAGCAAAGACAATAAATCAGTTAATTTAGCAGCAGCAGAAAAAACGATAAAGCATGAAGACCATAATTGTATATTGAATTTATAGCTCATACAACAAAGAACTGCTGCAAACAATGCAGAACAATTGTCCACATATTAAAATTATTTATATTGGCAAACTAAAATACATTTTCATTAATATTATTATGGAAGGACATTATCATTTCAGGAATAATCCTTTAAGATATATTACAAATAGTTGTACGATCTGACTATGTGCTCATCAGATTCCCAATGCATGGTCAAGCCTCACGAAGAAGCCAAGTGAAACGCGCATCGGGGCAGAGGGACAACATCGTATCCTTAGCGATCCACCCTGACAGGTAATACATTTTCTACATTCATGCTCCTTGAGTGTGCACACTAGGTTTCCTAGATAGGAATGCATTTTATAACAGTCACCACATATTAGTCCATTATATTCAACAGGATTCAAACACTAATAGAGTATGCTGATATACCAGCAAAGCAGCACTAGCGTCTTTTCACAGTGGTTTTTGGACCTGAGAGTGGTGGTTATAGTGAATTTTCATAATACCCATATGTATGGATTATCCTGATCACAATGTATACCATGGATTAGTATTAGTGTCCCTTTTTTCTTTTTCAGCACCTTTCTACTTTAATTGATTTTATGACAATTATATTAATAAAATATTATGTTTTATGAAGAAAATTGTACTTCATCTTTTACCTTGGGGAAACTCACCATTAGGTAATTTTTTGTTGTAAAGATTGCATATGGGAGAAGAAAAGTGCCAACAGGCTCTGGCCTGTCCCTTTATAGTTTGGTTTTAATACTAGAGGTTCGGACCGTCCCGATTGGGTTCACCTTGTCACGGTAGGATGACTTTTACGCTTTTTTGCTCAAAACAGTTTTAACCCCTTAATCCCATATGACGTACTATCCCGTCGAGGTGGGGTGGGCCTTAATTCCCACCGACAAGATAGTACGTCATAGTGATCGGCCGCGCTCACGGGGGGGAGCGCGGCCGATCGCGGCCGGGTGTCAGCTGCCTATCGCAGCTGACATCCGGCACTATGTGCCAGGAGCGGTCACGGACCGCCCCCGGCACATTAACCCCCGGCACACTGCGATCAAACATGATCGCAGTGTACCGGCGGTACAGGGAAGCATCGCGCAGGGAGGGGGCTCCCTGCGTGCTTCCCTGAGACGATCGGTACAAGGCGATGTACTCACCTTGTACCGAGCGTCTCCTCCCTGCAGTCCCTGGATCCAAAATGGCCGCGGGGCTGCATCTGGGTCCTGCAGGGAGTACTTCCGGGTGCCGTGCAGGCGCTGGTAAGCCTGCACGGCTGTATGTCAGATCGCCGATCTGACAGAGTGCTGTTCAAACTGTAAGATCGGCGATCTGTGATGTAAAAAAGTAAAAAAAAAAATTTCCACATGTGTAAAAAGAAAAAAAAAATTCTAAATAAAGAAGAAAAAAATTTTTTTATTCCCATAAATACATTTCTTTATCTAAAAAAAACAAAAAAAACAATAAAAGTACACATATTTAGTATCGCCGCGTCCGTAACGACCCAACCTATAAAACTGTCCCGCTAGTTAACCCCTTCAGTGAACACCGTAAAAAAAAAAAAACGAGCCAAAAAACAACGCATTATTATCAACACGCGATCAAAAAGATGGATATAAATAACCATGGTACCGCTGAAAACGTCATCTTGTCCCGCAAAAAAAGAGCTGCCATATGGCATCATAACAAAAAAAATAAAAAAGTTATAGTCCTCAGAATAAAGCGATGCCAATATAATTATTTTTTCTATAAAATAGCTTTTATCATATAAAAGCGCCAAAACATAAAAAAATGATATAAATGAGATATCGCTGTAATCGTACTGACCCGACGACTAAAACTGCTTTGTCAATTTTACCAAACATGGAACAGTATAAACGCCTCCCCCAAAAGAAATTCATGAAAAGCTGGTTTTTGGTCATTCTGCCTCACAAAAATCGGAATAAAAAGTGATCAAAAACTGTCACTTGTCCGAAAATGTTACCAATAAAAACGTCAACTCGTCCCGCAAAAAACAAGACCTCACATAACTCTGTGGACCAAAATATGGAAAAATTTTAGGTCTCAAAATGTGGAGACGCAAAAACTTTTTTGCTATAAAAAGCGTCTTTTAGTGTGTGACAGCTGCCGATCATAAAAATCCGATATAAAAAATGCTATAAAAGTAAATCTAACCCCCCTTCATCACCCCCTTAGTTAGGGAAAAATAATAAAATTAAAAAAAATGTATTTATTTCCATTTTCCCATTAGGGCTAGGGTTAGGGCTAGGGTTAGGGCTAGGGTTAGCGTTAGGGTTAGGGCTAGAGTTAGGGCTAGGGTTAGGGTTAGGGTTAGGGTTAGGGTTGGGGCTAGGGTTGGAGCTAAAGTTAGGGTTGGGGCTAAAGTTAGGGATAGGGTTGGGGCTAAAGTTAGGGTTAGGGTTGGGGCTAAAGTTAGGGTTAGGGTTTGGATTACGTTTACGGTTGGGATTAGGGTTGGGATTAGAATTAGGGGTGTCAGGGTTAGGGGTGTGGTTAGCGTTACAGTTGGGATTAGGGTTAGGGGTGTGTTTGGATTAGGGTTTCAGGTAGAATTGGGGAGTTTCCACTGTTCAGGCACATCAGGGGCTCTCCAAACGCGACATGGCGTCCGATCTCAATTCCAGCCAATTCTGCATTGAAAAAGTAAAACAGTGCTCCTTCACTTCCGAGCTCTCCCATGCGCCCAAACAGGGGTTTACCCCAACATATGGGGTATCAGCGTACTCGGGACAAATTGGACAACAACTTTTGGGGTCTAAGTTCTCTTGTTATCCTTGGGAAAATAAAAATTTGGGGGGCTAAAAATCATTTTTGTGGGAAAAATAAGGATTTTTTATTTTCACGGCTCTGCGTTGTAAACTGTAGTGAAACACTTGGGGGTTCAAAGTTCTCACAACACATCTAGATAAGTTCCTTGGGAGGTCTAGTTTCCAACATGGGGTCACTTGTGGGGGGTTTGTACTGTTTGGGTAAATCAGGGGCTCTGCAAATGCAACGTGACGCCTGCAGACCAATCCATCTAAGTCTGCATTCCAAATGGCGCTCCTTCCCTTCCGAGCTCTGCCATGTGCCCAAACAGTGGTTCCCCCCCACATATGGGGTATCAGCGTACTCAGGATAAATTGGACAACAACTTTTGGGGTCCAATTTATCATGTTACCCTTGTGAAAATACAAAACTGGGGGCTAAAAAATAATTTTTGTGAAAAAAAAAAGGAATTTTTATTTTCACGACTCTGCGTTATAAACTGTAGTGAAACACTTGGGGGGGTTCAAAGCTCTCAAATCACATCTAGATAAGTTCCTTAGGGGGTCTACTTTCCAAAATGGTGTCACTTGTGGGGGGTTTCAATGTTTAGGCACATCAGGGGCTCTCCAAATGCAACATGGCATCCCATCTTAATTCCATTCAATTTTGCATTGAAAAGTAAAATGGCGCTCCTTCCCTTCCGAGCTCTGCTATGCTCCCAAACAGTGGTTTACCCCCACATATGGGGTA
This sequence comes from Ranitomeya variabilis, assembly GCF_051348905.1. Lineage (NCBI taxonomy): Eukaryota > Metazoa > Chordata > Amphibia > Anura > Dendrobatidae > Ranitomeya > Ranitomeya variabilis. The sequence goes on from NC_135239.1 coordinate 20,680,691, forward strand.
TCGTCGTACTCAGGACAAATTGCATAACAACTTCTGTGGTCTAATTTCTTCTCTTACGCTTGGGAAAATAAAAAATTGGGGGCGAAAAGATCATTTTTGTGAAAAAATATGATTTTTTATTTTTACGGCTGTGCATTATAAACTTCTGTGAAGCACTTGTTGGGTGAAAGTGCTCACCACACATCTAGATAAGTTCCTTAGGGGTCTACTTTCCAAAATGGTGTAACTTGTGGGGGGGTTTCAATGTTTAGGCACATCAGGGGCTCTCCAAACGCAACATGGCGTCCCATCTCAATTCCAGTCAATTTTGCATTGAAAAGTCAAATGGCGCTCCTTTCCTTCCGAGCTCTGCCATGCGCCCAAACAGTGGTTTACCCCCACATATGGGGTATCAGCGTACTCAGGACAAATTGTACAACAACTCTTGGTGTCCATTTTCTCCTGTTACCCTTGGTAAAATAAAACAAATTGGAGCTGAAATAAATTTTGTGTGAAAAAAAGTTAAATGTTCATTTTTATTTAAACATTCCAAAAATTCCTGTGAAACACCTGAAGGGTTAATAAACTTCTTGAATGTGGTTTTGAGCACCTTGAGGGGTGCAGTTTTTAGAATGGTGTCACACTTGGGTATTTTTTATCATATAGACCCCTCAAAATGACTTCAAATGAGATGTGGTCCCTAAAAAAAAATGGTGTTGTAAAAATGACAAATTTCTGGTCAAATTTAACCCTTATAACTCCCTAACAAAAAAAAATGTTGGTTCCAAAATTGTGCTGATGTAAAGTAGACATGTGGGAATAGTGTAGTTACTTAACGATAACGGTATTTCTCAGAGCCCATGACAGCACTACCAGAGAGAGGGAATCCGCCCTTCAGGGACAGGAAACCTACAGGATAAAAAGGGCGGTACCTCTCTCCCGCGTCAGTTTGGTTTACAGAGCATCAGAGTTCCTCCGGGTTAGTGACAACAGGAAATATACATTTTTAGCAAAATACTTATGAAGATTACACCGTGTCTAAATCAAACACACACTTCGTATAATAAAGTGCTCACCGCACACGTGATAAGAGGGGGAATAAGCAGGTGCTGTCATGGGCTCTGAGAAATACCGTTATCGGTAAGTAACTACACTATTCTCAGTCGCCCATGACAGCACTACCAGAGAGAATTGCAGAGATTATTGCTTTAGGGAGGGACCACAGCCTGCAAGACCCTTCTTCCGAAGGTTAAGTCAGACGAAGAGGCCAGGTCTAAGCGATAGTGCCTAAAGAAGGTTGAAGGTGTTGACCAGGTGGCCGCTTTACAGATTTTATCTATTGGTACCTCCGACCTTTCGGCCCAGGAGGTCGCCATAGCCCTTGTAGAGTGTGTCTTGAGCCCTTCCAGCACTGTGTTTCCCGTGGATGAGTATGCCAGGGCTATCGCATCAGTTACCCAGCGAGCTATAGTGCTTTTGGAGGCTTTGAGTCCTTTTCTAGGTCCCTGAAAACAGACAAAAAGAGACCCTTCCTTCCTACACTGTCGGGAGGATTCTAGGTAATGTATTAAACACCTTCTCACATCTAATGTGTGGAATTTTTTCTCTTTTTGATTTTTCGGGTTTGGGCAGAAGGAAGGAAGGAAGGATTATTTCCTGGGACCTATGGAAATTGGAAGCAACTTTGGGTAGATAAGCAGGGTCTGTTCTCAATATTACCCTATCCTCCATGATTTGGGTGAAGGGAGGATTCGCAGATAGGGCCTGAAGGTCACTAATTCTACAGGCAGACGTTAGGGCTGTAAGAAGGGCCGTTTTGAGAGATAAGATTTTAAGTGGTATCGAATCTATGGGCTCAAACGGTGGTTCAGTCAGAGCTGATAATACTAAATTTAAGTCCCAGGATGGAGGATTTTTGATTTTTATGGGCCTAGAACGTACAGCGGCTTTAATGAACCTTGTTACCCATGGGTTAGTGGCAATATTATCATTTTATAACGCCCCTAAGGCCGCTACCTGCACTTTTAAGGTGCTCACCGAGAGGCCCATATCTAAGACTTTCTGTAGAAACTCTAATATTTTGACCACTGGGACCCCATCTTGTAGTTTTACCCCGGAGGTGGACAGAAACTTTTTCCAGGTTTTACCGTAGATTTTAGTTGTTACTGTCTTTCTACTTTTTAATAGTGTGGACACTAAATTATCTGAGAAGCCCTTTGCCCTTAGCAGTGACCTCTCAAGTTCCACGCTGTCAAGTGGAGATTTGCTGACCGAGGGTGGAGCACCGGTCCCTGTGATAAGAGGTCCGGGAGAACCCAGGGATCGGTGACCGATAGCATCCTCAGCCAGGAAAACCAGGCCCTTTTGGGCCAGAAGGGGGCTATTAAGATGATTCTTGCCCTGTCCTGTCTTATCTTCCGCAGAACTGCCGGAATAAGTATATGAGGGGGAAAGGCATATGCAAGACCCTGAGTCCAGGGAATCGAGAATGCATCCAGTGCCCGGGGGTTCCCTCTGGGGTTCAGAGAGCAAAATTCCTTTACTTTTCTGTTTTCTATACTGGCAAAAAGGTCTATTACCAGGACCCCCAGATTTTGGTAATCTGATCGAAGATGCTTTGGTTCAGAGCCCATTCCCCTTGTTTTAGCTGGGTACGGCTTAAGAAGTCTGCTTTTTGGTTCTCTACACCCTTTATATGTAACGCCGAGAGGGATAGGAAGTGGTCTTCGGCTAAGGTGAAGATTTGGGAAGTGGCCTTCATTAGGGCTTGGGATCTGGTCCCCCCCTGGTGGTTCAGGTAGGCTACCACTACCTGATTGTCCGAAAAAACCCGGACATGATGCCCCCGCAGGTTGGGAAGAAAAATTGACAGAGCATGGCTCACTGCGCAAAGTTCTTTTTGATTTGAGGATACCTTGTATTCTTGATCTGTCCAGAGGCCCTGAGTAACACTGTTGTCCAGGTGAGCTCCCCACCCCGTGGGACTGGCATCCGTGGTAACTACTCGATGTATATCTATCACCCACGGAACCCCCTTTGATAGATTGTTGGAATCTAACCACCAGTCTAGGGAACGAATAGTGTCTGAACTTAGAGTCATGCGACCCTCTAGGTGTCCCCTCAGTGTAACCTGATTCCTCAGAATATCCCACTGGAGGTCTCTCGTGTGGATTTGAGCCCACTGTATTGCTGGGAGACAAGCAGAAAGGGACCCCAGCAGTGACATCGCTCCTCTCAGGGTCATATGAGGGTTTGAGCGGGCTCTGGACACAATACTTGATATTTTTTGTTTCTTCTGGTCTGGAAGACGACATTCCTGTAAAACCGAGTCCAAAGTTAGGCCCAAAAACTCTTGAACCCTGGTCGGTTCCAGTTTTGACTTTTGGAGATTTAGGAGCCAACCTAATTCCGTTAGAGTTTTTATTACTCTGATGCATTGTTGGCGACAGTGTTGGGCTGAGTTGCTGACAATTAGGAAGTCGTCGAGATATGGTATTATAAGAATGTCTTTTTACCTTATGTGGGCCATCATTTCTGCTACCAACTTGGTAAATATACAGGGCGCTACTGAAATGCCAAATGGAAGGGCCTTGTACTGGTATTCCTTTACTTCTCCCTCCATGACTACTGCTAGCCTGAGGTATTTTTGTGAGTTTTTGTGGATGGGGACGTGATAGTACGCGTCGCTGAGATCCAACACTATCATGAAACAATTTGGAAACAGGTTTTTTATTGTTGATTTTATTGATTCCATTTTGAAGGTTTGATTCTTTACATAACTGTTTAATTTCCGTAGATTTATTATTGTGCAGAAGGAACCATCCGGCTTTGGGATCAGAAATAGTGGGGAAAAGAATCCTTTCCCCCTTTTCAGTAGGGGAGCTTCTCGGATCACATCTTTGATTATGAGTTTTGAGATCTCTTGTTCCAAGGCCTGTTGTTGCCGAAGTGAGGGTTTTAATGGAGTGACCACATAGTTTTGGGGAGGAAGGGCGGTAAAGTTTATTTGAAGTCCCCTCCTTATTAAGTTTAAAATCCAAGTACTGGATGAGATTTTTTCGCAGGCCGGAAGGTATTGAGACAGTCTCCCTCCCACCCTGGGGGAGGTGTCACTTAGGGGTCTTTTTATTTCTTGGGGAATTGCCAAAGAGGAAGCCCCTATCTCTATTTCTCCCATCATCCCATCTGTTCTGTTCTCTAGGGGGGCGCCTGCGGAAAAACTTCCTGTTCCGAAAGGGCCGCTTAACAAATGGTGTGGTCAGGTTAGAGAACCCCTTCTTCTTATCTCCGGCTTTTTGTAGAATGTCATCTAGGGTTTCCCCAAACAAAAATTTCCCCTCACATGGGATTGAACAGAGTTTTTGCTTTGTCTGTAGGTCGCCTGGCCAGTTTTTCAGCCATAGCGTCCTACGAGCTGCATTAGATAAGGCTGCCGATTTTGAAGTGAGCTTGATAGAATCGGCCGAAGAGTCAGACAAGAAAGCTGCCGCCCCCCTAATCATGGGAAATGATTCGATTACTTTATGTCTGGATACCCCATCTCTTAACTGTTTCTCTAAATTGTCTATCCAAATCATTAAAGATCTGGAAGTACATGTGGCTGCTATTGTGGGTCTTAAACATCCCCCTGGCGACTCCCAGGCCCCTTTAAGGAAGGTATCGGCTCTTTTATCGAGGGGATTTTTCAGCGTTCCCATGTCCTCAAAGGGCAATGCAAACTTCCTTGATGCTTTAGCTACTGCAACATCAAGTTTAGGGGCATTGTCCCATGATGTAGAAGCTTCTTCCGCGAAAGGATATTTCCTTTTAAGGGAGGGTACAGATGAATTTTTCCTTTCTGGTTTCTCCCACTCCTTTTTAATTACGGCCTGCACGTTTTCGTTAAGTGGAAAGACTCTACGTCTTTTCTGGCCCAGACCTCCAAACATAATGTCCTGTACTGTTGTGTCAGGACGTGGGTCTAGGACACCCATTGTAGATCTTACGGCCTTCACAAGGGCATCTACTTCGTCTAAGGGGAAGCAGTGGCGGCCTCCACTCTCAGAATCCGAGGAGGAAGAGGAACCTCTTCTGTCTGACATACCCTCATCAGAACTAGAAGAATCGGAGTGAGAATAGGGCACAGGTGTTTTTTCCTTAACCCCCTCCCCTTTAAGGGATTTGAACGCTGTTTCTACCTCTGATCTTATTACTGATCGTAATTCAGAGGCAAAACTAGGGGTTTCTTCACAAAGGACTTGTCCTATACAGGAACCGCATAATTTCTTATCCCAGTTCTGTAACAGGGGTTCTCCACATAAGGGGCAGTTTCTATGCTTAGTTTTCTCCGTTTTTTTCCTTGCCTAAAAAATAAACGGAAAAGGGGACCCCAATTATTTGGCGAACTTTCACGAAGATCACTCACCCATCTTGCGCAGCCACAGGTACCGTTTCTGGAGGAGGTATGGGATCTTTTATGAGACCCGAAGTAGATGGTGTCGGCTGGCTGGACATATTGGAGGCTTTACTTTGCGGCGTGGAATGGCTCCTGGAGCGGGTACTTCGGGTGCCTGCAGAGGTCCTTCTCTTTGGCTCATCTGATTTGCGCTGATGGTGACGCTGCTGCTGCGGCGGCTGTAAGGGCTGCGCCGGCTGGAGCTGCTGATCGCTGTCCGCCTATTGGGACTGCATGCAGCAAAGGGCGCTCCCACAGCGGTCTTTTTAAAATAGCGCGCCGATTCACCCCCTCCTCCAGGGCTGCATTCCAGGGAAGCGCTGGTCCCCTCGTCTCAAGTGCGCATGCGTGCTCTGCCCGGGACCCGGAAGTGGTCGGCATCTATATCCGGTTCGGCAGCCATCTTGGTGCTCTCACACACCGAGCCGCCGCTCCGGACCAGAAAGTGCCTCCGCATGGCGCAAAGGCACACCGGGTTCCCGAAGCCCCTACCCCAATCCGGGGAGGCAGCCGCGCTCCCCTCCACGCACTCTGCAGCCCCATCGGACCCAGAAGCGGCGGCATCGGACACCGTACCAGCGGTGACAGGGGCCTCCCCGCCGTCATACCCCCACTGGTCGGCTCCGGATCTCAGGTACCGAATCCTTGAGGGTTCCCTGTCAGGGACAGGAAACAAAACTGACACGGGAGAGAGGTACCGCCCTTTTTATCCTGTAGGTTTCCTATCCCTGAAGGGCGGATTCCCTCTCTCTGGTAGTGCTGTCATGGGCGACTGAGAAATGTTACTTATTAAGTATTTTGCGTGACATATCTCTGTGATTTAAGGGCATAAAAATTCAACGTTGGAAAATTTCGCAATTTTCAAAATTTTTGCCAAATTTCCATTTTTTTCACAAATAAACGCAAGTTATTTCGAATAAATGTTACCACTAACATGAAGTACAATATCTCACGAGAAAACAATGTCAGAATCACCAAGATCCGTTAAAGCGTTCCAGAGTTATAACCTCATAAAGAGACAGTGGTCAGAATTGTAAAAATTGGCCCGGTCATTAACGTGCAAACCACCCTCAGGGCTTAAGGGGTTAACTAAGTCCCCTATATAATGTACATGTACAATTACTATTTATTACAGGGTATTTTCTCATTTTGTTTGTTTTTTTGGTTCATGTCCCTTTATAGGACACATCCCTAAAAACAATTCTCCAAACTCATACTCCACCCATCCACTTGACACCTTAGTTCCTGCAAATGCAAGATGTTGTGGTGCAAGAAACCTTTTGGAATGACTGATTTTGGGAAGATTTTGTAAGGTGTCATACTGGGAGAATTGGGAGTAGCCCATTTTTCCGAATTAAAGCTCTGATCTGCATTAGAGCCATGTGCATGAGCCTTTCTCAGATTTGGAGGGTGATCATGATGCATGCGAGCAGTGTGATTGCAATTAATGGAACCTGCTAATAGAATTATGAATGTTACCTATTCCAGTGCCACCATTGTGACAGAATTTGGTTTTTAGTGAAATGCAAATTTGGTTTGCAAGTGCACTGGTGAATGTATCAGTATCAGAATCTGTGCACTTGCAGTCTATGGCTCCTTTTTTGCTCAACCCTGTTGGCTCTGACCCCACTTCTTGATTGACAGAAGATGGCCGAGGTGACATTGTGCAGCAGAGCCTCTGTCTCTTCTGTCATCAAGAAGCAAGGACAGTTGGCGGGAAGAAGCGAACAAGAGCCAAGGACTGCAAGTGCACTGATACTGATACTCCACCAGTTCACTATCGAACCTGATTTACATACCAAAAAAAGCCAAATTTTGACACATTGGGGCAGAAGATGGTGCCGTAGTATGTATCTTCCGTAATGTTTTACCCTGCCCCATTGTGCACCACCAGGGATAGCATTACTGACAGGTTCCCTTTAAATCATCTGCTCTTTCCTGTGCCATCCATATCTTGTCTAGTGCTTATGTCACTATGTAATAAGGCTATAATGTACAGTATAAACACCATTCCATAATAACCTACTGTACGGTCTGATATAGAATCCGGGTTTAGTCGTCTTCTAATGGTTCAGAGACTTTATTTGCTTACAAGGAAAAAAAAAGAGAAGAAAGAAGAGTTTTCTTTGTAAAAACAAAGTATCTTTTATTCTTCTCTGAGCATTGAGGGAGAACTGGGTAGATTGGTAACAAACTGGTCTGGAGAGCTGGACATTAATACAGGAAGCCATAGAAGGAATGCAGATATACTGTATATTCTGCTCATCGACAATGGGACGCATTGTTCTCCGCAAAGCCTGAACATGAAATAAGATTGGCGGCCATGGAGGGTCTAAGCCGCTCGCGTGTCAGATTTCAGCCATGTCAGTCGTGTCACCGGTCAGGAAGAGGAGCTGACAATGAGGAATCGCGGCTGCGAGCGGTAAATGTTTAGACAGTGCTGGAGCGATATAAATATATATATTCATTATGATCATCAAAAAAGATGGGGAAGGTCAATTGGAGGCACTTAGGAGATGCCTGCAAAATCCTGCCGAAGAACGCGCACCTGAACCCATGTGATATGCTGCAAGTACAGGGTGTACCTTATATATACACATCACCTAAGGGGTCCAACCTTTCCCAAAAGCCAGGGCTACTTTATTGTGAATGATAGAGTTTTCCATTATTTTCCATTATGAGGTAAATAAGTAAAAAAAACAAATATACATAATGCAAAACACTAATAATAACAACAGTAATAATAATAGTAATAACAATAGTAATAATAATAACACTAATAATAACAGTAGTAATAATAATAATAATAGTAATAATAACAGTAATAATAATAATAGTAATAATAATAGTAATAGAATACTGCTGTTAATGCAACTTCTATTACTAATACTCAACCACTACAACCAATAAAACTATATAAATCTATCATTACTACAGGTATCTCTACTAATAATAAACTACAGCGACTGCTATTACCACTGCAACTATATATACTAGAGCATGAAAAAATCAGGACTTGCCACGTCTACTTAGATTAAAGAAAAAAGTAGAGAAAACTGTGTGTCCCGATTCCTTATATAAAAACGTCCACCTTTTATTACATCTTGATTAAAAAACAGTATATCATAGTAACGCGTCAGGAACTCCTGTAGCCGGCCTTAATAATAGAAAATACCTATACCTAATATTGTATGCCAGAAATGTATCAGATGTTTTCTATAGAGTAAATGCAATACTACGATACACCACCGCTACTAATATACTACAACGACTAATGATAAAAAACTATATAAAACTAGTACAACTGCAGTTAATAAAATCAATATAAAAAGTAGCAATGATAATAAACTACAGTGACTGGAAGTACTAATAATCTACTACTACTGTTACTGCTAATAAAGCAATATAAGACTATTCCAACTACAATAAAATGTTATTAATAATAATAATAATAATAATAATAATAAAACAACTATTAATACTAGTACTACTAATATACTATTAAGAATAATACTCATAATAATAAAAATAAGGCATAAAAAGAAAAAAATACTGGTATTACTAATAAACTATTATACTACCTCTACTATTAAATAATATGACAATTGTTGTTATTATTATTGATTATTATTATTATTATTATTATTATTATTATTATTATTAATAATAATAATAATAATAATAATTCTAAATAATAATTTACTACAAAAATTACTAGCTATAATAAAGTACAATAAACTCTACTACTAATATTAAACTACAGTTATTACAGAAGAAAACTACAGATATTTCTATGGAACCAGAGTGGCCATCACTAATAATAATAATAATAATATACGGTAACTGCTCGCATTACTGCATTACTGCAACAGAAGCTGCTTCTACTACTAATAAACTGCTGACTTCTACTAATTATAATAAATTTAGGTAACTTTCATACCGTAGTATTCTGCTCTGTATTTTGTATTTATATTTGCAAGACAAAGCCAGAACGACGTGTACAAATGTTCTCTTATAGATTTCTGCTGCTGGATGGAAAGTCTGTGGAGTCTGTTTTCCAGTGTGCAAGTGCTCGTGTAGGAGCTGAGCACTTTGCATGGTCTTTTGAGCAATTGTTGGGTTAAAAAAATCTATTTACATAAAACACTTAACATTACAAATATAAAGTTATTTTATATTTCCAGATTTGAAGGAAGTTTTTATATCAATCATTTTTTCATATAGTAAATTTTGGGAACCTTTATTCTTCCAAACCTTTTGTCATGCGTCTGAGTTCAAACCCTTGAGCCAGTTGTTGGTGGTCGGCTTTTCTGACCGTCGAGTCACAGTAGATTCACCTTTTCTCTGGGTGTTTTGTTTATGTTATTCTTGCTTCAGTCTTTTTAATGGTAACAGGATTTTTCATTTACCTATTTTTCTGCCCTATCACCTTTCGGGTGCAGCTTTATATGCTTTCCTTAAGTCAGTGAAAGACCAGCTAGGGTTTATCACTTTGCTGTTTATGTTCTTTACCCTGCACCTATCTTCTGTTTCTTTTTTAGGAAGTAGGCAGCATATTCTCTAACAGTGCGTACTCAATCATTTATTTTGTATTTCATGACTTGTTTTACTCACTCTGAGATCTCTTTCTATTTCAGCACACTTTCACTTCTGTAGGTAATTTGCACCCTGCCCTCCGTTTCTTTAGGAGGAACGTGAAGCGCTCGACGGCCTTTCAGGCAGAATAGGTCTGAGTTGCCATTGTCTAGTCTTTGGTTGGGACTATAATGGCTCATGCAGGAACCACTAGGGACTGCGGGGCCAGGATCTCTAGTCTGTACAGGAACCGGCAGGGTCAGTTGCATTTTTTACTGTGTTACCTGTTTTACAGAGTGAGTTGCTACACTATAATAACACCTTTATTGATCGTTCCTCTGGGGATGTCCCAAATTGCTAAAGACATTTTAGGTGATGGAACTTTACTGACACTTTATGGCCACAATGATTTATCAAATTACATTTTAAGGGATTGTTCTATAAAATTAAGTATTTTTCCCACTTACACATGTTTTGTTATACATATGTTTATTTCCTTTGTGTGTATTGGAACAACACAAAAAAGAAAAGAAAAAAAAAAGGCAAATTTGACATAATTTCACACAAACCCCCCAAAATTGTTGCCCCCCTCAGCTTATTATTTGGATGCACACCTTTAGCAATGAATAACTGCAATCAATCGCTTTCTATAACCATCAACAAGCTTCTTACACCTCTCACCTGGAATTTTGCATCACTCTTCTTTTGTAATTGCAATAATTTTCTGGGAGAAATAATTGATTTTCTGGAACCTTTTCAAGGGTGCCGACACTTTCGTCCATCAGCGTATATATTATTATTTACTATTAACTTTGTTCTAGCCTAATCAAATGTAGGAAAGATTAAAAATAATTTATTTGCACTTGAAAAAAACATGTTAAAAAGTAACAAATTTAATTCAACTATTGTAAGTATGTGTATATTAATATTTTCTTTATAAAAGGCGAACAAAACAAAACATTTATATCTGGCGAACGCCCGGGAATATTTATCACCATATGTATCATATCATTATGGTAATGAGAATTTTTGCACACAAAGACCGTCAACCAATCGGAGGCATTTTCCCACCACACCCCCTGTTTCTAACAGAAAGGAAACAGGTGTTGGATGTATATGCAGATATGTAGCACTGTGCATTACAAGCATATGGTAAAGCATATTGTATTAGCTCTTCCTATGAATGCTTGTTTTATATATATCAAGTAGCATAATAAAGTCGTACAGTTGGCACAGACACAAAAACACTTTTCCCCCTTCTTCCCTTCTGCACAATAGACACTTCTGATCCTTCCCTTTTAAGACTTTACCCCGTTCACACTGCTCTTCCTTTGTAAAAGGTTCTTTTCAAGACGACTTTGATAAAAAAAAAAATCAAAGAAAAGTCTAAATGACCCTCTAATGACCAGAGCTAATAAGGAAAATGCTTCTAAAATTTCTTTTAGCCTGCCATAAAGGAGCCCATTGTTTTACCTCTGAGAGCCATGAGTGAAACCTGTATTTTCCGAGATGACTCGTCTATCTACATAATACCTGAATGTATTTAAAAATCCTTTAATAACTCCCGTTCCCACAGCAGGTTTGTTTGCTACGTCTCTTATGTTCAGTCATTTAATAGGCAGACATGACAGATTGACTTATTTCTCGTTTGTTTAGTTGAAGAAAGTAAAAAAACAAACAAAAACAAACAAAAACAATCATGTTCCGACAAGAAAGTTTTTTAAATATCACATTCTGTTTCATTCATGTAAAATAAGAAACGAATAAATTTAAAGAAAAAAATGTCAGATTGGTAAAAAAAAAAAAACGATTAAAGAGTAATCGTCATCTTCATTTTTATTTCATAAATCGTATACATTTTCATAAATCAATTGTATACATCTATATATATAATTGTCTAAGGTCCATTTTCGTCTGTTTGTCTATAACGGAAAGCCCGCGTCGCTGATTGGTCGCGCCCGGCTGGCCGCGACCAATCAGCGACAGCCTTTACTATTAATGCTGCCTATGCAGCATCAATAGTAAAAAGATATAATGTTAAAAATAATTACAAAAATAAAAAATCGTGCTATTCTCACCTTCCAGCGGCCCCCGAAGCCTTCCCCATCCTCACGATGCTCTCAGCAGCTCCGTTCCCAGTAATGCTTTGTGAAATTACCCCAAATGACGTAGGATCATGCGAGACCGCTACGTCATCACGGGTTATTGCCGCAAAGCATCACTGGGAACGGACCTGGCGAGTATATAACTATTTTTTATTTTAATTATTTTTTTTAACAGGGATATGGTGCCCACATTGCTATATACTACGTGGCTGTATTATATACTACGTGGCTGCTATATACTACTTGGGCTGTGCTATATACTACGTGGGCTGTGTTATATACTCCGTGGCTGTGCTATATACTATTTGGCTGCTATATACTACGTGGCTGTGCTATACACTACGTGGGCTGCGCTATATACTATGTGGGCTGTGTTATATACTCTGTGGCTGTGCTATATACTACCTGGCTGCTATATTCTATGTGGCTGTGCTATACACTACGTGGGCTGTGCCTGTGCTATATACTACATGGCTGTGCTATATACTATGTGCACTGTGCTATATACTACATGGATTGTACTATATACTATGTGGACTGTCCTATATACTAAGTGGGCTGTGTTATATACTACGTGGACTGTACTATATACTATGTGGATTGTGCTATATACTACATGGACTGTGCTATATACTACATGGACTGTGCTATATATTACGTGGGCTGTGTTATATACTATGTGGCTGCTATATAATACATGGCTGTGCTATACACTGCGTGGGCTGTGCCTGTGCTATATACTATGTGGCTGTGCTATATACTACGTGGCTGTGCTATATACTATGTGGACTGTACTATATACTACGTGGATTGTGCTATATACTACGTGCACTGTGCTATATACTACGTGATCTGTGTTATATACTATGTGGACTGTACTATATACTACGTAGATTGTGCTATATACTACATGGACTGTGCTATATACTACGTGGCTGTGTTATATACTACGTTGACTGTACTATATACTACGTCGACTGTACTACATACTACATGGATTGTGCTATATACTATGTGGACTGTGCTATATACTATGTGGGCTGAGTTATATGCTACGTGGGCTGTGTTAGATACTACATGGCTGTGCTATATGCTATGTGGCTGTGCTATATACTACGTGGGCTGTTATATGCTACATGGCTGTGCTATATGCTACATGGATGTGCTATATGCTACGTGGCTGTGCTATATGCTTCGTGGGCTGTGTTATATGCTACGTGGCTGTGCTATATGCTACATGGCTGTGCTATATGCTACGTGGCTGTGCTATATACTGTGGTCTGTTATATGCTACATGGGCTGTGTTATATACTACGTGGCTGTGCTATATACTGTGTGGACTGTACTATATACTACATGGATTGTGCTACATACTACATGGACTGTGCTATATACTACGTGGCTGTATTATATACTACGTCGACTGTACTATATACCATCTCTGGTTTCAGTAATGTAACAATCTGTGTTCTGTGAATACAGATTTTAGAATTTTGAGAATGAATGATTAGTTCTGGAGGAGGAGGAAGTAATTTCTCTGATAAGACATAATGCAAAGTTTCTTTTTCTCATGTTTAATACTGATTAATGAAATAAAAATTAAAATGACGGTGACACTTTAAATGTAAATATTGATCATTCTAATTCAAAATGTAAATAAAAATTTAACAACTTATAATAGGGTAAATGATGATAATAGTAGTTGTTATTGCAAAAAAGTGATAATTACTGAAACTACATGAAGAAAAGGTCGGTCTCATCTTTACAACTACTTGACTTATGGATGTTTCCTTCCCGCTATAAGCCAGTGCACAGTCGCTAATAAAGAGAATCTCTTGTCCTGCCAATATGCTACGTCCATTTATTGCATGGCTGTCTATTCTTGGGGGGAACTATAATAGGTGCACAAATAGAGGGCGTCTGAAGCAGAAGATGCCCAAGCATGTTGTAAGAGTAGTCATTGTTATAACAGATACCGTAGACACTGGTGCACAGCAACATTTCACAGCTTAACAGTCACGAGTAGGGTTCCGCTCCATGGCTGTTAGAAGCAGAGGATGGCTGTATAATACAGCTAACATCTCCCAAAAAAGGTGTAGGCTCAGCTCCTGAGTCCACATCAAAGTCAGGGAGCCGAAATTTGATAGACCATTACAATATATCGCTAAGGAGTTACGGTAAGTTGGATTGCATGCACACTAAAGTAATATTAGCAATACAATGCAGTTGTTTGGAGTGCTGCGGTTTCTTCTAACACTGATGGTCCAAGGACCCAAAAAGTTCTAGTTTTCTTTCATCGCTCTGCAGATCAGAGTCCCAGAACTTCTAGGGCTTAATTATATGAGTTTGAGAATATTGGGGCAAACTTTTCTCTTGCTTTTGGGTCAGTCGATGTGTCATCTTGGAGTTCGGCATGGAGACCTTTGGTGTTTAGAATGTGCCTTCACTACAAACTGATCCCTCAGTATCGGCTGCTGCTAAATCTCAAGGGTTTTTGACGACCTTCCTCCTCAGGAATCTGGTGGCCGCCGGTGACAGCTTCCTCTTTTTTTCCACGTCCAGGCAGTGTAGCCACCGTTCTTACAAATTTTGAATGTTTTCCAGCTCTAAGATAATTCTCTGTCTTTGTATCTTTATGTATTATTTTTTTCTTGTTTGTACAAAGCAGTGATCTCTTCTCTTCACTTTTTGGACCTCTGTGTTAAAAACACAATAATATTACCGACCTGGAGTCTTTTTCCCATGAGGACCTGGCTAAGATTCCTCAGGAACACGGCCAGAAGCTGGTGTTAGACTATGCATCACATTGGCAGCAGGTCATAACAGCCAGAGGGGAAGCAGGTTACAACAGCCAAAGGATAAGCAGGTTATAACAGCCAGAGGGGAAGCAGGTTATAACAGCCAGAGGGGAAGAAGGTTATAACAGCCAACGGGTAAGCAGGTTATAACAGCCAGAGGGAAGCAGGTTATAACAGCCAGAGGGGAAGCAAGTTATAACAGTCAGAGGGAAAGCAGGTTATAACAGCCAGAGGGGAAGCAGGTTACAACAGCCAAAGGATAAGCAGGTTATAACAGCCAGAGGGGAAGCAGGTTATAACAGCCAGAGGGGAAGAAGGTTATAACAGCCAACGGGTAAGCAGGTTATAACAGCCAGAGGGAAGCAGGTTATAACAGCCAGAGGGGAAGCAAGTTATAACAGTCAGAGGGAAAGCAGGTTATAACAGCCAGAGGGGAAGCAGGTTATAACAGTCAGAGGGAAAGCAGGTTATAACAGCCAAAGGGGAAGCAGGTTATAACAGTCAGTGGGAAAGCAGGTTATAACAGCCAGAGGGGAAGCAGGTTATAACAGTCAGAGGGAAAGTAGGTTATAACAGCCAGAGGGGAAGCAGGTTATAATAGCCAGAGGGGAAGCAGGTTATAACAGTCAGAGGGGAAGCAGGTTATAACAGCCAGAGGGGAAGCAGGTTATAACAGTCAGAGGGAAAGCAGGTTATAACAGCCAGAGGGGAAGCAGGTTATAACAGCCAAAGGGAAAGCAGGTTATAACAGCCAGAGGGGAAGCAGGTTATAACAGTCAGAGGGAAAGCAGGTTATAACAGCCAAAGGGGAAGCAGGTTATAACAGTCAGAGGGAAAGCAGGTTATAACAGCCAGAGGGGAAGCAGGTTATAACAGTCAGAGGGGAAGCAGGTTATAACAGCCAGAGGGGAAGCAGGTTATAACAGCCAGAGGGGAAGCAGGTTATAACAGTCAGAGGGAAAGCAGGTTATAACAGCCAGAGGGGAAGCAGGTTATAACAGTCAGAGGGAAAGCAGGTTATAACAGCCAGAGGGGAAGCAGATTATAACAGCCAGAGGGGAAGCAGGTTATAACAGCCAGAGGGGAAGCAGGTTATAACAGCCAGAGGGGAAGCAGTTTATAATGGCCAAAGGGTAAGCAGATTATAACAGCCAGAGGGGAAGCAGTTTATAACGGCCAGATGGGAAGCAGGTTATAACAGCCAAAGGGTAAGCAGGTTATAACAGCCAGAGGGGAAGCAGGTTATAACAGCCAAAGGGTAAGCAGGTTATAACAGCCAGAGGGGAAGCAGGTTATAACAGCCAGAGAGGCTCTACTAAGTAGAAGTACTAAAGACGTTTGTCATAAAGAGGTGAGTAATTTGGAGACTGTAGTAGTTGGTAAAAGTGGCATTTGTGCTGAATTTGGGGAAGCCCCTTGTTTTATCATTTGTGTTGTGCTATTTACATTGTTCTTGTTTCATTGGTTTATTGTAGACAGCAGAAATTTAGTAAAAATTTGCTAATAAACCTAATTTGCAATGAATAATTTTGATTGCAACTGCATCTGCTTGTTGTCAATGAATGAAACATTATTTAAAACCAAACCTATCCGTATCAACTCGAAATATAGGAAAGCTCAGATATCTACCGTGTGAAGGGTCAGGTCATGTTTTTAGCCTCTGGATCTAAGAAATAAATATATTTTCCAGCACTTGTCAGGCTACTTGTGCAGTAAGAGAGAGCGCTCTCTACTGGGAAAATAAGGAACAGCATTTGGCCATCATTTTTCTTTCCCTCCACCACCACCGATTGCATGGGTATACCCATAATGCTTAGCTGTCCAGACATTACATTGAATAATTCAGTTAAAACTTTTTCAATGTGGGCATCAGGGCTTTACAAAACTTTTGTTAGTGTTCATACAAATAACTTCCATGTTTTTTTTTTATATTTATGGCCATTATGACTTCTTGGTGTTATAGCAAATTTAATTTTATAGTATTTCTGCCATTAAAGTCTAATATATATATATATATATATATATATATATATATATATATATATATATATATATATATGGAGAAAAAAAAGAATTTTAGAAAAACTTAACTTTATTCTGACCCAAAATGAATCGTTCCTTTTCAGCTATGAAGCAAATGAACCCTATGACAAAGACTTGTAAGTCATAATGTTTTCCAATAAATCTAATTATTTTATTTTTTTTAAACATTTTTTATTAGTCATAAAATACCAGAAATAAGAACAAAAATTACAAATTTTGGAAATAATTAACCCAATTTTGTGAGACTTTCATAGACATTATCTGGACACGTACGCACACCTCACAAAATACCCGTCACGTCTTAAAATTTATAAGAGCCGGCTCGCTCCTATTACCTGTTTTTATTTTACTGTAGGTCTGTAAATCATTTTAAACCGCTGTCGAGCCCATCACCTTTCTTTCTGCTGATGTTGCTGCCTAATAATTCCGAGTGGCTGTGCAGTGTAATGTGCGCACTTCATTATATAGACACTTTATTGGCTCCGTGATTTGTGCTAACGGTGACCATCAAATGAGAATATAAGGCCTTGATGCTTCCACTTACACCCAGCTGCTCGATGCCGCCTCACAACTATTGCAAACCTCCTGGTTGATGGTTTTGCTCTGTGGCAGCTATTGTGTTATACATGTACAAATATATCCAAATAATTCAATTGGCAACATAATAGTAATTACAAAACACTTTATTAAAAACGTAAAATAAATTAAATGTCAACAAACTTTCCATAAAGTAATAGTACAAGAAATTATAAGAAACTTTATAATTACTCTTATTAGAGAAATCTACATATTTCTCCACTTATGAGCCACTTCTTCCCCTCATTTAGGCTTCCTAAATTCATCATTCATTCTGAAAAAAAACTGCTAAAATCTGTTGTGAGCAAAACAAGAACAACAGTCAGATCAGTGAGGGATCAGATTACAGATGCTTATCAAGGTCTGGGAGAGGGGATGCAGAGAGATGGTGAAATGATACTGCTGCTAATTGTAGTAAACATGTTATATCATGTAGTGTTGGATTCACTGCTACACTGCTCAGTACTGCTGTATAATGTCCTCCATGCTGCAGGTTTCTAATAAGTGTGTAACTTCATTCCACTGTTGGATTCATAGCTATACTGCTCAGTACTGCTATATAATATCCTCCGTGCTTCAGGCTTTTGCTAAGTGTTTTATTTCATCCAACTGCTGGATTCATAGCTCCACTGCTCAGTACTGCTGTATAATGTCCTCCATGCTGCAGGTTTATATTAAGTGTTTTATCTCATCCCAGTGCTGGATTCACAGCTACACTGCTCAGTACTGCTGTATAATGTCCTCCATGCTGCAGGATTCTAATAAGTGTTTTATCTCATCCAAGTGCTGGATTCACAGCTACACTGCTCAGTACTTCTGAATAATGTTCTCCATGTTGCAGGTTTCTAATAAGTGTTTCATATCATCCCAGTGCTGGATACACAGTTGCCCTGCTCAGTAATGTTGTATAATGTTCTCCATACTGCTGCTGCTTCAGGACACGTGCTACATAGAGACAGGAGAGCAGGAATCTCTCATATCTCTGTGCGCTGTGGGTGGTCCCATCCCACTAGCTCAGAGACAACTGAAAATTAAACACAGAGGCTGCAGGGGGGAAAACTGGTGAAAATGCAGGATACAAGTCATAAATGGCCAGATATAAAATGGAAGTACTATATGTGGGGGCACAAAGGAAACGCTATTAACATATAGTCGCACAACAAAATATTTGTAATATATGGGGGCATTATTAATATGATGGCACAATTAGACATTGATTTTATGGTGGCATAAAGGGGCATTAATATTATATGGTGACACAAGGGGGCATTTATAATAAACAGTGGCTCAATGGGGCATACTTAATTTTTGGTGGCACATGGTACCTTAATATATAGCTGCACAATAATAAATGGAACCACAAAGGGGGCATTAATAATACATGGTGACACAAGGGAGCATTACTATTATATGGTGGCACAAGGGGACATTCTTATTATATGGTGGCACAAGGGGACATTCTTATTATATGGTGGCACAAGGGGGAATTAATAGTATATGTTGCCCTAAATGGACATTCTTACTATATGGTGGTACATGGTTGAATTTATATCTGGGGTTACTAGGTCGGAAGAATATATATACATCATATCAGCATCAATGAGGCATCCAAGCCACAAGCTAGTGGAAGGGGGGCAGGCGTAACGTTGGCTAGCGTCCGTAGGGCTCTAGTTACACCCCTGCTGGCACAAATATGGGGACACTGAGGCTATGATCCCACCCCAGTACTGTAGGACGTATATACCAGGACATGTTGATCTGTTTCCAGCATCTCCACTACATTCTTTTTTTTTTGGATAATGATTCCAGTTTGTAGTAAGTCACTTTAATGGGTTAATGGCAGAAAAAACTTCATCGGCCAAGTGCCGCTCTCCCGGCAGCTCAATTACAATTTCAAAGTGTACGGTACATGGAGGCCAGGAATATTTCAAAAACTTGGAGAAAAATAAATGTGTTTTCAATTATTGGATCCGTGCAGACAATTTCCTGTCTGAAGCAGGTGTGCCGATAATTAAATATATATGCGCCTGCCAGGACCGCGGTGTTTACACAATGGCGGGTCACTCGTATTTTACTACGGCGAATGTTACTGTCGTTTCAGGAATTACCTGTTACCTCGTACACAATATATATATATATTATAGCAGAGCTGCACACACCAGAGCTGCCGTCCCATATCCTGTGCCATTGGGTGATAAGAACTCCCCGCCCCAGAGGAACTGAATGTAGGGAAATGGCGGGGAGACCTGCCATCAGGGAATGTATCACCTACATATACTGTACATTTATCAGTCATTGTACAGGAGGACCCTCCTATAGGGTTACAGTGAGTTTACAATAATTTGGTTTAGATGAAAAGCGGGGAAAGTTTCCGGCACAACCATCTAGGGATAAAATGGATTCTTTATTGGAATGTAGTTAAAACATTAAAAGGTGAGGCCTCGCACCTAGGCATAATATTTTCCACCCATCTTGCCATTTGAAAGTTTTAGCACCTTGACTAATAGGAGGAATAGCTGAGGACTAAGAGGAAACATACACATTAGAGGTAAGTTTTTGATGTTTGGCATCTTAGGAAAGTTGGGTTGCAAACTGTTTGGGAACCATCATAGTTGCCATATTGGTTGCCACTAGTGGTGTAACATAGAGGTGGAGGGAAGTGGGGTGATTGTTCCGGGATTTACATTTTATGCTGGCACTGTACTTGATTCAATACTGTCTACATTCATTACTAAGAACTGCTTTTATGTTTTTTTTTAATCTAACTAGGGTTAGGGATAGATCTGGGGCTAGGTTTAGGCTTATAGCTTGGAATATAGCTAAGGTGGTCATCTGGCCTTAGGGTAGAAGTCTACAGTCACCCTTTGTGCCCATACTGGGAGGATTCTCCAATGAAAGTTGCATACATGTGGTCACATGCCGACTAGTCATGAACTAGCTCAATGTAAGTGTATTAAGCGAGGCTGAGCACGTCTAGTCTGCATGTGACCAGAAGTATGCAATCACATGATCCGGCGCCGGCACCGGAAAATCCTCACCGCGCGTGCATATAGAGTGACTGCAAACTTGTGGCATAAGACCGGACAACCCCTTTAAGGCTAGTGTTAGGGCTAAGGATAGGGATTCGGTTAAGGCTAGTGTTAGGGCTAAGGATAGGGATTCGGTTAAGGGTATGGATAGAGTAATAAATTAGCTAAGATAAAATGTAATATAACAGTAGAAAAAGTTAAAGAACTAAATATAACAATGTATCACTTAATTTTTAAAATGTTGTAAGAGTTCTGCAAAAATCAGAACAAAAACTGTAAGTGCATCAGTATTTTCATGACATTCGATACATTTTCTTGGAAGGTGAAGGGTTAAGTCCATGCTACCTCGGTTCGTCGCCCAGCTTTGCTAGATACAAATACAACTAAAATTATAAAAAATTTGTAACAAGTTGACATTTCTTAAATATCTTTTCGGCAAATTTTTGCTGTTCATATATCCAGAAAAACTGCTGAACAACCCATTTATTAGCTATAATGGGGACCGTATCGATCTCACAGATACATGGAATTTGTAACATTTTGACTGTCCCTTTTTTTTTTTTTGCTCCTAGTGGTCCAGGGCTCTTTATTTTTTACTTTTTCAATTCCGAATAAAGAAAAATCCACAAGCTTCCCTTGGGTTCACAAGCAGCACTTTCCTTATAAAGACACCAAATGTATCCCCTGTTGTTACTCAATAAATACCGGGATAAAGCGTTTATTATATAATATATCAGGTTATTTAAAATTCAAGTACAAGCCGCAGCTAATAAGAAGCATGTTCTCATTATCCGGTGACAAGCTAAACTATGCACCTGGTCACTGCAAGCGAGATTTGTATAATTTAATATTACCCCAGTAGCTATTTAATTATACAATAAATACTGCAAATGTGGCCGAGGCTGCAGACGAAACTTCATCTCAGGGACTTAACTCGCACCCGGCTCTATTTATTTAAAAACACCACAACGGAGGGTTCAGCCGCTGGCCTCGCAACGCTGACGATATGTGCGCCGGTATTAAGTCAGGCTGCCGCGCATAAGGTGGTCAAAAAACTCTCCATCATTAGGACCTGCTGTTTCCTCTACGGCTCTTGCCTCTCAACGTGGCCCTTGGGTATAAAAAACAGAAACTCCTGCAGACGTTAATTTAAAGGAAAAAAAAAAAAGAATTGTAAGGCATATAATAGTCCTTTTCATGCAGGGAGGCCGGGCATCTATTACACATGCCAAGACGACGTGGTTGCGGGCATAGAAAGAATTTTAATAAATTTGGACCGTAAGAGTTTAAAGGGAAAATGACACATTAGTTAAATCAAGTCGCTTTTATAAACATTTCCTTTAATTATGCGATTTCACACTGGCTAGTCGAGGAATCACAATAGACTGATACTGCCTGGTTTTTCGCAGCTCATTTATTAGCTTTGCTGTACAGACTTGGAGAGGATGTACAGAGTTGTCTCATGCCGAACAGAAATATCTATGATATGTGTCATACTCACGCCAGTCATTGTACACTAATCCAATGTCAGAAAAATGAAATTATCCCAATGCATTATAGGAGCTGAGCTTAAAGCCGTGATCCGAAGTCCAAATTAAGTTTCATCCTAAATCCCAATCTATTTAATTCCATAATCTAAGCTATTTTATAATATACTTGAATAAAAAATTCCCTATCCTTCCCTAGCTACACTATCTGGCAGTTTTTCCCCACTTCTTTTTTAGTATTTTTTGTTTAAGAATCCCCATGCGTTATTCAGGGGGCAGAGGTTGGGGTCAGTGATCAGTGATGCTCGTTTCAGGGGCTGCGCTTGTCCCTGCGCAATGTGCACTGTGACAGTGCGCTCTCTGATGCTGACTTAGATCAGCAATAATGAGCCAGCACTTGAGGGCACTGTCAGTGCGCTTTGTCGGGATACCGAGCATGCAGAGACAAGTGACATTACTAGTGGGGCTGGCGCTGGTCTCTGCACAGAGGGCATTCTGACAATGTGCTCTGCTGCCGCCTCGTCACTGCTGATCTGAGCCGGCGAGAGAGTGCGCTGTCATTGTGCACATCACGCAGGGACTAGCGCAGCCCCTGACATGAGCATCACTGATAAGGAGGGGACAGGGACTGCGGCAATGATCACAACTTCTGCCCCCTGATGAAGCTTCGCTTGGGTATCCCAACATGCACTGGGATTCTCAAATAAAGCACCATCAAAAAGGTGATGGAAAAAATGAAAAGCAGTTAGATGGTTAAGTTAGGGAAGGATTGGGAATTTTTAATTCAAGTATATTAGAAAATAGTTTTGTTTATGGTAGTAAATAGATAGGGATTAAGGATGAGCATTAATTTGGAGAAACCCTACTGACAGTTTCCAAATAACAGCCAGCAGAACTTTGTGTGGTGTGTGCAGCACTTGACTATATTACAGATGTAATTCAGGATTAATACATGATGTTAGGATTTGATAGATTGTCTATCCAGTGTGATGCAATACAGGTGGCACACTTACTTTTAAGAGGGGCAAACAAGTATGATCCTTCCCTTTAATTATATGACTTCACACCGCCAGTAGAAGAGTCATAATGGGTTGGAACTTCCTATTTTCTGCAGCTCACTTACACACTTACAAGCTTTGCAGCACAGACTGTGACAGAATGAGCAGAGGAGTAAAAATATCTAGAGTTACACCAGACATTGTATAATAAATCCATTTCAGAAAAACAAAATATTCCACTACATTATAGGAGCTCAATTTAATTACAACTGCTGTAACTGCCAATAACCTTGCTGACTGTTTCCAAGTAACAGCCAGCAGAATTGAGAGTGCAGCGATGTCTGTATGGATTTGTAAATTTGCAAATTTTTCCTAATGACAATCGATCTCATAAACTTTTAAAAAAGTGTCGTTGCTCCATTCTAACAAGGGACTTGAGATCCACATTCTATTGATCAGTGGGGTCTTAATGGTGGAAACCTTAGTGAACAGAAAACTGTCACCAAGACTCTAAGGCTATGTGCACATGTTCAGGACTTCTTGCAGAAATTTCCTAAGCAAAACAGGACATTTTCTGCAAGAAATCTGCATGCGTTTTTTTGCGCGTTTTTTTGCGCGTTTTTTTCCGGAGCTTCCCAATGCATTAAATAGTGAGAAAAATGTGAAAAATCCGCAAAATTAATGAACATGCTGCGTTTTTTTCGCGATGCGTATTTTTCGCTGAAAAAAAAACGCATCATGTGCACAAAAATTGCGGAATGCATTCTGAATGATGGGATGCATATGTGTTTTTATAGTGAAAAAATGCGAAAAAAACACGAAAAATCCACAACGTGTGCACACAGCCTAAACGTTGCTGGAGTTCCCCTTTAATAAAATACCACAGCAAATTATGAGCGATAGCTGTAACTTTCACTTTTCCCGGCTGTTCTATCGCCGCTGTATGGAGTGAGCTAATATTTCAATGAGCTCTCCGTGTAATTGGTGTGGATGATAAATTAACTTTGTAAAGGTCACTGGTGAAGCTGCTGACAGGTGAGGAAATTAATGGCAGAAGAAGGTACATATCGCAATGACCAAACAAAACATCCATTCTGCAGTTAGTCCATGAACGTGGAGGAGGGCGCATCTACTTTTGCACAATATTTATTGAAATCGCATAATATTACTTGGTAAATTTGTGGAAAGTGAAAAATGAAATGATGTGAAATGTAACAGATTAGTCCATAGGAACTGAATCTGCAATATCAAAGCAGATGCTTGTATCCATACTACAGGATGGAATTTATCTTCTGTGAGATAATGATACAATATATTTTACAATGAGATGATGCAATCACACTGGATAGTCTGTTACTGTTATCATCAGCGACTCAGGATCAGCCGCTTTGTCTGTTGGAGTCAATGGTAGTCTGAAATCTTGTCTTACCCAAATATTATCCCCCTCGTACAACCCCTGTCCATATGACCTTCCAAGACATATAAGAAGGGGTCCCTGCTTGTGACCCCTCTCTTTTAGGAGAACAGTTCGTGACTCAACGAGATTGTATATTACTTAGTCATCCATTAATTTGAGTCTTTACTGGAAGCAAGGGACATGGCTGACTAAAGGGTCTTTTCTCATGATGACCTCAGTATGGTAATTCCGGAAGTAATTTTGTTACCTTGTTTTCAGCCTTGCCACGTGCCGCATTTGCCGGTCGCGTCCTGTTACATTTCTCCATTAAATGTTTTAGTAACATTTTTCATTAGTGACACATAAATCAGACATGGCGACGGGCGTTCTCACTGGTGTCATTTACAGGCAGAATAGAGATGATGTAGAAAGCTATTGTCCATGGACTATTCAACGGAAAATGCAGACGACCATAGTTATCCACTGCGCCCATCAGGAATAGGGGTGACCTGATATTAGGGGGGGTTTATCACAATAGGTCAGATTGTGGTACTGTCCTGATCCTCTTGGAGGCACAGGCTATAAGGGTATGGGATTTGGAAGTAATTGTATAGCAGGGTGTTAGCATACGGCAAAATATGGCCCATACCAGTGCCCTCCTGGTATGGCGAGTCCATGGCCACTTGGGTAAACTGGATACATTCTATGATCTGGAGGACTCCATAATGTGAGGACGTTTTATGGTGCTGTTCAGCATTATAAGTATATGGGGTATCCTCTAATTGGTGGGTTTTAAAGCTAACCTGACAGCTGACATATGCTGCCCTATCCGCTGGCAGCATGCATCGAACATTGGCTGTATGATTTCAGCTATATATGTTAATAGTCTAGTTGGACAGGTGGATCCAGTGGCTTCTTCCCGCCCACTCCCCTTGATTGACAGGTCTCTCCCTGCATGCATGTATATTAAGAGACTTGTCAGTCACTGGCAGCGGGAAGGGAGAAGCTGCGTGGGATCCGCTTTTCCAACTAGTCTCCCGTGCAGCTCAGTCCCATACGGCTTTTGAAGTATGTTTTTCCCTGAAACGCCGCAGCATTTCATAGTAAAGCATATATGGTTGAAATCATACAGGCCCTGCCTGATACATGCTGTCATGCGGATCGGGAAGCATATATCCATAAAAAGTATACCGACAACGTCGGGGACAGGGTTTTTCTTCACTTGAATTCCTGTATTTTGTGCTAAACATAATTTCATTACATTTTGCACTTTTTGGCATTTATAGAGTTTTTGTTTCCTTGCTCATTGCAGGCTGCAGATGGTGAAACATTTTTCAGTAGATTTGGTTTCCAGTACCATCTCTATGCTGACGACACCCAATTATACACCTCTTCTCCTGTTATCACTCCGACCTTTTTAGAAAACACCAGTGATTGTCTTACCGCTGTCTCTAACATCATGTCCTCCCTCTATCTGAAACTGAACCTGTCAAAAACTGAACTCCTCGTGTTCTCTCCCTCTACTAACCTACCTTTGCCTGACATTGCCATCTCCGTATGGGGTTCCACCATTACTCCCAAGCAACATGCCCACTGCCTTGGGGTCATCCTTGATTCCGAGCTTTCATTCACCCCCCACATCCAATCACTGGCTCGCTCTTCTTATCTGCATCTCAAAAACATTTCTAGAATTCGCCCTTTTCTTACTTTCGACTCTGCAAAAACTCTTACTGTCTCACTTATTCATTCTCGTCTGGACTATTGTAACTCTCTACTAATCGGCCTCCCTCTTACCAAACTCTCCCCGCTCCAATCTGTCCTGAATGCTGCTGCCAGGATCATATTCCTCACCAACCGTTACACCGATGCCTCTACCTTGTGCCAGTCATTCAACTGGCTACCCATCCACTCCAGAATCCAGTACAAAACTACTACCCTCATCCACAAAGCCCTCCATGGCTCAGCACCACCCTACATCTCCTCTCTGGTCTCAGTCTACCACCCTACCCGTGCCCTCCGCTCCGCTAATGACCTCAGGTTAGCATCCTCAATAATCAGAACCTCCCACTCCCGTCTCCAAGACTTTACATGTGCTGCGCCGATTCTTTGGAATGCATTACCTAGGTTAATATGATTAATCCCCAATCCCCACAGTTTTAAGCGTGCCCTAAAAACTCATTTGTTCAGACTGGCCTACCGCCTCAATGCATTAACCTAACTATCCCTGTGTGGCCTATTGATAAAAAAAAAAAAAAACATAATCAGGTTCCTCTCATCATGTTCTCATACACTTTATGCAGTTAATAGCCCTCTGTGTCTGTACTGCTACATACTTAGGCTGATAACTGGTTCATGCAGCTTTACATGAACACCCGAGCCTTACACTATGGCTGGTCCAAATAACTAAAGCAATTGTTACCATCCACCTCTCGTGTCTCCCCTTTTCCTCATAGATTGTAAGCTTGCGAGCAGGGCCCTCATTCCTCCT
Source organism: Ranitomeya variabilis (assembly GCF_051348905.1). Classification (NCBI taxonomy): domain Eukaryota; kingdom Metazoa; phylum Chordata; class Amphibia; order Anura; family Dendrobatidae; genus Ranitomeya; species Ranitomeya variabilis. Next base: position 20,707,599 of record NC_135239.1, read on the forward strand.
GGTATCTGTTTTGAACTGTGATTTCTGTTATGCTGTAATGTCTATTGTCTGTACAAGTCCCCTCTATAAGTTGTAAAGCGCTGCGGAATATGTTGGCGCTATATAAATAAAAATTATTATTATTATTATTATTGAAACCCAATAGCAAAAAATATTTTTAGCCCAAATACGTGCCCGAAGTCATAAAAAATTAACTGTAACTTCTTCTTTAAGAGACTCCTCTGTCCTCCACTCATTACCTGTAGTAATGGCTCCCGTGTCAACTTGTTATCAGTATAAAAGACACCTGTGCACATCCTCAAACAGTCACACTCCAAACTCCACTATGGTGAAGACCAAAGAGGTGTCGAACGACACCAGAAACAAAATTGTAGCCCTGCCCCAGGCTGGGAAGACTGAATCTGCAATAGGCAAGCAGCTTGGTGTGATGAAATCAACTGTGGGAGCAATAATAAGAAAATGGAAGACATACAAGACCACTGATAATCTCCCTCGATCTGGGGCTCCACGCAAGATCTCACCCTGTGGGGTCAAAATGATCACAAGAGCGGTGAGCAAAAATCCCAGAACCACATGGGGGGACCTAGTGAATGACCTGCATAGAGCTGGGACCACCGTAACAAAGGCTACCATCAGTAACACACTACGCCGCCAGGGACTCAGATCCTGCAGTGCCAGACGTGTCCCCCTGCTTAAGCCAGTACATATCTAACCATAGAAAACAAACGATCAAACACCCAACATCAATTAGATGCAAAAAAATACTTTATTGATAAAAAATACAAAATACAATATACATATTCAGGATATTTAGGGAAAAACCAGGGAGGGAAAAGATGAAAAACCTCAAGTCACTAGTGCAACAAGAAACGGCTAGGGGTGCAGGCATGTGGACCATGCAGTAGTGTAACTAATCATCAACTAGGTTCCACAAATGGATTCCTATAAAGTGCCATAGCAGGAAAGTAGAGTGAAAACAATTTCTTTGAAAAATATATATGGAAGCTAAAATATAAATATACTATACAAAATGTACCACATTAAATAGCCACCATATAGGACAAAAGAACGTATATATTACCTGCAGAGGCACAAAAGTAATCACGGTCCACCGCGTGCACCCACCCCAACGCACGTTTCGGCGTATGAGCCTTTTTCAAGGGGTGATGGGTAAGGGGAAGTGGGGGCATTAAAATAGCAGACACCCTCCAATCCACGCTCAGAGCCTCAGCTGCATTTTATCATAACAATCAAGGAGATGCCGGAAAAAACTAGTGAGAGCACACATTAAGAACACAGTGACCACTCACAATTAACTGCGCCGCCATTCGCACATGCTAAAATCTCACCGCTGCAGTCTGATCACATCATCAACCAGGCTTAGATAGTACACGCCCACCCTCAATGACGCGGCCGTAGTCATGGAGATCATATACAACGTCGCATACTGTCAACGTGCTGCGTGCGAAGGAGGAAGCCTGAAGATCTACCAATCACTGTCAGTGTCCGCCCACCTTTGATGACGCGTACGTCACCGAGGCAACCGAGGACGCCGAACGGCGCCGGCGTCAACAAGCCGGGAGGGGAAACCTCCACAACAAACAAGACGCCGGAGGCCGAACACCGGACAGGGTGCTGCAGCGCGCACGCGTCAAGGTGGCAGACAATGGAAACAAAGGTATAGCAGCAGCCGTGTGAAGCTACAATACAAGAGAAAATAAATCATAAATAGATAAATAACAGCACTATAGAATGTCATAACAATTCCATTGTGATAGCATATAAAAAAGATGGTATGTTATAGATATTGCTGTCAGCATATACAAAACCAAACAACATAATAATAACACAATACATACAAAAAATAAAAAATACAAAAAATAATAACGGATCAGTCCAGATAATCTTGTGGTCACATATGTTCAATCGACGTGATATCACATCCTTCCAGCATGAACTGGTATCTCTAGATATTTACAGCAGCATCTGTCAAAAAAACCGGGACACGGGTGCTTGCTAAATAAAAAAATAAAATTACAAAGTTAAAACCAACGAAAACCGCCTAGATGTGCACATTACAGGGAAAGAAGGTATACATAATAGACACAGGCCCGGAGAGAGAGGACTACTTCATAAAAAAGAAACAAAACTGATGGTTTCATTTAACCCCTTGGGCTGGACTGTGTCCAAAGCCCAGATCCACCTTGTCTCACAGCGAGCCAATTTTTGGCTCAGATTACCTCCACGAATTCCAGGGATGATAGCATCAATGCCCCTAACTCTGAGCAGAGAGCTGTCACAGTTGTGGTGAAGTTTAAAATGGCGTGGTATTGTCCTGAGCGTGGCTATGTCACCATCATGGCCGGCCGCCTCCCGAATCCCCAACACATGCTCACGCACCCGCACCTTAAACTGACGGGTGGTCATACCGACATAAATGAGATTACAGGGGCACGTAGCAAAATAAACTACATATCGTGTAATACAAGATATGCGTTTCCTGATCTCATATGTCCTAGTGCCAGCAGAGTCAAAAAAGGTGCGGGTGCGTTCGACATTGGGGCAGGCAACGCAGCGACCACAAGGGGCACAGCCACACCCAGGACGACCACCATCAAGAAACGTAGTTTTAGTCTCACCCTGATAATGGCTGTGAACAAGGTGATCTTTAAGGTTACGTGACCGTCTCACTGTAATACTCGGAACTGGCGGCAATAGTTGGTTTAATACTGGATCAGTTTGCAAGATCGGCCAAGCCTTTTGGAGACAATTTCGCATCCGCGCAAACTGAGCATGATAATTCGTGATGAACCTGATTTTTTGGTTACACTTAGGGGTTTGTTTCTTATAAAGCAACGATTGTCTAGTCGAATGTAAAGCTCTATTATATGCTCTTTTTATAGAGCGTGCACTATATCCCCTTTCACGAAATCTCATGCTCAATTCGTGGGCCTTGCACTTAAAATCACTCTCATCCGAACAGATCCTGCGAAGACGCAGGAATTGTCCGACCGGTATGGAATTTATTAGAGGCTTCGGGTGGGCAGAAGAGGCATGCAGTAACATATTTGATGAGGTTTCCTTTCTAAAGATGGTAGTTTGTAGGATGTCTTCCACATCCCTCCATACCTTAACATCAAGGAAATCCACACTATTACCATTACAATGATAGGTAATATGGATATTCCTATCATTATGGTTAATTGCCTCCATAAATTCAGATAATTGAATCTGATTGCCCTGCCAGATCAGGAAGATGTCGTCGATGTACCGTACCCAAAATGGGATACGGTCCATCCACATCCCCTGATCTGACAGGGGGAGGTCCCTCTCCCACAGGCCCAGGAACAAATTGGCATATGCCGGGGCAAAAGCCGCACCCATGGCAGTGCCCTGGACCTGTAGGAAGAAGGACCCCTTGAAAGTGAAAAAATTATGAGTAAGAGCAAACTGGAGGAGTTCCATAACCAGGTGGATGATCCCCATATTTAAGTTGGACATGTCCAAAAAGAATTTAGTTGCGGCCAGACCATCATCATGCTTGATATTTGTGTACAGGGATTCAACATCACCTGTTACAAGTAAGGTTTCTGGTCCAATATGGAGACCATCCACCCTCTTAAGGAACTCCCCAGTATCTAATAGAAATGAGGGAAGACTCCCAACAAGAGGTTGGAGTTTGGAGTCCAACCATAAATTAACCTTCTCAAGATAGTTCCCTGAACCTGAGATGATCGGACGCCCTGGGGGAGCCTCACAGTTCTTGTGTATCTTTGGTAACAGATACATGGTGGAAATCATGGGTTCATCCACCAATAGTGCCAAAGCCAGCTCCTTTGTAATAACCTCATTATTGACCGCAGTTTTAAGAATTTTCTTAAGCTGCTCTGAAAAGGACGACAAAGGGTTGAATGTCAACCGCTTGTAGCATGTCTTATTACCCAATTGACGCAAAGCCTCCATTTCATAAGAGGCTTTAGGCCAAATAACGATGTTACCACCTTTATCAGCTGGCTTTAGCACTATATCAGGAAGCTCCCGCAAGGCCTCCAATCTCTCACGTTCAGTACGAGTAAGGTTGTCTCTGCCAATCCCCCTGGGAATTTTTTCAAATTCCCTAGTAACAACCTGCACAAATAGATCTATTGCTGTGCACGTAGATAGAGGGGGAAATTTCTTAGACTTGACTCTAATGGATGACGGGATCTTACCTCCTTCCCCAGTCTGATGTTCCAAAGCCAATTCCTCAAGATCTTGTAGTGCTATTTGTTCCTCCTCTGTAGGAAACAAAGATTGCAGTTGAGGATCAAAAAAATGTTTTTTGAATATTAATGTTCTAGCGAACAGATGTAAGTCCTTAACCGCTGTGAACATATCAAATCTCGATTTTGGCGAGAAGGTAAGACCCCTACCCAATAAAGTCAAGTCAGTATTGGTAAGTAAATGGGAACTAAGATTGATTACCTGATTATTGTTCTTTTTCCGATCAGGTGATCTATGTTGTATTCGTTTATATGGATGAAAATCCACGTCTCTTGTTCTTTTATTTCTAGGCCCTGATCGTGTCACCATCGACGAGGTGGACCATTCTGATGAATCACTGATGTTGGACAGTGAACTCTCAGATGGAGCACCTACTATTCGTGGGACATGAGAATTGGCCTTCCTCCAACGATATACATTCTTAGATGAAAAGTCTCTAGTGTCTCTCTGAAATTTAGAGGCTTGTAGGGCAAGAATCTTTTTAACACAAGTATCCAGGCTTTTTTCAATCTTAGATTCATACTCATTGATTTTATCAACAGGACATATTTGTTTAAAATTAACTTCCACCTCATCAATGTTTTTATCAAGATTAGAAATTGATTTGGTGTTCAAGTCCACCAATAATTGCATGAAGGTTAATGAACAAGTACCGCATGCCTCCTCCCACTTGGTGATAAACTCGTCATCCTCCACAGGAAATGAGGGGATGACCCTCACACGAAGACCTCTTGGGATAAGTTTCTTTGAAATGTAACGTTCCAGGAATACTCGATTCCACCAAATCTTTGTTCTCTTAATGAGTAGTCTCTCAATCTCACGGGCCTGATTTTCCACTGTTTGATCTGTAGGTGGCTGAGGATCCACACCACTGGCCCCGAATACCTGATCAATTTGGCCAAGCCAGGTCTTATCTTTGGCTCGGAAATCCATCTCCCAGAAGGATAAAGCACCTGTGCAAAACACAGCAACGACATATAAAGACCACAACTTCATGAGAACCATGCCCATGTAACAATAATTATAAATATTAGTTAAATCAAAATTAGATAATGGGCCATAATGGATATGCTATGGGATAATCGCTAACCGAAAATATCTAACCATAGAAAACAAACGATCAAACACCCAACATCAATTAGATGCAAAAAAATACTTTATTGATAAAAAATACAAAATACAATATACATATTCAGGATATTTAGGGAAAAACCAGGGAGGGAAAAGATGAAAAACCTCAAGTCACTAGTGCAACAAGAAACGGCTAGGGGTGCAGGCATGTGGACCATGCAGTAGTGTAACTAATCATCAACTAGGTTCCACAAATGGATTCCTATAAAGTGCCATAGCAGGAAAGTAGAGTGAAAACAATTTCTTTGAAAAATATATATGGAAGCTAAAATATAAATATACTATACAAAATGTACCACATTAAATAGCCACCATATAGGACAAAAGAACGTATATATTACCTGCAGAGGCACAAAAGTAATCACGGTCCACCGCGTGCACCCACCCCAACGCACGTTTCGGCGTATGAGCCTTTTTCAAGGGGTGATGGGACTTTCAAGGGGTCCTTCTTCCTACAGGTCCAGGGCACTGCCATGGGTGCGGCTTTTGCCCCGGCATATGCCAATTTGTTCCTGGGCCTGTGGGAGAGGGACCTCCCCCTGTCAGATCAGGGGATGTGGATGGACCGTATCCCATTTTGGGTACGGTACATCGACGACATCTTCCTGATCTGGCAGGGCAATCAGATTCAATTATCTGAATTTATGGAGGCAATTAACCATAATGATAGGAATATCCATATTACCTATCATTGTAATGGTAATAGTGTGGATTTCCTTGATGTTAAGGTATGGAGGGATGTGGAAGACATCCTACAAACTACCATCTTTAGAAAGGAAACCTCATCAAATATGTTACTGCATGCCTCTTCTGCCCACCCGAAGCCTCTAATAAATTCCATACCGGTCGGACAATTCCTGCGTCTTCGCAGGATCTGTTCGGATGAGAGTGATTTTAAGTGCAAGGCCCACGAATTGAGCATGAGATTTCGTGAAAGGGGATATAGTGCACGCTCTATAAAAAGAGCATATAATAGAGCTTTACATTCGACTAGACAATCGTTGCTTTATAAGAAACAAACCCCTAAGTGTAACCAAAAAATCAGGTTCATCACGAATTATCATGCTCAGTTTGCGCGGATGCGAAATTGTCTCCAAAAGGCTTGGCCGATCTTGCAAACTGATCCAGTATTAAACCAACTATTGCCGCCAGTTCCGAGTATTACAGTGAGACGGTCACGTAACCTTAAAGATCACCTTGTTCACAGCCATTATCAGGGTGAGACTAAAACTACGTTTCTTGATGGTGGTCGTCCTGGGTGTGGCTGTGCCCCTTGTGGTCGCTGCGTTGCCTGCCCCAATGTCGAACGCACCCGCACCTTTTTTGACTCTGCTGGCACTAGGACATATGAGATCAGGAAACGCATATCTTGTATTACACGATATGTAGTTTATTTTGCTACGTGCCCCTGTAATCTCATTTATGTCGGTATGACCACCCGTCAGTTTAAGGTGCGGGTGCGTGAGCATGTGTTGGGGATTCGGGAGGCGGCCGGCCATGATGGTGACATAGCCACGCTCAGGACAATACCACGCCATTTTAAACTTCACCACAACTGTGACAGCTCTCTGCTCAGAGTTAGGGGCATTGATGCTATCATCCCTGGAATTCGTGGAGGTAATCTGAGCCAAAAATTGGCTCGCTGTGAGACAAGGTGGATCTGGGCTTTGGACACAGTCCAGCCCAAGGGGTTAAATGAAACCATCAGTTTTGTTTCTTTTTTATGAAGTAGTCCTCTCTCTCCGGGCCTGTGTCTATTATGTATACCTTCTTTCCCTGTAATGTGCACATCTAGGCGGTTTTCGTTGGTTTTAACTTTGTAATTTTATTTTTTTATTTAGCAAGCACCCGTGTCCCGGTTTTTTTGACAGATGCTGCTGTAAATATCTGGAGATACCAGTTCATGCTGGAAGGATGTGATATCACGTCGATTGAACATATGTGACCACAAGATTATCTGGACTGATCCGTTATTATTTTTTGTATTTTTTATTTTTTGTATGTATTGTGTTATTATTATGTTGTTTGGTTTTGTATATGCTGACAGCAATATCTATAACATACCATCTTTTTTATATGCTATCACAATGGAATTGTTATGACATTCTATAGTGCTGTTATTTATCTATTTATGATTTATTTTCTCTTGTATTGTAGCTTCACACGGCTGCTGCTATACCTTTGTTTCCATTGTCTGCCACCTTGACGCGTGCGCGCTGCAGCACCCTGTCCGGTGTTCGGCCTCCGGCGTCTTGTTTGTTGTGGAGGTTTCCCCTCCCGGCTTGTTGACGCCGGCGCCGTTCGGCGTCCTCGGTTGCCTCGGTGACGTACGCGTCATCAAAGGTGGGCGGACACTGACAGTGATTGGTAGATCTTCAGGCTTCCTCCTTCGCACGCAGCACGTTGACAGTATGCGACGTTGTATATGATCTCCATGACTACGGCCGCGTCATTGAGGGTGGGCGTGTACTATCTAAGCCTGGTTGATGATGTGATCAGACTGCAGCGGTGAGATTTTAGCATGTGCGAATGGCGGCGCAGTTAATTGTGAGTGGTCACTGTGTTCTTAATGTGTGCTCTCACTAGTTTTTTCCGGCATCTCCTTGATTGTTATGATAAAATGCAGCTGAGGCTCTGAGCGTGGATTGGAGGGTGTCTGCTATTTTAATGCCCCCACTTCCCCTTACCCATCACCCCTTGAAAAAGGCTCATACGCCGAAACGTGCGTTGGGGTGGGTGCACGCGGTGGACCGTGATTACTTTTGTGCCTCTGCAGGTAATATATACGTTCTTTTGTCCTATATGGTGGCTATTTAATGTGGTACATTTTGTATAGTATATTTATATTTTAGCTTCCATATATATTTTTCAAAGAAATTGTTTTCACTCTACTTTCCTGCTATGGCACTTTATAGGAATCCATTTGTGGAACCTAGTTGATGATTAGTTACACTACTGCATGGTCCACATGCCTGCACCCCTAGCCGTTTCTTGTTGCACTAGTGACTTGAGGTTTTTCATCTTTTCCCTCCCTGGTTTTTCCCTAAATATCCTGAATATGTATATTGTATTTTGTATTTTTTATCAATAAAGTATTTTTTTGCATCTAATTGATGTTGGGTGTTTGATCGTTTGTTTTCTATGGTTAGATATTTTCGGTTAGCGATTATCCCATAGCATATCCATTATGGCCCATTATCTAATTTTGATTTAACTAATATTTATAATTATTGTTACATGGGCATGGTTCTCATGAAGTTGTGGTCTTTTTAAGCCAGTACATGTCTAGGCCTGTCTGACGTTTGCTAGAGAGCATTTGGATTATCTAGAAGAGAATTGGGAGAATGTAATATGGTCTGATGAAACCAAAGTAGAACTGTTTGGTAGAAACACTCATCGTGTTTGGAGGAGACAGAATGCTGAGTTGCATCCAAAAAACACCATACCTACTGTGAAGCATGGGGGTGGCAACATTATGATTCGGGGCTGTTTCTCTGCAAAGGGACCAGGATAACTGATCCGTGTACATGAAAGAATGAATGGGGCCATGTATCATAAGATTTTAAGTGCAAACCTCCTTCCATGAGAAAGGGCATTGAAGATGAAATGTGGATGGGTCTTTCAGTATGATAATGATTCCAAGCACACCGCCAGGGTAACAAAGGAGTGTGTAAGAAGCATATGAAGGTCCTGGAGTGGCCTAGCCAGTCTCCAGATGTCAACCCCATAGAAAACCATTGGAGGGAGTTGAAAGTCCGTGTTGCCCAGCGACAGGCCCAAAACATCACTGCTCTAGAGGAGATCTGCATGGAGGAATGGGCCAACATACCAACAACAGTGTGCGCCAACCTTGTGAAGACTTACAGAAAACATTTGACCTCTTTCATTGCCAACAAAGGATTTATAACAAAATATTGAGATGAACTTTTGTTAATGACCAAATACTTATTTTCCACCATAATTTGTAAAAAAAATCTTGCCAAATCAGACAAGGTGATTTTCTGGATTTATTTTCTCATTGTGACTCTCATAGTTGTGGTCTACCTATGATGCCTATTACAGTCCTCTCTCATCTTTTTAAGTGGGAGAACTTGTACAAGTGGTGGCTGACTAAATACTTTTTTCCTCACTATATCTAGCAATGCTCCAGGAGCCCATACATCTGATCATGGTGGTGTGGTGGGTGCAATCTGTAAATCTTACACTGGGACCATGGGATCTTGACTGCTATACATGGATAACAGTGAATAATAATAATAGTAATAATGAATAATAAATATAATTATATTATTGCGGATATTTTTGTAAAAGGGAGAAAAGAACAATCTGAGTTTTGCCTTGAACATTCCCTGAGTTATTCTCAGCCATGATCCTCCCCACAGTTCAGCGCTGTCAGACTCGGTTAATTCATTCTAAATACTTGTGACATTTATCCTCCGCTGCCACATGGATATCGCTAATGGGCAGCGCACACTCATGGAAAGTTCGATCTGCGCGCTCTGCCAGGATCCATGGTCCAGCTGTGCAGTGCGGCCCCGTCATGTGTGCCCCGGTGTCATGCCTACAGCCAGCTTCTGTCTATTAATGGCAACTGATGCTGCACATTTAAAGGGACATTTAATAGAAGTGATGCCATGGGTCCGTATTGTATAAGCCCATCCATCCATTCTAGATTGTGAGCGCCAATGGGGACAGTGATGATGTTTGTAAAGCGCTGGGGAATATAATGGAGCTATATTGGAGAATAAAATACTATAAAATATATATGCAATAAATTCATTGATCTATTATAATAGGTAATATGGTTCTGAGACATCAAACAAGACAGTGTTAGAGAAAGCAAACAGTATCAGAAGTGATAGGAAGCGATACATCGGCTCAGCAGCAGGCACAGGCAGGCCATTGGTTCAAATGGGCAGGTGCAGACCCCCAAGGTTGCAAGCGACTTCTGTAACAGACACATAAAGGGGTGCGTTATGTTCAACTAATGAATAGTGTCACACAATAGGAAGAGATACATCAGATCAGCAGCATACAGTATCACACATACAGAGCTCAGATACACAGCTCTGTAGATAGTGTCACACATGATACGATTTGATACAATAATAACTTAATGGACCATATTAAACTTAATTAGATTAGATACACTATTTCAGAAGAATGCATCACTCATTATAGGATTAGATACGCTTGATATGACATATGGTAGACTAAGATACATCATTTCAACAAACAGTATCACATAAGATAGGATTGGATACATTGACCGAGCAGACACAAATACACATAATAGGTTTAGATACATTAACAAAGCATACTGTGTGGCACCCCAGGAGTTCGGGTACCACAGCAGTGCAGCCTTCCTCTTGGGGAGGGTAGTGCTATGCCTGGAGACAAGAGGGATCCCTTTGGTAGGTTATCCCACACACAACACATTCTGACTCCAGGCCAGGAGGGGGAGCTCAAAACCCGGTTTAAGGGGAGTTTCCCTGATAGATATAGATCCTGGCCTGGAGGAGGAGTGAGATAGTCTGAGATTTAACAGAGACAGGAAAGGAGCAGAGGAGAGATTGAGGGCTCAAGGAGGCTGCAGTTGGGCCTCCTGGAAGCCAGAGCACAGAAACCGGGCACCGGGAGCCTGAGGTTGTGGATAACTGCAATGTCCACAGCAGAACCGGAGGGCATAGGACTATACGTAAACTGCCTGTACAACACCTGAGGTACAAAAGCAGTTAGAGCCTGGAGTCACCGTGTCTGAGACCCCAAGAGAAAGGCTCAAGCTGCCTACCATGCAGGTACTGTCCCAGGACAGGAGAGAAAGGAGTACCTTGCAGCAAACTACAGGGAGCAAGGGACCAGAAAAGCAGCACACAGTGAAAGGCTCCCAACCTGACCTGCCAAGGGGATTTCCACTTGTTTACGGGCTTCCTGGACTCCTTCTGTACCTGTTGCCGATACCCTGGACTGTGGCCTGCTACCACCAGTAAACCAGGTAAAGAGTGCAACCCTGTGTCTTCCGTTATTTACCGGCAACACATCATCCCTGCCATACACCTTGGGAGCCCTGGGGACCCCGCTTCACCTGTGGGAAGCGTCATTATCTTGCTGCCACAACATCACCCCAGAGGACCTGTTACACCATGCGATACTTACCTGTCCGGTCGGCGCGCTCCCGACGCTCCTCCTCGCTCCTCTCCGTCTGGATTCCCTGGCGTTCGTCCCTTCGGCGGTCCGCGCATGCGCAGACGTGCTCCTCTCACCGCCGGGACTTCTGGGAGGTTGTGACCCACTGGCTCCGCCCCCAATATGGCGGCGCCCATCGGGTATTTCTCCCCTGCATCGCTCCGGGTAAGACGCCTTTGCGTCTATTGCGTTTGCTGGTTTTCCGCCAGCATTCCCTTAGGTTCCCTGGCTCTGATCCCTGCTATCGTCGCTGTGTCTCTTACCTTCTCTCTTTGCCGTGTCCTGCCAGTCCTGTGTTCCTGCCGTGTCCTGCCAGTCCTGTGGTCCTGCTGTATCCTGCCAGTCCTGAGTCTCCGTTGTCTCCTTCTGTCAAGTGCAAGCATCCTACCGGTTAGTGCCCAGTCCTTGCTTCCTCCATCTGTCCGGTACCTCCGCCATTCCAGCTTCTTCTGTTCCCTCTCTGCGCTATCCTCAGTCGTCCCTTTGGCTCCGGCTGTCGCGGCTTCATCCTCCTTGGGCCTGTCCCTAACACTCCCTGTACAGGGGGTGGTACCACCTGGTTCACTCGTCCTCGGGGGCTCTGAAGTCGTGACCCAGAGGGTCCACTTCCTAGTCCTAATAGGACCCCTTTAAGCAGTGTCGGTCCCCACTGACCGAGAACCACAGGTGGAGTCACTAACACTGACTATATTCATCCCTTAAAAGACCTTTCCCCCCTTTACTTGAGCGTCCAGGGCCATGGACCGGGTCGCAGCCCTTTTAAGAGCGACCGGAGCCGGTGCCGAGTACCCCAGACCCTGGCGGGTGACTCAACTGTATCATACTTTATATTGTTAGATACTGAAGCTCAGTAGGCAGTATAAGGCTATGTTCACATGTCCTGTAATGATCCATTAGAACAGATCCAGCAGCGATCCGTTGTGAAGACACAACATTTTAGTTCGTTTTTTTTAAAAAACTGATCTTTGCTGGATCCGTTTTTTTTCATTGAAGTTTATGGAAAACGGATCCGTTAATAAGCCATCTACTTTTTTGCATTGATTACAGATCCAGTAAGTAAAACATGGATCCTTTTCAAGTTAAATAAAAATGGTTGGATGATTAACGGTTCCGTTTTCCAAAGACTTCAATGTTAAAAAAAATCGGATTCAGTTGAAATCAGTTTCTTTTGTGCAAACAAAAAAAAAGTTGTGTCTGCACAACTTTTTTGCTGACTGATTGCTGTTGTAGCCATTCTGATTACTGGACATGTGAACATAGGCTTAGATGCAGAAGCTTTGCATATAGTACAGCACATGATAGGAAGAGATACATTTATTTATTATTATTTATTTATATAGCACCATTAATTCCATGGTGCTGTACCTGTGAAAAGGGGTTACATACAGGGTAATAGATATCGTTAACAGTAAACAAATTTACAATGACAGACTGGTACAGAGGGGAGAGGACCCTGTCCTTGCGGACTTACATTCTACAGGATAATGGGTTAGAGACAGGAGGTCGGTGTGCTGCAGCACTGGTGGTGGTGAGGCGGCAGCTCTGGTGGAGGTGAGGCGGCAGCTCGGGTGGTTGGTGAGGCGGCAGCTCGGGTGGTTGGTGATGTGGCAGCGGCTTGGGTGGTTGGTGAGGCGGCAGCTCGGGTGGTTGGTGAGGTGGCAACTCGGGTGGTTGACGAGGTGGCAGCTCGGGTGGTTGGTGACGGGGCAGCGGCTTGGGTGGTTGGTGAGGCGGCAACTCGGGTGGTTGGTGAGGCGGCAGCTCGGGTGGTTGGTGACGTGGCAGCGGCTTGGGTGGTTGGTGAGGCGGCAGTAGGCTTTCCTGAAGAGATGGGTTTTAAGGTTCTGTCTGAAGGATCCAAGGGTGATGGATAATCGGATGTGTTGAGGCGTGGAATTCCAGAGGATAGGGGATATTCGGGAGAAATCTTGGAGGCCGTTTGTGAGGAACGAATAAGTGTGGAGGAGAGTAGGAGGTCTTGGGAGGATCGAAGATTGCATGATTGATGATAGTGGGAGATTAGTTCAGAGATCTAGGGAGGGGACAGGTTGTGGATGGCTTTGTAGATCAGTATTAGTAGTTTGAACTAGATTCGTTGGGGAAATGGGAGCCAGTGGAGGGATTTGCAGAGGGGAGAAGCAGGGGAGTAGCGAGGAGAGAGGTGGATTAGCCGGGCAGCAGTGTTGAGGACAGACTGGAGTGGTGCAAGAGAGTTAGCGGGAAGGCCACAGAGGAGGGTGTTGCAGTAATCGAGGCAGGAGATGATGAGGGCGTGCACAAGAGTTTTAGTAGATTGTGGGCTGAGGAAGGGACAGATTCTGGCAATATTTTTGAGTTGGAGGCGACAGGAGGTGGCAAGAGTTTGGATGTACGGTTTGAAGGACAGGGCAGAATCGAGAGTTACTCCGAGGCAGCAGATTTCAGGTGCGGGAGAGAGTGTGATGTGGTTTACCATAATAGATAGATCAGGTAGAGGGGATACGCAAGATGGGGGAAAGATGATGAGTTTGGTTTTGTCTACATTGAGTTTTAGGAAGCGAGAGTTGAAGAAGGAGGGCTTCTGGGCTCAGCCTACGGTATCACACATGATGGGAAGAGATACATGGGCTCAGCCTATGGTATCACACATGATAGGAAGAGATACATGGGCTCAGCATACGGTATCACACATGATGGGAAGAGATACATGGGCTCAGCCTACGGTATCACACATGATGGGAAAAGATACATGGGCTCAGTCTACGGTATCACACATAATGGGAAGAGATACATGGGCTCAGCATACGGTATCACACATGATAGGAAGAGATACATGGGCTCAGCCTATGGTATCACACATGATGGGAAGAGATACATGGGCTCAGCGTACGTATCACACATGATGGGAAAAGATACATGGGCTCAGCCTACGGTATCACACATGATGGGAAAAGATACATGGGCTCAGCCTACGGTATCACACATGATGGGAAAAGATACATGGGCTCAGTCTACGGTATCACACATGATGGGAAAAGATACATGGGCTCAGTCTACGGTATCACACATGATGGGAAAAGATACATGGGCTCAGCCTACGGTATCACACATGATGGGAAAAGATACATGGGCTCAGTCTACGGTATCACACATGATAGGAAGAGATACATGGGCTCAGCCTACGGTATCACACATGATGGGAAGCGATACATGGGCTCAGCCTACGGTATCACACATGATGGGAAAAGATACATGGTCTCAGTCTACGCTATCACACATGATAGGAAGAGAAACATGGGCTCAGCCTACGGTATCACACATGATGGGAAAAGATACATGGGCTCAGTCTACGCTATCACACATGATGGGAAAAGATACATGGGCTCAGCCTACGGTATCACACATGATGGGAAGAGATACATGGGCTCAGCCTACGGTATCACACATGATGGGAAGAGAGACATGGGCTCAGCCTACGGTATCACACATGATGGGAAGAGATACATGGGCTCAGCCTATGGTATCACACATGATAGGAAGAGATACATGGGCTCAGCCTACGGTATCACACATGATGGGAAGAGATACATGGGCTCAGCCTACGGTATCACACATGATGGGAAGAGATACCAATGCTACAACACATACAAGGCTTAGATACAGCAGCTCATAAGCTCAATGTCCCTGAAGTTAACCTTGTCATTAAATCCAGTGACTCTGCCATGCTGTCTGCTGTCCGTCCTCAGGATCCCCCTGTCACTTATTCATTCTCCTTTTCTATTTTATAAAGATGTCAGAAAAAAAAAAACCTTGGTTTACCAACTTTTTAAAAAAACTTTTTAGCCCCATGATGGATACAATGTATTGTGTGAAGTTCCTATTTATACTGGATACATTCTATTTATTAAACACATGAATATGTTGCACTGGATTTCAGAACCTAATGATTTTGCCTCCGCTGGTTCATCCTAAATCTTCACATATCACATCCTTCATAAAACCTTGTACATGGCGGTGACACACAAGCCATTTTACAATTATAGATTCTCTGTACGAGCAGTCATAGGACAGGCATCTTCTAGAGGAAAATTAAACCATATGGATGGAAGCATTGGGTGCAATGAGCCCCGGGGTCCCTTTAGCCAGTTCACTTGAAATGTAGAGTCTGTCCTGTCCTATCACCCAGCAGCAATAGAACGATGAAATCCGGAGGGGCCGGCGTTCTGCCAGCAGCAGGTGTTGGTCTGTCCTCTGGGAGGCAGGCAGCAGGCAGGAGCACTGATGTGTGCCCACGACAAGATGCTTCAAATCTGCTCTGGTAGCGACGGCTCTGGCATCTGGGAGAGCGCTGTGACTCACCCTACTGTAACCACCAAAAACCAGTTGCCTTCCTCTTCATGATAGAAATTAAAATATCACTGTGAACAGAACTGGTTTTCGTAGGGAAAAAAAAGAAAATCTCCATTGGAAGCCATATGTTATCATATACAATGGGACGCGGTAATTACATGAAGATCCGCAGTCTGATGGTTCATTGTGTGGCTGGATGAGAACAAAAGCAAGAAAACAATGTCTACAACAACCATAAATGTTACAGGCTTGTAGTAGAATCCCAGAGGGCAAATCATCAGTCAGATCTACTATAAGATCCCATATACTAACAGGAAGGCTCGGACTGGCCGACAGGCGGGCAGGAGAATCCTCCGGTAGGCCCCTGTGCTAACGAGTTGTGCTATTATACTTGATTCAAAATTTTTAGAAAAATGTAATAATTCATAGAATCATAGAATGTTAGAGTTGGAAGGGACCTCCAGAGTCATTGTGTCCAATCCCCTGCTCAATGCAGGACTCACTAAACCATCTCAGATAGATGACTATTCAGCCTCTATTTGAAGACTTCCATTGAAGGAGAACTCACCACCATTCATTAAATAAGCTAGCTAAATTAATAGTAAGTAGAAGCCAAAGTAAATTTGTGTACTGGGGTCAGACTATATTTGCATGTAGTTGAGCAGAGGGCCCCAAGGATCAGTGTTTCTGGCAGGCCTTTGCCAGTCCGACACTGAAATCACGGCAGGAGGGTAGTATGGGATGCCAGCGCCTGGAACAAGGCTAACACTAATACCAGCACCATTACCAATCTAAAAGACCTTTTATACTGCACACTAGCAACGCTCGTTTCACGATAAAGACTGCCAACGAGTAAGAAAATGCTTTTCTAACGATGGAAATGATCTGTTGGGCTGCACAAAAGATTATCGTTCTCGGCAGCGCATCATTCTGTGTAAGCAGGGCTTGTGCTGCCGACTATTAGAGTACTATAAGCAGACTTTGTACACTGAACTATCAATTTTAGTTAGTTCAGTGCGCATTAGAAACACAGTCTACCCAGCTAATCAGACTATTAAATGACAGCCGCTCAGCAAATAAGTAGCTGGTCCGCGGTCTTCAGTGCTGCCAGTGCTCTAGACTCAATCCTAACCTTAACCCTGGTCCTAACCTAAGCCTAACCTTGTCCTAACTCAAATCCTAAGCCTAACTTTGGTCCTAACCCTAGCCTTAAACCTAACCAAAAAAGTCTAGAAAAACTAAAGGTTTATTTTTTTATAGGAGTCACTTTTTTATATTTGGTGCAGCAATCCCAGCAGGATGTTGTATTTCCTCTCACAAAATTACAAGTGATAGCTGAGGCTGGGGGCTGCGGTAGAGCACAGCACGTCTTTTGTCATCTCAGTTACTGCCTATGCAGAGTGCAGCAGATTATAATCTCATGTTAGCTACTGCACTCTGCATAGGCAGTGACCTAGATAAAATTAATTTCTTCATACTGAAAGCGTTGTTGTTTGGGCGCTACTGTGCAGAGAACAACAGCCAATGACAAACGCATCTCGACTGCTGAGCTCTGCATAGAAACCTGTTGCTCTGTCCAAGATGGCAGAACTGCTGGCAACTTTAATCATCTAGCTCATTGGCCACTGGGCTGGCAGTCACTGAACCCTTGTGCCAAGACTGACACTTGGTGTACAGGATAATGACACTGACACTCGGGGTACAGGATAATGACACTGACACTGGGGGTACAGGATAATGACACTGACACTGGGGGGTACAGGATAATGACACTGACACTGGAATACAGGATAATGACACTGACACTGGGGGTACAGGATAATGACACTGACACTGGGGGTACAGGATAATGACACTGACACTGGGGGTACAGGATAATGACACTGACACTGGGGGTACAGGATAATGACACTGACACTGGGGGTACAGGATAATGACACTGACACTCGGGGTACAGGATAATGACACTGACACTGGGGGTACAGGATAATGACACTGACACTGGAATACAGGATAATGACACTGACACTGGGGGTACAGGATAATGACACTGACACTTGGGGTACAGGATAATGACACTGACACTGGGGGTACAGGATAATGACACTGACACTGGGGGTACAGGATAATGACACTGACACTGGGGGTACAGGATAATGACACTGACACTGGGGGTACAGGATAATGACACTGACACTGGGGGTACAGGATAATGACACTGACACTCGGGGTACAGGATAATGACACTGACACTGGGGGTACAGGATAATGACACTGACACTGGAATACAGGATAATGACACTGACACTGGGGGTACAGGATAATGATACTGACACTGGAATACAGGATAATGACACTGACACTGGAATACAGGATAATGACACTGACACTCGGGGTACAGGGTAATGACACTGACACTCGGGGTACAGGATAATGACACTGACACTGGGGGTACAGGATAATGACACTGACACTGGGGGTACAGGATAATGACACTGACACTCGGGGTACAGGATAATGACGCCGACACTCGGGGTACAGGATAATGACACTGACACTCGGGGTACAGGATAATGACACTGACACTCGGGGTACAGGATAATGACACTGGGGGTACAGGATAATGACACTGACACTGGAATACAGGATAATGACACTGACACTCGGGGTACAGGATAATGACACTGACACTCGGGGTACAGGATAATGACACTGACACTGGGGGTACAGGATAATGACACTGACACTGGGGGTACAGGATAATGACGCTGACACTGGGGGTACAGGATAATGACACTGACACTCGGGGTACAGGATAATGACACTGACACTCGGGGTACAGGATAATTACCCACTGATAATTGGGGTACAGGATAATTACGCTGATAATTGGAGTACAGGATAATTACCCACTGATAATTGGGGTACAGGGTAATTACACTGATAATTGTTGTATAGGATAATTACACGCTGATAATTGTGGGTACAGGGTAATTATACAATGATAATTGGGGTACAGGATAATTACACAATGATAATTGTGGTACAGGGTAATTACACACTGATAATTGGGGTACAGGGTAATTACACTGATAATTGGGGTACAGGATAATTACATACTGATAATTGGGGTACTGGGTAATTACACAATGATAATTGGGGTACAGGGTAATTACACTGATAATTGGGGTACAGGATAATTACACTGATAATTGGGGTACAGGATAATTACACAATGATAATTGGGGTACAGGATAATTACACACTGATAATTGGGGCACAGGATAATTACACAATGATAATTGGGGTACAGGATAATTACACACTGATAATTGGGGTACAGGATAATTACACACTGATAATTGGGTTACAGGATAATTACACACTGATAATTGGGGTACAGGATAATTACACACTGATAATTGGGGTACAGGATAATTACACACTGATTAGGGTACAGGATAATTACACACTGATAATTGGGGCATAGGATAATTACACACTGATAATTGGGGTACAGGATAATTACACACTGATAATTGGGGTACAGGATAATTACACATTGATAATTGGGGCATAGGATAATTACACAATGATAATTGGGGTACAGGGTAATTACACTGATAATCGGGGTACAGGATAACTACACACTGATAGTTGGGGTACAGGATAATTACACTGATAATTGGGGTACAGGATAATTACACAGTGATAATTGGGGTACAGGGTAATTACACAATGATAATTGGGGTACAGGGTAATTACACTGATAATTGGGGTACAGGATAACTACACACTGATAATTGGGGTACAGGATAATTACACAATGATAATTCGGGTACAGGATAATTACACTGATAATTGGGGTACAGGGTAAGTACACAATAATAATTGGGGTACAGGATAATTACACACTGATAATTGGGGTACAGACTGATGGTTCTGGTACAGTTATGATTACGTCTCTTTCTAAACTGGTTGTAAAGACTCCCACATCCAGATATTGCCTAAATGATGGAAACCAGATTGCAAGCTCCAAGGACCACAGATCAGTGTGGATGAGTACAGCCTGTGTCCGGCTCTGCATAATATGTCATGCGGTATAAATAAAGCATCATCATAATGAAATACATTTCCTCTCGATAATAGTCGCTCCATAATACATTGGAGAGGAGAATGAGCAATGTGGTCACGGCTGAATAGATAACCCTGGTTTCACGCTTCATTGACCGAACAGCAAATTCGGTCTCTTCTCGATCTTGATGCGCGTTGCACAATTTATAAGCAAATTCTGCAAAGAAGCCGTGTAAACGTAGCTTAACCTTTTATCAGATGGAGTCGCCGGCGCTGACTGGAGCCGCGCCGTAATAGCCACATTCATGTCCTGTTATTTTTTAATGCTCGACAACTTGTGTCTTTGTCAGATGTCCTAATGTTTAGACTTCTGAAACCCTTGTCATTGTCATTTATTCATTTTGTTGTATTACATGGAAATTTAATACCCCGGAATCAAGATACCAAAGAGCAGGAATATATTTTTAATCAGGAAAATGAAATTCTCGACCTTGAAATTGAATTATAGACGGGGAATAGGAAAAAAAAATCAAACAAACTTATATCAAACATTTTACGTTTGGAAACAAAGTATAAAAAAGTAACAAACGGAATATGATCTCTGGAGATTAAGTAGCGCAGGGATAGATGATGGTCCATTGACTCTGGGATGTTATCTACACACTGCTTTGTAAGAAATCAAATCCAGGACGTCATTGATATAAGAAAATGAACCAATAAAAAAATATAAAAAAAAAAGAAAATCCAACAAAAAAACACTTGCCGCAATAAATGTCATTGTGGAATGTTTTATTTTGGCTTTGTGTTTGATACTGTTACATTCAACACTATTTGGTCATATCTGCAGTGGAGTCTTCATCATGGAGTCAAAGAAATGGACAACCTGTCAAAAGCCAACATACCCGTTTATAAATTGATGAGTCCTTTGAGCATCGATGGTATCCATTTGTGAAAATTCCTTCCTTGGTCGCACTAAGAAAGCTTGTCCTGTATTCTTAACACATAGTATTATCATATACTTACATATCATGGCCAACACTGTTACATGGGCATTGGTAGGGCTCGAAATATGGCTGGTAGAAGGTGATATGGCCTTTTTCAGATTTGTGTCTAAAGGTAAACTGCGAAAAGAATCACATCTAGTTGTCCGAAATCAATTTCAAAATTTTGGGGAGGGGCACAGTGGCCAGACCCCCAGAGGATGGTAAGCATTCTCCTTTCCAATGGACAGGTGATATAACTTAAAAAGAATGTATCATCAGAAAGTGACCTATTATTTCAATTAGATTTTTGTTCTACATGTATTTTTTTTTCACCCCTTCACGAACTTGGGATTTTCTGTTTTTGCGTCTTCAATTTTTCTCTTCTTCTTCCCAACAGACATAACTTTTTTATTTTTCTGTCAATATGGCAATGGAGGTCTTTTTGCGTGTACTTTTGAACGACACCATTGGTTTTACCATATTGTGTACTGGAAAACGGGAAAAAAATACAAAGTGCGGTGAAATTGCAAAAAAAGTACAATTCCATAATTGTTTTCTGGGCTTTTTTTTTAACATGTTCATTAAATGCTAAAACTGACCTGCCATTATGATTCTCCAGGTCATTACGAGTTCATAGACACCAAACATGTATTGGTTCTTCTTTACTTAAGTGGTGAAAAAAAGTCAAAAATTTGTAAAAAAAAAAAATGGCTCCATTTTCACAAATCTGTAGCATCTTCATTTTGCGAGATCTGGGGTTGGGAGACGGTTTATTTTTTGGTGCTGAACTGACGTTTATTTTTATATATTGATAGATCTGGCGATTTTGAATGCAGCGATACCAAATATGTGTATTTTTTTTTATTTCTTGTTTTATTTTAAAAGGGGCAAAATGAGGGTGATTTGAACTTGTCATGCCAACCGCGACCATGTGACGGGGCGCCAATGGGTGGAGATACTGACTCGCCATGTTAAATGCCACTGTAGGAGATTGACAGCGGCATTTAGCATGATAACATCCGCGGGTGGATTGCGATTCCACCCACGCTGTTAGGGTCACAGTGTCATGTGTCAGAAAACATGCGGACCCATTGTGGCTAATGTACATGTGTTATTCCATTAAACAACAAAAGTAAGAGTCTAAAAAAGGCCCAGTGGGAAGTGTGAACATTGCAAGATTTCTTTTTTATTTTTAATACAGATTGTGACATGAAAGAAAAAAATATATATATTGCAACATTAAAAAAAATTACATTAAATACAAAAATCCGATTTAAACAATAAGTCATTTTCAGATGACACGTTCCCTTTAACCTTTTGGGAATAGCCTTTTAAACCTTTACCATAAAACTGCCCAAAACTTCTTTAGATCTTTCAATCATATTATACAAACAAATCTCCAGATTTAACAATCATGAACTGACCTGAGACCGCTGAACAAGCAGAATTTGATGGTTCAATGATATCGTTCTTTTCCTTAAAAGATCATTAAATAAAAACCAAGGAAATCAGCCTGAGCCTGAATAAGTAACACTGATGTACGATTACAGAGGCACAGCTATAAAACAGCAGCATCATAAGTGGCACAGGGGAGATGAGGGCCCTCTGGCTGGTATTGCTTTTGGGGCAATATTTTTTGCATTGTTTTGGTGGAACTGTGGCTGACACTGCTCCGAGGCACTGAGGTTGATATTCTTCTGAGGTCACCATGGCTGGCACTGTTATAAGCACACTGTTATGAGCGCACTGTTATGAGCGCACTGTTATGAGCGCACTGTTATGAGCGCACTGTTATGAGCACCCTGTCATAAGCACACTGTTATAAGCATACTATTATAAGCACACTGTTATAAGCACCCTGTTATAAGTGCACTGTTATAAGTGCACTGTTATAAGCGTACTATTATAAGCACACTGTTATAAGCACCCTGTTATAAGTGCACTGTTATAAGCGCACTGTTATGAGCACACTGTTATAAGCACACTGTTATAAGCACCCTGTTATAAGTGTACTGTTATAAGCACCCTGTTATAAGTGCACTGTTGTAAGCGCACTGTTATGAGCACCCTGTCATAAACATACTGTTATAAGTGCACTCTTATGAGCATCCTGTCATAAACACACTGTTATAAGTGCACTGTTATAAGCATACTATTATAAGCACACTGTTATAAGTGCACTGTTATAAGCACACTGTTATAAGCGTACTATTATATGCGCACTGTTATAAGCACCCTGTTATGAGCGCCCTGTTATAAGCACACTGTCATAAGTGCAGTTATAAGCGCTCTGTTATAAGCGCAGTTATGAGTGCCCTGTTATAAGCGCACTATAATAAGCACACTGTTATAAGCGCACTATTACAGTGTACTGTTATAAGCGCCCTGTTATAAGCACCCTGTTATAAGCATCCTGTTATAAATGCCCTGTTATAAGCTCAACTATTATAAGTGCACTGTTATAAGCACACTGTATTAAGCGCCCTATTATAAGCGCACTGTGGTCGGGTTGTGGCTTGCATTGCTATGGCAGTAGCACTTCGGACATTACTTTGGGGCTCTCTTGTTGGGATTCTTAAAGCCATCTATGACTGGCCTTGTTTTGGACTCTATCCCTGACAATACTGCAGGGGATCTGTATGGTTGGCATTGCTCTGGGCCACTATGCCTGACATTACTCTAGGACAAACCTTGGCAAAGTGTGACCCGTGGGTTATATCTGGCCCTCTGACTGTTCCAGTCCGGTTCCTGCAGATCGAGCCTACTGTAGGGTTGAAAACAGTGGCCTATGGGCCACACCATGCTCTCTGCCACTTGTCCGCCATCCCCCGCTTCCCGTTGTATGTATTACAATGGTGGAGAGAATGCCAGCTCCTTCTTCCACCAATCGGTGTGTGTGGCAGCAGACACGATGAAATACTGTCTTCATGTCTCACATGGTGATTGCGGAGAGTGAAGAGTCAGTGCAAAGGAGACCGGAACAGAGTGTCGGGGGATGGGAGAGAGTTGAGTATGTTTTTTCCACTTCATATGTGTATGGCATGTTGGCATGTATATAAGAGAGTATGTGGGGCTCATATCGTATATAGGAGGCTATGTGGGCTCATACTATATATAGGAGGCTATGTGGGGCTCATATCGTATATCGGAGGCTATGTGGGCTCATACTATATATAGGAGGCTATGTGGGCTCATACTATATATAGGAGGCTATGTGGGTTCATACTATATATAGGAGACTGTGGTGTTCATACTATAAATAGGAGGCTATGTGGGTTCATACTATATATAGGAGGCTATGTGGGTTCATACTATATATAGGAGACTGTGGTGTTCATACTATATATAGGAGGCTATGTGGGCTCATACTATATATAGGAGGCTATGTGGGCTCATACTATATATAGGAGGCTATGTGGGCTCATACTATATATAGGAGGCTATGTGGGCTCATACTATATATAGGAGGCTATGTGGGCTCATACTATATATAGGAGGCTATGTGGGCTCATATCGTATATAGGAGGCTATGTGGGCTCATACTATACATAGGAGGCTATGTGGGCTCATACTATATATAGGAGGCTATGTGGGCTCATACTATATATAGGAGGCTATGTGGGCTCATACTATATATAGGAGGATATGTGGGTTCATACTATATATAGGAGACTGTGGTGTTCATACTGTGTATAGGAAGCTATGTGGGCTCATACTATATATAGGAGGCTATGTGGGTTCATACTATATATAGGAGACTGTGGTGTTCATACTGTATATAGGAGGCTATGTGGGCTCATACTATACATAGGAGACTTTGTGGGGCTCATACTATATAAAGCAGACTATGTGGTGCTCATAGTGTATTTAAAGGAGTCTATGTCGGGCTCCTACTGTATATAGGTGACTATGTTAGGGCTCATAATGAATATAGATGGCAATTTGGGGGTTAACACGCTACATAGGAGGCTATGTGAGGGCTTATACTGTATATAGGGGGCTATGTAGAGCTCCTAATGTATATATGGGGCTGGATGGTGGTTCACACTGTATATATGGGCTATGTGGGGATCATACTGTATATAGGAGTCTATGTGGGGGCTCATACTGTATATATGGGCTATGTGGGGATCATACTGTATGTAGGAGGCAAGGTGGGGGCTCACACTGTATTTAGGAGACTGTATGGGGACTCATACTGTATTTAGTAGGATATGTGGAGCCTCACACTGTATATAGGAGGGTATGCAGGGTTCATACTGTCATAGGAGGCTATGTGGGAGCTCATACTGTATATATGGGCTATGTGGGGATCATACAGCATATAGGAGGCTATGTGGGGATCATACTGTAAAAAGGGGCTATGTGTAGGCTCACACTGTATATAGAAGACTATATGGAGATTCATATTGTATGTAGGAGGCTATGTAGGGGCTCATACTGTATATAGGGGCTATGTGTGGGCTTATACTGTATTTTGGGGCCATGTGGGGACTTACACTGTACATACAAGGCTATGTGGGGGCTCATACTGTATATAGGAGGCTATGTAGAGGCTCATACGGTATATAGGAGGCTATGTAGGAGCTCATACTGTATATAGGAGGCTATGTAGGAGCTCATACTGTATATAGGAGGCTATGTAGGGCCTCATGCTGAGATAGGGGCAATGTGGGGATCATACTGTATATAGGAGGTTATGTGGGTGCTTATACTGTAATAGGGGCAATGTGGATCCTCATGCTGTATATAGGGGCTATGAGGGTGCTCACATTGTATATTGTGGGCTGTGTGTGGGCTCCTACGGTATATAGTGGGATATCAGCATACTTAATTCTCAATTTTAAGTGATACAATTAATATAAAGTAACAATTATAATGAATATGTTAATATTAATATTGAGCAGAATTAATTTCAGGCTCTACGATCGGCCCTCCACTACAGTCACTGTCTCTCATGTGGCCCCTGAGGAAAATGAGTTGCCCACCCCTGCACTAGGGAAAGATTGGCTGGTACAAGTAAATAAACAGGAGCACAATGCCTGCCATCCCTCTAGTGACTGGCATTAACACGGGGGACACAGCCTGGCATCACTCTGGGAGCATGAGGCCGGCACTGCCATAAAACAAGAATGGCACCATCAACCATTGTATTATGTAACAAATATAATAATAAATTGATGAAATTGCACAATAAACTTTCTTGCTGATACATATCACATTTTAATTAGTGTTACTATTATTATTATTATTGTTATTATTATTATTGTTATTATTATACATTCATTTCCTATATGCAAAAAATGAGAGAAAAAAATCCCCAAATGTTTAATAAACATTTTCCTGGCTGAAGTTCAGAATTTGGCTGCAGAACATTTGTTTTTTGATATTTGAGATATGTACAACATGTTCACAGAGAATTCTCCAACAGAAAACACTAAAGTTCAGAGCAAGTCAATTAATTCACAGATTGAATGGATAGAAGCCCAGAATCTCGTGCCTCGTGGAGGCCTCTTTGTATCCGCTGCCAAGAGATATGTGCTTATAAATTCAGTAGACGTAACTATTGGGCACTGGTGACTTCTGTAACCTTATGTGATCCGCACGATGTTACGGTTCATCACAGATAATTAAGATGCTGGTTTTTAAAGGCTCATTCACATTTGCTGCAGGACAACCTGCAAGGGAATCGGTCCGATCTAGAAGCCGCAATAGATTTCCTCCAGAAATCAGAAAATGTGGGATATTGATAAATTGTCATCACTCAACTGATTTCCTATTATTTATACATGTAACACTGCTTAAAGGCAAGTACGAATCATAAGAGGACACTGGGGTATGGAGTACACTACAGGATGTAACGCAGGATCAGTAATGTATGTATACAGTGACTGCACCAGCAGAATAGTGAGTGCAGCTCTGGGGTATAATACAGGATGTAACTCAGGATCAGTAATGTAATGTATGTACACAGTGACTGCACCAGCAGAATAGTGAGTGCAGCTCTGGGGTATAATACAGGATGTAACTCAGGATCAGTAATGTAATGTATGTACAAAGTGACTGCACCAGCAGAATAGTGAGTGCAGATATGGAGTATAATACAGGATGTAACTCAGGATCAGTAATGTAATGTATGTACACAGTGACTGCACCAGCAGAATCGTGAGTGCAGCTCTGGAGTATAATACAGGATGTAACTCAGGATCAGTAATGTAATGTATGTACACAGTGACTGCACCAGCAGAATAGTGAGTGCAGCTCTGGAGAATAATACAGGAGGTAACTCAGCATCAGTAATGTAATATATGTACACAGCGACTGCACCAGCAGAATAGTGAGTGCAGCTCTGGTGTATAATACAGGATGTAACTCAGGATCAGTAGATCAGTAATATATGTACACAGTGACTGCACCAGCAGAATAGTGAGTGCAGCTCTGGGGTATAATACAGGATGTAACTCAGGATCAGTAATGTAATGTATGTATACAGTGACTGCACCAGCAGAATAGTGAGTGCAGCTCTGGAGCATAATACAGGAGGTAACTCAGGATCAGTACAGGATCAGTAATGTGATGTATGTACACAGTGACTGCACCAGCAGAATAGCGAGTGCAGCTCTGGAGAATAATACAGGATGTAACTCAGGATCAGTACAGGATCAGTAATGTAATGTATGTAGACAGTGACTGCCCCAGCAGAATAGTGAGTGCAGCTCTGGGGTATAATACAGAATGTAACTCAGGATCAGTAATGTAATGTATGTACACAGTGACTGCATCAGCAGAATAGTGAGCGCAGCTCTGGTGTATAATACAGGATGTAACTCAGGATCAGTAATGTAATGTATGTACACAGTGATTGCCCCAGCAGAATAGTGAGTGCAGCTCTGGGGTATAATACAGAATGTAACTCAGGATCAGCAATGTAATGTATGTACACAGTGACTGCACCAGCAGAATAGTGAGTGCAGCTCTGAGGTATAATACAGGATGTAACTCAGGATCAGTAATGTAATGTATGTACACAGTGACTGCACCAGCAGAATAGTGAGTGCAGCTCTGGGGTATAATACAGGATGTAACTCAGGATCAGTAATGTAATGTATGTACACAGTGACTGCACCAGCAGAATAGTGAGTGCAGCTCTGAGGTATAATACAGGATGTAAGTCAGGGTCAGTACAGGATCAGTAATGTAGTTCATTCTCTTATTCAGCGCTCTATGAATAAAATCTATATGTAAACTGTAACATAAGGTGAGTTCTTCATTAATGAGGTTTTGCTATGAGGACAGTCCCTGTGAATTTGCCCATCTATAGATTTTTGATAGTGTAGAAAGGAGGACCGGGCTGTTGAGGCTGCTGACGTGGTGGGTCCGGAACTTATGGGGCCGAACATCCTGTTCCTGGGGGGAACGAGGTTGCATCCGGAGCGAGCCAGTAACCAGGGTGAAAAGGGGCGTGGCCAGTGAGTGTGAGGTAAAATGGGTTGCGTGGCAACGGAAGTGGTCTTCCCACCAGAACGCTGATGAGGAACAGACCGCAAACGCTGAGAGGGGAGCGACAGGCCGCGGCGTGAAGAGAAAGGGCGGCATAGTGAGGGACTCACCGAAACCGGCAGGTGCACAGAGGAGCATGTGATCAGCGAAGCATCACAGTACAGTCGTCCGGGTGTCAGCCGATATCCAGAGAGGCGCTGCCGGGTAAAACATTGCAGCGCAGCCCTTCAGGTCACAGCGGCTGCTCAAGGAGACCCACGCCGAGAGGAATCTTGTGAGGAGCTCTACTCTCCTACTCCACAAATATATGGACTGGGGGCTCAGCGGGTAAAACCGGAGACCGCCCGCTACCGCCAGAAGAAGGACCGTGTGCTCGGCGAGGACGCCAGCAGACATTACACCGAACACCGCCAGCATTCTGCGATCCATGGGGCCTTCAGAGAGTAACAGGCTACAGAGTCACGATAAGCGGAACCGTTAACAAGAGACTGTCTAGTTAACCAACGTTTATTCAGTTTTACCTTTGTACTCTTTGTTTGCCCTGCTACCTCCCTGTGAGGAGTTTCCCACTATTAAATAATATAGTTCATCCCTGCTCTGCAGCATTTGTATTACCGCATCCGAGTGCCTGCAATAGCATAGATGCAGGGGCGTAACTATAGCGGTCGCAGCTGCGACAGGGCCCGGACTGCTTAGGGGCCCGTCCATCCAGCAATAGTGAAGGAGAAGGACCCAACCATTACAGCAGTAGGCGTCACCGCAGGTCCTCCAGTTACATGGGGGAAGATGGATTTAATGTGGTCACGTGATCCAACCTTGTGACTGGAGAGAGCCATGTCCGTCCACAGGTCCTTCAGCCACACCAAGGGAAGACTGAACGAAGTTTGCTGGTGCTGCTTGAGTGAGTGGCTGAGTGCCTAAACCTAAAAAGCTGCAATCTGTTGCTGTGTCCTCCTCCTCCTGCTGCTGAAGGGTCCCTTAAGCCTCAGATCTGTATTTGTCCTCCTGTCATTAGCAGCCGCTCATGTGACCTGTCTGCCGTGTTCTCAAGTCTCCCCTGTCCCCTTTCTCACCGTGTGTTCCCCATCTACCCTGTCCTCATAATCCATGTGCCCCCTTCTTCCTTGCTCCCAAGTCTCCCCCCGTTTTCCCCTGTCTCCTTGCAGCCCCGTCACCCCGTGTGTCCCTATCTACTCTGCCCTAGGAGTCCCCTTATTTCCTCTTGTGCCTGTCTCCCTTGCCCCCTTGTGCCCTTCTCCCCTCCTCCTCTCCTAGTCCCCATGTGTCCCCTTGTACCTGTCACCCTTGTCCCCTTGTGCTTGTGTCCCTTGTCCCTGTGTGTCCCGTTGTGTCAGTCTCCCTTGCCCACTGGTCCCTGTGTTTCCCCTTGTGCCTGTCTCCCTTGTCCAGTTTTAATAAATACAATGGGGTAAAAGTTTTGTATGTAATCATATAATACCCCAAAAAACAAGTTTTATTAAATATTATTAAAATGCCACCAACCTGTGACTACACCAAAAAGTAAACAAGAGCACACCGTGAAGAAAACTGGGATGGGAAAAAGAGACAAACCTTACTGTGTATCTATGCTGAAGTCTGCCTATCTGCGGGGGTTGGCGCACTAGGGGAAGCGTATTGGCGCCCCCGCTCGGCGATGGCTGACCCTGGGGTCCCTAGATTGACCCTGATAAACCCACTGGGTCCCTCTACCCACACAATGATGTACTAAAGGTACCCCTATGGACTATACATAAAACACACCTATGAATAGGGAGACCTATGCCCCACACCGTGCAAATAAAAACAATTAGAGAACATGTAGTTAGGCACTTTTCGGGGATGAAAATGCACTTGTCACACTGATTGTGAATAATTTATGACATAAGTCCCTCTATATAAATTACTGCATTTTACAATCACCTGTACCATAAGACAATTTTATAAAATTGCATTGTCCACCGAGCAGATCAAAACTTATGATGAATACTCAATGCACTAAATCACATATAAATATATGTCTTATATATGCATGATGTTAAATAGAAAAAATGATGAAAACCAACCAATGCAACCAACTCAACCTCTTGAGGCTATTTATATACAGTAGGCTGACGGCACCTCGCCTCACGATGAGTACCAATTCCATTTACATGCTCCCACCTCTGCGATATATTGCTTATTGAATGCTGCAGAGGTGTATTGGCTATAGGTTTATCATGTACATTTGCATTGGTTTTTTTCACGGTGTGTTATTTACTTTTTGGTGTAGCCACAGGTTGGTGGCATTTTAATAATATTTAATAAAACCTTTCTCCCTTGTCCCCTTGTGCTTGCATCCCTTGTCCCCATGTGTCCCCTTGTGTCAGTCTCCCTTGCCCACTAGTCCCCTTGTGTCAGTCTCCTTTGCACACTAGTCCCCGTGTGTCCCCTTGTGTCAGTCTCCCTTGCCCACTAGTCCCTGTGTGTTCCCTTGTGTCAGTCTCCCTTGTCCCCTTGTGTCAGTCTCCCTTGCCCACTAGTCCCCTTGTGTCAATCTCCCTTTCCCACTAGTCCCCGTGTGTCCCCTTGTGTCAGTCTCCCTTGTCCCCTTGTGTCAGTCTCCCTTGCCCACTAGTCCCCTTGTGTCACCTTGTGTCAGTCTCCCTTGCCCACTAGTCCCTGTGTGTTCCCTTGTGTCAGTCTCCCTTGTCCCCTTGTGTCAGTCTCCCTTGCCCACTAGTCCCCTTGTGTCCTCCTGTGTCAGTCTCCCTTGCCCACTAGTCCCTGTGTGTCCCCTTGTCAGTCTCCCTGGCCCACTGGTCCCCCTGTGTCCCCTTGTGTCAGTCTCCCTTGTCCCCTTGTGTCAGCCTCCCTTGCCCACTAGTCCCCTTGTGTCAATCTCCCTTACCCACTAGTCCCTGTGTGTCCTCTATTCAGTCTCCCTGGCCCACTAGTCCCCGTGTGTGTCCCCTTGTCAGTCTCCCTGGCCCACTAGTCCCCGTGTGTCCCCTTGTGTCAGTCTCCCTTGCCCACTAGTCCCCGTGTGTCCCCTTGTCAGTCTCCCTGGCCCACTAGTCCCCGTGTGTCCCCTTGTGTCAGTCTCCCTTGCCCACTAGTCCCGGTGTGTCCCCTTGTCAGTCTCCCTGGCCCACTAGTCCCCGTGTGTCCCCTTGTGTCAGTCTCCCTTGCCCACTAGTCCCCGTGTGTCCCCTTGTCAGTCTCCCTGGCCCACTGGTCCCCCTGTGTCCCCTTGTGTCAGTCTCCCTTGTCCCCTTGTGTCAGTCTCCCTTGCCCACTAGTCCCCTTGTGCCCTTCTCCTCTGCCTCCTAGCCCGCATGTGTCCCCTTGTGCCTGTCTTCCTTGCTCCCCTGTGTCACCATTGTGCCTGTCTCCCCTAGCCCCCTTGTGTCCTTCTCCCCTGCCCCATAGTCACCATTTGCCTGTGTCTTTCTCACTGCACCTGGATGGAGGGGCTGCATTATACTATGAGGGGGGCTGCATTATATTCCATGGGGGTTACATTATATTATATGGTGGCGCTGCATTATACTTTTGTGGGGTGGCTGCATTATACTCTGTGGGGTGGCTGCATTATACTATATGTGGGCTGCATTATACTGTATCGAGGACTATGGGGAATACATTATACTATATGAAGAACTGTGGGGTGCATTATACTATGAGAAGTGAATTGTACGACATGGATGACGATGGCGGTGCATTATACTATATGGAGCACTATGAGGAGTGTATTATACTATATAGAGGACTAAGCAGTGTATTTTAATATATGGAGGAGTGTATAATACTATATGGAGGACTGAGGAGTGTATACTATATGGAGAACTATGAGGAGCGTATTATACTATATGGAGGACTGAGGAGTGTATAATACTATATGGAGGACTATGAGGAGTGTATTTTAATATATGGAGGACTATGAGGAGTGTATTATACTATATGGAGGACTGAGGAGTGTATAATACTATATGGAGGACTATGAGGAGTGTATTATACTATTGTACTGTATGGAGGACTATGGAGAGTATATTATACTATATGGATGACTATGAACTGTGCAGTATATTATATAGAGTACTATGGGGGTGCATTATATTATAAGGAGTACTATGGGGGTGCATTATACTTCTTATATGGATCCCCATGCCTTCTATGTAAGCCCCTGATGAGTATAATGGTTTATTTTCTTTTATAAATTACATAACAATGGCAGTACGGGGAACAGATATATACCAGGATGGGGCACCGGATAGTTACGCCACTGAGATCACACTATACAACTTTGCAATAGAGCTATAGTGTGCGAAATGAATAGGGAAAATCTGAATTTGGGTGGAAAATATTTTTGCATGGTTGGGGGGGGGGCATTTGAAAGTTTGCATCGGGGCCCGTAACTTTCTAGTTACGCCACTGCATAGATGACTTGGATGAGTCAGGGTACAGAGGAGCCAATGAGCAGCTGTATATATACTCCTTATTTACCTGAATGGTCTCCATGTAATACTACATGTTATCTGGTTGTGGTTCCCCTTTATAAACGGCTTTTTTTTGTATTCTGGACATGGGCTGATCGGATGATCGCTGCCGATGCTCCTGTAATAAGTGGGTCGCCTTTGATAAGACCAAGCCTTCTGGGCTCCTTTCGTGGTTTTGTGTATTTTGCACTGTACAGTATTACACATTTACTCATCGACAGGAAGAGTTAATCATCCTGTGACCTGATACATTTCAGAATTCAGCCCTTGTATTTCCCCTGGACGGCGGAGTCCTATAAACAGTAATGAGCAATGTTTTCTCTGCTTTGGACAGAATCTGCAGTGAGGTCTCCCAGGAGAGGCATGTGGGCTGCTTTGTGTACTGCCATCTCCCTGCTACTCATCCAAGCTCCTTTTATCTCCCCGGAATCTCTGCTGTTGTCTAAACTGGCCGGGGCTGAACTCCAGCTCGTGCTGCCAAGAGGTAGAGAAGGTAGACGCAACATGTAGTTTTAATTTTGACATTAAAGTTACTGCTGAAGTCATGTTTTACCGGAGGCGTTTGTGTTATTTAGATTAACTCAGCCAGCACAAACCAGTCCTTTGACATTCCAAATCCTCCAGTCCTCAGCAGCTGCTCCTGGCAAAGGGCCGAAAACCTTCTTGACTTGGCGAGCACCAAACTTATCCAGTCTGTGCTCTTCTGTTGGCGCAGACTATGGTCCCGATTCATCATTGTCTTTGCACCTTTTTTTTATGGAGTAAAATTGGTTCTAATAGCGACTGGTATATTTGCACATTATTGCGCCTTTTTCAAATTAATTTTACGTTCTTTCATCTTTTTTTTTTTTTTTTTTTGCTCGACAATGTGGGCTCGGCTTTACTTATCCGGATGTTTCAGCCGCTTTCATCATTTGTGATTTTTTTGAAGCGTTTCAGCATTTTTGTGCAATTTGCATTCCCGTACCGTACTGGATTCAAACTTCTGTTTAACTTTATTTTTGTGCAAGGTGAAGGCTAACATGCGACTTTTTAAAGGATCATGAGACTTTTTTTTTGTCTAAAAAGGCACAAAAAAGTAAAAGACTAGAAAAAAGAACATTTTTTATTTTGTACAAAACTCATCAAGCCTTAAGTTATGAGCCATTTTGAAGGACTTGAAGCAAACTGTCAACTAATTCCTCAAGAGCAAAAAAAAAAAAATCACATAAAAACCCCACAAATGTCCTGTTTGGACATGAAGCCATGTGTGCAGAATAGACATTAGGTTACCACAGTCACAATGGTTAATGGGAATAATCTATGGTCAATGTAGGCATCGCAGTGTTCAGACCAGGCACCCAAGGGCATTGTAGTGTTGCGTAAGGATTCAAGAAGCCAACAAATCATTGCTAATAGGCCCAGTGTCCAGACAGATACTACCGTGCTGAAAAAGGATCCAAGGTCAACACAGGCATCATGGTGTTAAAATAAGACCCAAGGTTATTGCATTGTTGAGTATAAACCCAAGGAAAGATCAGTCATCAAAGTGTTTAGAATTGATCCAAGATGATAGATAGTTTAGGTAACACAATAGAGACAATAGACTAGAGGTCAGGAGATGCTTCACAATGGAGACAGTGGACCCAATGACATATCAGGTACCAAAGTGGAGACAGTGGACCCAAGGATAGGCCAAGTTCCATAGTGGAGACAATGACCCAAGGACAGGTCAGGTATTATAGTGGAGACAGTGGACCCAAGGATAGGCTAAG
Source organism: Ranitomeya variabilis (assembly GCF_051348905.1). Taxonomy (NCBI): domain Eukaryota; kingdom Metazoa; phylum Chordata; class Amphibia; order Anura; family Dendrobatidae; genus Ranitomeya; species Ranitomeya variabilis. The sequence continues at coordinate 20,742,294 of NC_135239.1, forward strand.
TACCATAGTGGAGACAATGGACCCATGGACAGGTCAGGTACTACAGTGGAGACAGTGGACCAAAGGTCAGGTCAGTTATCATAGTGGAGACTGTGAACCAAAGGACAAGTCAGGTATCATAGTGAAGACAGTAGACCCGAGGACATGTTAGTATCACAGTGGAGACAGTGGACCCAAGAACAGGGGAGGTATCATAGTGAAGACAGTGGATCCAAGGACAGGTCAGGTATCATAGTGGAGATCGTGGACCAAAGGACAGGTCAGGTATCATAGTGAAGACAGTGGACCCAAGAACAGGTCAGGTACCATAGTGGAGACAGTGGACCCAAGGACAGGTCAGGTACCATAGTGGACACAGTGGACCAAAGGACATTTCAGGTATCTTAGTGGAGACAGTGGACCGAAGGATGGGTCAGGTATCATAGTGGAGACAGTGAACACAAGGACAGGTCAGGTATCATAGTGGAGGCAATGAACCCAAGGATGAGTCAGGTACCATAGTGGAGACAGTGGACTGTTATGGTTACCCCAATGACCAGGGGAATAAAAATACAAAACGGACTAGCTCTCGGGTGATGGAAACTAAGGTCGACCGTGACCTGAACCTGACCCAACACTTACAGTAGCCGGGGGATGTACCTACGATGCCCTAGACACCACGCGCCAGCCGGAGATCTAACTACCCCTATAAGAGAAATATACAGGCCTGCCTTACCTCCAGTGAGGACCCCCAAAAGATGATAGTAGCCCCCCACAGATATTGACGGTGAGTTCAGAGGAAATGACATACGTAGGATGAACAGCAGATTTAGCACAGTGAGGTCCGCTTACTAGATAGCAGAAGGACAGGAAAGTGTTACTTCACGGTCGACCTAAAAATCACTATTCAAAAACACCATCCAGAAATTACTTTAAACTCCAGTGACAACTCATGCCACTGGAGTAGTAATTTTCTGTCCACAAGAGCTTCCAGCACTGAAGAGTCACATTGCAGATAGCTGGACAAAAATAGCAAAAACAAGAAACAAAATTCAACTTAGCTGAACTGGAACTTGAGGCAGGTGAATGCAACAGAATGCTACTAGCACATTGTTGGCCGGCATATGACTAACAGCCAAGCAGCCTTAAATAGGAAACTCCCCTAGAGGGTGGCGACAGGTAATCAGAGATGGAGGAAGGCACATAAGAGGCACTACCATAACAGACCACCGGGGGAGCCCACAAACCAAATTCACAACAGTACCCCCCCCTTAAGGAGGGGGCACCGAACCCTCACCAGAACCACCAGGGCGACCTGGATGAGCACTATGAAATGCACGAACCAAATCGGGAGCATGAACATCGGATGCTGTCACCCAAGAATTATCCTCCTGACCATAACCTTTCCACTTAACCAGATACTGAAGTTTCCGTCTGGAAACACGGGAGTCCAAGATCTTTTCCACCACATACTCCAATTCACCCTCAACCAACACAGGAGCAGGTGGATCAGCAGAAGGAACAACCGGTACCTCATACCTCCGCAATAATGACCGATGGAAAACATTATGGATATTAAAAGATGCTGGGAGGTCCAAACGAAAGGACACAGGATTAAGAACCTCCAGAATCCTATAAGGGCCGATAAACCGAGGCTTAAACTTAGGAGACGAGACCTTCATAGGAACAAATCGAGAAGACAGCCACACCAGGTCCCCAACACAAAGACGAGGACCAATACGCCGATGACGATTAGTGAACTGTTGAGTCTTCTCCTGGGACAACTTCAGATTGTCCACAACCTGTCCCCAAATCCGATGCATCCTATCAACCACAGCATCCACTCCAGGACAATCCGAAGACTCCAATTGACCGGACGAAAACCGAGGGTGAAACCCTGAATTACAAAAAAATGGAGAAACCAAAGTGGCAGAACTGGCCCGATTGTTAAGGGCAAACTCTGCCAATGGCAAAAAGTCAAGCCAATCATCCTGATCAGCGGACACAAAACACCTCAAGTAAGTCTCCAAGGTCTGATTAGTACGCTCAGTCTGGCCATTAGTCTGAGGATGGAATGCAGACGAAAAAGACAAATCGATACCCATCCTGGCACAGAACGTCCGCCAAAATCTAGACACAAACTGAGTACCCCTGTCAGACACTATATTCTCAGGAATACCATGCAAACGCACCACATTCTGAAAAAATAGAGGAACCAACTCAGAGGAGGAGGGCAATTTGGGTAAAGGTACCAAATGAACCATCTTGGAAAAACGGTCACAAATCACCCAAATGACAGACATCCTACGAGAAACCGGAAGGTCAGAAATAAAGTCCATAGAGATGTGCGTCCAAGGCCTCTTAGGAATAGGCAAGGGCAACAACAACCCACTGGCCCTAGAACAGCAGGGCTTGGCCCGAGCACAAACATCACAAGACTGCACAAACATGCGCACATCTCGAGACAAAGAAGGCCACCAGAAGGACCTAGACACCAATTCCCTGGTGCCAAAAATTCCAGGATGACCTGTCAACGCGGAAGAATGAACCTCCGAGATAACTCTACTGGTCCAATCATCAGGGACAAACAGTCTACCAGGCGGACAGCGATCAGGCCTATCCACCTGAAACTCCTGCAAAGAACGCCGCAGGTCTGGGGAGACAGCTGACAATATCACCCCATCCTTCAGGATGCCGGTAGGTTCGGAATCACCAGGCGAGTCAGGCTCAAAACTCCTAGAGAGGGCATCCGCCTTCACATTCTTGGACCCAGGCAGATATGACACCACAAAGTTAAATCGGGAGAAAAACAACGACCAGCGCGCCTGTCTAGGATTCAGACGCCTGGCCGACTCAAGATAAATTAGATTCTTGTGGTCAGTGAGGACCACCACCTGGTGTCTAGCACCCTCAAGCCAATGACGCCACTCCTCAAACGCCCACTTCATGGCCAGAAGTTCCCGATTTCCCACATCATAATTTCGCTCAGCGGGCGAAAACTTTCGGGAGAAAAACGCACATGGTCTCATTACTGAGCAGTCAGGATCTTTCTGCGACAAAACTGCACCTGCTCCGATCTCCGAAGCATCCACCTCAACCTGGAACGGAAGTAACACATCAGGTTGGCGCAACACAGGAGCGGAAGAAAAGCGGCGCTTAAGCTCTTGAAAGGCCTCCACAGCCGCAGAGGACCAATTAGCAACATCAGCACCCTTTTTGGTCAAATCAGTCAAAGGTTTAGCAATGGCAGAAAAAACCGCTATAAATCGGCGATAGAAATTAGCAAAACCCAAGAACTTTTGCAGACTCTTCAAAGAAGTAGGTTGCATCCAATCACAAATAGCCTGGACCTTGACAGGGTCCATCTCCATAGATGAAGGGGAAAAAATATATCCCAAAAAGGAAATTCTCTGAACTCCAAAACTACACTTTGAGCCCTTTACAAAAAGAGAATTAGCTCGCAAAACCTGAAAAACTCTCCTGACCTGTTGAACGTGAGATTCCCAGTCCTCCGAAAAAACAAGAATATCATCCAAATACACAATCATAAACTTATCCAGATATTCACGGAAAATATCGTGCATAAAGGACTGAAAAACGGAAGGGGCATTTGCGAGACCGAAAGGCATTACCAAATACTCAAAATGGCCTTCAGGCGTATTAAATGCGGTCTTCCACTCATCCCCCTGCTTAATCCGCACCAAATTATACGCACCACGTAGATCGATCTTAGTGAACCACTTAGCCCCCTTTATACGAGCAAACAGATCGGTCAGTAAAGGTAACGGGTACTGGTATTTAACTGTAATCTTATTCAGAAGTCGATAGTCGATACAAGGTCTCAATGAACCATCCTTTTTGCCCACAAAGAAAAACCCTGCCCCTAGTGGAGACAACGAGGGGCGAATATGACCCTTTTCCAAGGATTCTCTGATATACTCCCGCATAGCAGTATGTTCAGGTACAGACAAATTAAACAAGCGACCCTTAGGAAACTTACTACCGGGGATCAATTCAATAGCGCAGTCACACTCTCTGTGAGGAGGGAGAGAATCAACTTTAGGCTCTTGAAAGACATCATAAAAATCTGACAGAAATGCTGGGATCTCAGAGGGAGTAGATGAAGAAATAGGAACCAAAGGTGCATCCCCATGAATACCCCGACATCCCCAGCTCAACACAGACATAGATTTCCAGTCCAAGACGGGATTATGAATCTGTAACCATGGTAATCCAAGCACTAAGACATCATGTAGGTTATATAATACAAGGAAACGAATAATCTCCTGATGGTCTGGGGTAAGACGCATAGTCACTTGTGTCCAATATTGTGGTTTATTGCTAGCCAAAGGTGTAGAATCAATACCCTTCAGGGGAATAGAAACTTCCAACGGCTCCAAATCAAACCCACAACGCTTGGCAAAGGACCAATCCATGAGACTCAGAGCGGCGCCAGAATCCACATAAGCATTCACAGTAACAGATGATAAGGTACAAATCAATGTCACGGACAAAAGAAATTTTGACTGCAAGGTACCTGTAGAAAAAGATTTATCAACCTTTTTATCAACCTTATTTATACGTTTAGAGCATGCTGATATAACATGAGCTGGATCTCCACAGTAGAAGCACAATCCATTTTTGCGCCTGTAATTTTGACGTTCGCCTCTAGACAAAACACGATCGCATTGCATATGCTCTAATGCCTTTTCAGAGGTCACCGCCAAATGGTGCACAGGTCTTTGCTCAGAAGACACCGCCATATGGTGCACAGGTTTTTGCTCAGAAGATACCGCCCTATGGTGCACAGATTTTTCCTCAGAAGACCCCGCCATATGGTGCACAGATTTGCGCTCCCGCAAACGCCGATCAATCTGGATAGCCAATTTCATGGCATCATTCAGACCTGCAGGCACAGGGAACCCCACCATGACATCCTTCACGGCATCAGAGAGACCTTCTCTGAAATTAGCTGCTAAAGCGCACTCATTCCATTTAGTAAGCACCGACCATTTACGGAATTTCTGGCAGTATAACTCAGCTTCATCTTGCCCTTGGGAAAGAGCTATCAAGGCTTTCTCAGCCAAAATCTCCAAATTAGGTTCTTCATAAAGCAACCCCAAAGCCTGAAAAAACGCATCTACATTTAACAACGCAGGATCCCCTGGCGATAATGCAAATGCCCAACTTTGTGGGTCGCCGCGCAGTAGAGAGATAACAATTTTAACTTGTTGAGTATGATCACCAGCAGAGTGAGATCTCAGAGACAAAAACAATTTGCAATTTTCTCTGAAACTCAAAAACCGGGATCTGTCTCCGGTAAAGTATTCAGGCAGAGGAATCTTAGGTTCAGACATTGGAGTACGTACAACAAAATCTTGTAGGTTCTGTACTTTTGTCGCAAGGTTATTCAAACCTGCAAGTAAACTCTGTGGATCCATGTTTCAAATGGGTGTAACCCAAGCATTCAGAGGTTAAGAGGAGAGAGGAAAAAAAAAAAAGGCTGAAGACTGCAGTTTAAGCAAGGAATACAAATGATCAAACTAAGGTGCACTTTCAAACACAGAAAAAAAAAAAAACCTTTTCTTCTCCTTCCTGCTTTAGTGCATATTTTAACACATAGATTTTTTATTGGCCGGCCAAACTGTTATGGTTACCCCAATGACCAGGGGAATAAAAATACAAAACGGACTAGCTCTCGGGTGATGGAAACTAAGGTCGACCGTGACCTGAACCTGACCCAACACTTACAGTAGCCGGGGGATGTACCTACGATGCCCTAGACACCACGCGCCAGCCGGAGATCTAACTACCCCTATAAGAGAAATATACAGGCCTGCCTTACCTCCAGTGAGGACCCCCAAAAGATGATAGTAGCCCCCCACAGATATTGACGGTGAGTTCAGAGGAAATGACATACGTAGGATGAACAGCAGATTTAGCACAGTGAGGTCCGCTTACTAGATAGCAGAAGGACAGGAAAGTGTTACTTCACGGTCGACCTAAAAATCACTATTCAAAAACACCATCCAGAAATTACTTTAAACTCCAGTGACAACTCATGCCACTGGAGTAGTAATTTTCTGTCCACAAGAGCTTCCAGCACTGAAGAGTCACATTGCAGATAGCTGGACAAAAATAGCAAAAACAAGAAACAAAATTCAACTTAGCTGAACTGGAACTTGAGGCAGGTGAATGCAACAGAATGCTACTAGCACATTGTTGGCCGGCATATGACTAACAGCCAAGCAGCCTTAAATAGGAAACTCCCCTAGAGGGTGGCGACAGGTAATCAGAGATGGAGGAAGGCACATAAGAGGCACTACCATAACAGACCACCGGGGGAGCCCACAAACCAAATTCACAACAGTACCCCCCCCTTAAGGAGGGGGCACCGAACCCTCACCAGAACCACCAGGGCGACCTGGATGAGCACTATGAAATGCACGAACCAAATCGGGAGCATGAACATCGGATGCTGTCACCCAAGAATTATCCTCCTGGCCATAACCTTTCCACTTAACCAGATACTGAAGTTTCCGTCTGGAAACACGGGAGTCCAAGATCTTTTCCACCACATACTCCAATTCACCCTCAACCAACACAGGAGCAGGTGGATCAGCAGAAGGAACAACCGGTACCTCATACCTCCGCAATAATGACCGATGGAAAACATTATGGATATTAAAAGATGCTGGGAGGTCCAAACGAAAGGACACAGGATTAAGAACCTCCAGAATCCTATAAGGGCCGATAAACCGAGGCTTAAACTTAGGAGACGAGACCTTCATAGGAACAAATCGAGAAGACAGCCACACCAGGTCCCCAACACAAAGACGAGGACCAATACGCCGATGACGATTAGTGAACTGTTGAGTCTTCTCCTGGGACAACTTCAGATTGTCCACAACCTGTCCCCAAATCCGATGCATCCTATCAACCACAGCATCCACTCCAGGACAATCCGAAGACTCCAATTGACCGGACGAAAACCGAGGGTGAAACCCTGAATTACAAAAAAATGGAGAAACCAAAGTGGCAGAACTGGCCCGATTGTTAAGGGCAAACTCTGCCAATGGCAAAAAGTCAAGCCAATCATCCTGATCAGCGGACACAAAACACCTCAAGTAAGTCTCCAAGGTCTGATTAGTACGCTCAGTCTGGCCATTAGTCTGAGGATGGAATGCAGACGAAAAAGACAAATCGATACCCATCCTGGCACAGAACGTCCGCCAAAATCTAGACACAAACTGAGTACCCCTGTCAGACACTATATTCTCAGGAATACCATGCAAACGCACCACATTCTGAAAAAATAGAGGAACCAACTCAGAGGAGGAGGGCAATTTGGGTAAAGGTACCAAATGAACCATCTTGGAAAAACGGTCACAAATCACCCAAATGACAGACATCCTACGAGAAACCGGAAGGTCAGAAATAAAGTCCATAGAGATGTGCGTCCAAGGCCTCTTAGGAATAGGCAAGGGCAACAACAACCCACTGGCCCTAGAACAGCAGGGCTTGGCCCGAGCACAAACATCACAAGACTGCACAAACATGCGCACATCTCGAGACAAAGAAGGCCACCAGAAGGACCTAGACACCAATTCCCTGGTGCCAAAAATTCCAGGATGACCTGTCAACGCGGAAGAATGAACCTCCGAGATAACTCTACTGGTCCAATCATCAGGGACAAACAGTCTACCAGGCGGACAGCGATCAGGCCTATCCACCTGAAACTCCTGCAAAGAACGCCGCAGGTCTGGGGAGACAGCTGACAATATCACCCCATCCTTCAGGATGCCGGTAGGTTCGGAATCACCAGGCGAGTCAGGCTCAAAACTCCTAGAGAGGGCATCCGCCTTCACATTCTTGGACCCAGGCAGATATGACACCACAAAGTTAAATCGGGAGAAAAACAACGACCAGCGCGCCTGTCTAGGATTCAGACGCCTGGCCGACTCAAGATAAATTAGATTCTTGTGGTCAGTGAGGACCACCACCTGGTGTCTAGCACCCTCAAGCCAATGACGCCACTCCTCAAACGCCCACTTCATGGCCAGAAGTTCCCGATTTCCCACATCATAATTTCGCTCAGCGGGCGAAAACTTTCGGGAGAAAAACGCACATGGTCTCATTACTGAGCAGTCAGGATCTTTCTGCGACAAAACTGCACCTGCTCCGATCTCCGAAGCATCCACCTCAACCTGGAACGGAAGTAACACATCAGGTTGGCGCAACACAGGAGCGGAAGAAAAGCGGCGCTTAAGCTCTTGAAAGGCCTCCACAGCCGCAGAGGACCAATTAGCAACATCAGCACCCTTTTTGGTCAAATCAGTCAAAGGTTTAGCAATGGCAGAAAAAACCGCTATAAATCGGCGATAGAAATTAGCAAAACCCAAGAACTTTTGCAGACTCTTCAAAGAAGTAGGTTGCATCCAATCACAAATAGCCTGGACCTTGACAGGGTCCATCTCCATAGATGAAGGGGAAAAAATATATCCCAAAAAGGAAATTCTCTGAACTCCAAAACTACACTTTGAGCCCTTTACAAAAAGAGAATTAGCTCGCAAAACCTGAAAAACTCTCCTGACCTGTTGAACGTGAGATTCCCAGTCCTCCGAAAAAACAAGAATATCATCCAAATACACAATCATAAACTTATCCAGATATTCACGGAAAATATCGTGCATAAAGGACTGAAAAACGGAAGGGGCATTTGCGAGACCGAAAGGCATTACCAAATACTCAAAATGGCCTTCAGGCGTATTAAATGCGGTCTTCCACTCATCCCCCTGCTTAATCCGCACCAAATTATACGCACCACGTAGATCGATCTTAGTGAACCACTTAGCCCCCTTTATACGAGCAAACAGATCGGTCAGTAAAGGTAACGGGTACTGGTATTTAACTGTAATCTTATTCAGAAGTCGATAGTCGATACAAGGTCTCAATGAACCATCCTTTTTGCCCACAAAGAAAAACCCTGCCCCTAGTGGAGACAACGAGGGGCGAATATGACCCTTTTCCAAGGATTCTCTGATATACTCCCGCATAGCAGTATGTTCAGGTACAGACAAATTAAACAAGCGACCCTTAGGAAACTTACTACCGGGGATCAATTCAATAGCGCAGTCACACTCTCTGTGAGGAGGGAGAGAATCAACTTTAGGCTCTTGAAAGACATCATAAAAATCTGACAGAAATGCTGGGATCTCAGAGGGAGTAGATGAAGAAATAGGAACCAAAGGTGCATCCCCATGAATACCCCGACATCCCCAGCTCAACACAGACATAGATTTCCAGTCCAAGACGGGATTATGAATCTGTAACCATGGTAATCCAAGCACTAAGACATCATGTAGGTTATATAATACAAGGAAACGAATAATCTCCTGATGGTCTGGGGTAAGACGCATAGTCACTTGTGTCCAATATTGTGGTTTATTGCTAGCCAAAGGTGTAGAATCAATACCCTTCAGGGGAATAGAAACTTCCAACGGCTCCAAATCAAACCCACAACGCTTGGCAAAGGACCAATCCATGAGACTCAGAGCGGCGCCAGAATCCACATAAGCATTCACAGTAACAGATGATAAGGTACAAATCAATGTCACGGACAAAAGAAATTTTGACTGCAAGGTACCTGTAGAAAAAGATTTATCAACCTTTTTATCAACCTTATTTATACGTTTAGAGCATGCTGATATAACATGAGCTGGATCTCCACAGTAGAAGCACAATCCATTTTTGCGCCTGTAATTTTGACGTTCGCCTCTAGACAAAACACGATCGCATTGCATATGCTCTAATGCCTTTTCAGAGGTCACCGCCAAATGGTGCACAGGTCTTTGCTCAGAAGACACCGCCATATGGTGCACAGGTTTTTGCTCAGAAGATACCGCCCTATGGTGCACAGATTTTTCCTCAGAAGACCCCGCCATATGGTGCACAGATTTGCGCTCCCGCAAACGCCGATCAATCTGGATAGCCAATTTCATGGCATCATTCAGACCTGCAGGCACAGGGAACCCCACCATGACATCCTTCACGGCATCAGAGAGACCTTCTCTGAAATTAGCTGCTAAAGCGCACTCATTCCATTTAGTAAGCACCGACCATTTACGGAATTTCTGGCAGTATAACTCAGCTTCATCTTGCCCTTGGGAAAGAGCTATCAAGGCTTTCTCAGCCAAAATCTCCAAATTAGGTTCTTCATAAAGCAACCCCAAAGCCTGAAAAAACGCATCTACATTTAACAACGCAGGATCCCCTGGCGATAATGCAAATGCCCAACTTTGTGGGTCGCCGCGCAGTAGAGAGATAACAATTTTAACTTGTTGAGTATGATCACCAGCAGAGTGAGATCTCAGAGACAAAAACAATTTGCAATTTTCTCTGAAACTCAAAAACCGGGATCTGTCTCCGGTAAAGTATTCAGGCAGAGGAATCTTAGGTTCAGACATTGGAGTACGTACAACAAAATCTTGTAGGTTCTGTACTTTTGTCGCAAGGTTATTCAAACCTGCAACTAAACTCTGTGGATCCATGTTTCAGATGGGTGTAACCCAAGCATTCAGAGGTTAAGAGGAGAGGAGAAAAAAAAAAAGGCTGAAGACTGCAGTTTAAGCAAGGAATACAAATGATCAAACTAAGGTGCACTTTCAAACACAGAAAAAAAAAAAAACCTTTTCTCCTCCTTCCTACTTTAGTGCATATTTTAACACATAGATTTTTTATTGGCCGGCCAAACTGTTATGGTTACCCCAATGACCAGGGGAATAAAAATACAAAACGGACTAGCTCTCGGGTGATGGAAACTAAGGTCGACCGTGACCTGAACCTGACCCAACACTTACAGTAGCCGGGGGATGTACCTACGATGCCCTAGACACCACGCGCCAGCCGGAGATCTAACTACCCCTATAAGAGAAATATACAGGCCTGCCTTACCTCCAGTGAGGACCCCCAAAAGATGATAGTAGCCCCCCACAGATATTGACGGTGAGTTCAGAGGAAATGACATACGTAGGATGAACAGCAGATTTAGCACAGTGAGGTCCGCTTACTAGATAGCAGAAGGACAGGAAAGTGTTACTTCACGGTCGACCTAAAAATCACTATTCAAAAACACCATCCAGAAATTACTTTAAACTCCAGTGACAACTCATGCCACTGGAGTAGTAATTTTCTGTCCACAAGAGCTTCCAGCACTGAAGAGTCACATTGCAGATAGCTGGACAAAAATAGCAAAAACAAGAAACAAAATTCAACTTAGCTGAACTGGAACTTGAGGCAGGTGAATGCAACAGAATGCTACTAGCACATTGTTGGCCGGCATATGACTAACAGCCAAGCAGCCTTAAATAGGAAACTCCCCTAGAGGGTGGCGACAGGTAATCAGAGATGGAGGAAGGCACATAAGAGGCACTACCATAACAGACCACCGGGGGAGCCCACAAACCAAATTCACAACAGTGGACCCAATGATAGGCCAAGTATCACAGTGGAGACAATGATCCTAAGGATGGGTCAGGTATCATAGTGGAGACAGTGGACCCAAGGATGGGACAGGTACCATGTTGGAGACAGTGGACCAAAGGATAGGCCAAGTATCATAGTGGAGACAATGAACCAAAGGATGAGTCAGGTACCATAGTGGAGACAGTGGATCCAAGGACAGTTCAGGCACAATAGTGGAGACCGTGGACCAAAGAACAGGTCAGGTATCATAGTGAAGACAGTGGACCCAAGGACAGGTTAAGTATCATAGTGGAGACCGTGGACCAAAGGACAGGTCAGGTATCATAGTGAAGATAGTGGACCCAAGGACAGGTCAGGTACCATAGTGGAGACAGTGGACCCAAGGACAGGTCAGGTACCATAGTGGAGACAGTGGACCCAAGGACAGGTCAGGTATCATAGTGAAGACAGTGGACCCAAGGACAGGTTAGGTATCATAGTGGAGACCATGGACCAAATGACAGGTCAGGTATCATAGTGAAGACAGTGGACCCAAGGACAGGTCAGGTACCATAGTGAAGACAGTAGACCCAAGGACAGGTCAGGTACCATAGTGGAGACAGTAGACCCAAGGACAAGTCAGGTACCATAGTGGAGACAGTGGACCCAAAAACAGGTTAGGTATCATAGTGGAGACAGTGGACCAAGGACAGGTCAGGTACCATTGTGGAGACAGTGGACCCAAGGACAGGTCAGGTACCATAGTGGAGACTGGACCCAAGGACAGGTCAGGTACCATAGTAGAGACTGTGGACCAAAGGTCAGGTCAGGTATCATAGTGGAGACCGTGGACCAAATGACAGGTAAGGTACCATAGTGGAGACAGTGGACCCAAGGACAGGTCAGGTACCATAGTGGAGACAGTGGACTCAAAGGCAGGTCAGGTACCATAGTGGAGACAGTGGACTCAAAGGCAGGTCAGGTACCATAGTGGAATCAGTGGACCCAAGGACAGGTCAGGTACCATAGTGGAGACAGTGGATCCAAGGACAGTTCAGGCACGATAGTGGAGACCGTGGACCAAAGGACAGGTCAGGTATCATAGTGAAGACAGTGGACCCAAGGACAGGTTAAGTATCATAGTGGAGACCGTGGACCAAAGGACAGGTCAGGTATCATAGTGAAGATAGTGGACCCAAGGACAGGTCAGGTACCATAGTGGAGACAGTGGACCCAAGGACAGGTCAGGTACCATAGTGGAGACAGTGGACCCAAGGACAGGTCAGGTATCATAGTGAAGACAGTGGACCCAAGGACAGGTTAGGTATCATAGTGGAGACCATGGACCAAATGACAGGTCAGGTATCATAGTGAAGACAGTGGACCCAAGGACAGGTCAGGTACCATAATGGAGACAGTGGACTCAAAGGCAGGTCAGGTACCATAGTGGAATCAGTGGACCCAAGGACAGGTCAGGTACCATAGTGGAGACAGTGGATCCAAGGACAGTTCAGGCACGATAGTGGAGACCGTGGACCAAAGGACAGGTCAGGTATCATAGTGAAGACAGTGGACCCAAGGACAGGTTAAGTATCATAGTGGAGACCGTGGACCAAAGGACAGGTCAAGTATCATAGTGAAGATAGTGGACCCAAGGACAGGTCAGGTACCATTGTGGAGACAGTAGACCCAAGGACAAGTCAGGTACCATAGTGGAGACAGTGGACCCAAAAACAGGTTAGGTATCATAGTGGAGACAGTGTACCAAGGACAGGTCAGGTACCATTGTGGAGACAGTGGACCCAAGGACAGGTCAGGTACCATAGTGGAGACAGTGGACCCAAGGACAGGTCAGGTATCATAGTGAAGACAGTGGACCCAAGGACAGGTTAGGTATCATAGTGGAGACCATGGACCAAATGACAGGTCAGGTATCATAGTGAAGACAGTGGACCCAAGGACAGGTCAGGTACCATAGTGAAGACAGTAGACCCAAGGACAAGTCAGGTACCATAGTGGAGACAGTGGACCCAAAAACAGGTTAGGTATCATAGTGGAGACAGTGGACCAAGGACAGGTCAGGTACCATAGTGGAGACAGTGGACCCAAAGACAGGTTAGGTATCATAGTGGAGACCATGGACCAAATGACAGGTCAGGTATCATAGTGAAGACAGTGGACCCAAGGACAGGTTAGTTATCATAGTGGAGACCATGGACCAAATGACAGGTCAGGTATCATAGTGAAGACAGTGGACCCAAGGACAGGTCAGGTACCATAGTGAAGACAGTAGACCCAAGGACAAGTCAGGTACCATAGTGGAGACAGTGGACCCAAAAACAGGTCAGGTATCATAGTGAAGACAGTGGACCAAGGACAGGTCAGGTACCATTGTGGAGACAGTGGACCCAAGGACAGGTCAGGTACCATAGTGGAGACTGGACCCAAGGACAGGTCAGGTACCATAGTAGAGACCGTGGACCAAAGGTCAGGTCAGGTATCATAGTGGAGACCGTGGACCAAATGACAGGTAAGGTACCATAGTGGAGACAGTGGACCCAAGGACAGGTCAGGTACCATAGTGGAGACAGTGGACTCAAAGGCAGGTCAGGTACCATAGTGGAAACAGTGGACCCAAGGACAGGTCAGGTACCATAGTGGAGACAGTGGACCCAAGGACAGGTCAGGTACCATAGTGGAGACAGTGGAGGGACCCAAGGACAGGTCAGGTATCATAGTGGAGACAGTGGACCCAAGAACAGGTCAGGTACCATAGTGGAGACAGTGGACCCAAGGACAAGTCAATACTACAAAGATGAACACACAGATCTATTGGCTCTTTTAAGCAGCTCAAAAAAGTCACCTATAACAGGGGTAAAATTCTGCGTAGTTGAGCATTTACCCCATGTGCCCTCTCTGATATTTCCCAATAGCAAAATGCAATAGGTACTTTGTCTTTATGGTGCTGAATTTTGACACTCAGCACAGCAGAGCCTGGTGAGTGGTTCCTCCACCACGTCCGCTTTCTCTATGGAGGAAATCCTGGACAGGTTCAAGTCACCCAGTAACAAGAGAATGGGACCAACGATTGCTGGGCCTCCATTTTCTAGGGGCCCAATGAGTCTCTGTGGTATTTATGTTCTTACAGTGGGCCAGCCCAAGTCTTGAAGACTCTGAAAGTCATAAATCCCGGTCCTCCATGTTGGACAAGTTTCTCGTCATCGATGTCCAGTATAAATGTCAAGTGATTAATTTCATCAGTTGTAACATATTTTTCCAGGATGAGAAGACGACGGCTTTTTTAAATTATTGTTATTATTATTATTATTGTGTTTTTGGCGCCTTGTAGGCTTAAAAGCAGCTGTGAATTCTCACTAGGACAAATCTATTAGTGGCAAAATTTCAGACATGACACAAAATAGCCCGGTGTGTGATCCCCGTCCCTTCTGCTGGAGAATAAATCTTCACGTCAGCTCAGACTACGAGACGAAGATCCAAACGCGGCGCGCTCTATCTTTTATTCATTGGCAGCGCCGGAGCTCTAGGAGGTATTGAAATCACACTTTTATTTAAACAAACACAGCTGGACGTGCGCCTCCTAATGTAACTGTTCTCCAATGAGACATAGCAACACAGTATTCAGACATTTTATCATGGAAATCGCCGAAAATGAGAAGATCGCCTCTTCCCGCTCACACAAGCGCATTGCCGTGGCTGACAAATGGCCAAACTGAAACAGCGGAGAAATCATTTCTAGTTTTGCTGGTGAAATCAGGCAATTGTGTAATGGGGGTTTCTAAAATCAAGGATTATAAAACAGCGCCACACTTGTCCACAGGTTGTGACTGGTATTACAATGCAGTCACATTCTCAATACCTGTCTTGGTCATGTGGTGATCAGATAGTCTGCATCTAATGTCTATGTGGAAACTGATGTCTCCTTAAAGTGCAAGTAAGGATCAGACACATTTGATTTTTATTTTACCCATTCCCTTTAATTTACCAGGGAACTGGATGACTTTATACAAAGGTCTTTCTTGTTGACTCAAAAGAAAAAAATATTTCCACAACAGAACTAAGATTTACAATGTAACAGTCCTTTCCAGTTGAATGACACCAGTGCAAGAAATGTCTATGATGTAAAAGTCCTTTCCAGGTGAATGACAATTCAATTCTATCATATGATTTTTCTGTAACGTAACAATCCTTTCCTTTTGAATGACACCAATGTATTTCTATTACAAAAATGTCTAAAATGTAGCAATTCTTCATGCTGAATGATCAATATATTTCATGTATGAAGTGAATAATGGGTGCTGTAGGTATGAAGTTGCATGAAGGGATTAAAGGATTGTCTATAATGTAACAGTCCTTTCCAGTTGAATGACTTCAATGTATAACTTTTAAAATAATTAACTGTAATATAACTGTCTTTTCCGGTTAGATGACAGTAATGTATTTATATTACAAGAAAAGTCTATAATATAGCAGTCCTTTGCAGTTGAATGACATCAATGTAGTCCTGTTACAAGAATTGTTTATGATGTAACAGTCCTTTCCAGTTAAAAAACATCAATGTAATTTCTTTTAAAAGAACTGTTTATAAAGTAACAGTCCTTTCCAGTTGAATGATATACGTTATACGTATTTCAATAACAGAACAATTGCCTATAATATAGCAGTGCATTCTAGTGGACTGACATAAATATATATTGTTGAAACAGGAGATTGTGGTCCACTATTTAGTAGTCCTTTAGTGGATGTATTGCCAAGAAGAATGAAAATGTATTAAGCAACAGTCCTTTCTAGCAGAATGTCATCAACATATTTCTATGATAGAAACATTATCTAGTTGAATTACAGCAATGTATTTCAATTATGTAAGAATTGTCTATTACATAACAGTCCTTTCTAGCTGAATGACAGCAACGTATTTATTTGTTAGAAGAACTATCTATACCATGGCAGTCCTTTCTAGCTGAATGACAGAATTATGTTTCTATGATAATAGAAGAATGGTTTATTACCTACCAGTCCTATCTAGTGGAATTACATAATTGTATTTATACACCATGAGAATATTTCACCTTTATCATCCTCATGTCAATTGCCTTATTAGAACAATCTATAGGAACCTCAAGGTCAACAGAAGCAAATGAACTACAAAGTAAGGCGCATCAGCAGATCACAATGACCTAAATTCCCCTCCAGACATTTATGTTACATGAAGGTGTAAAATGTGAATATGAGACTGCGGCCATGTGAGTATGATTACGAGCATGAATGTGCTGGCCAGATACAGCAATGTCTGGAAATCCTATTATCGTCCATATGTGCGGAGGGTTGTAGGTTGGGATCCTTCGGGTTTCCAACTAACATCAAACATTTTCATGGAGTCTGAACTTTTCAACAAAGTTTCTCATTAATAAGAGTGAACTTGTTGTACATGTTCCCCTCATCCTGCCCACCCACTGCGAGTGCACACCCTGGCCATACAAATGGCGTGACGTGGACGTGAGTCATCCTTCTGCTAGAACGGATCATGCCATGATCAAGCCTGCAAAACAGAGCGGTTGAGGTTGGCAGTGCAGCCTTCGGTGTCTCCGTAATGACTGCAGGTGGTTCCGGCGGGTGGATCAGAATTTGGGCTCTGAGTTCTGAATTGGAATTTTTATATTTTTTGGGTGTTTTCCAATATTTACCCCCAAAATGTTCTGGACAAGGCATCGTTTGTTCAGTCTAGAAAGGGATATCAGCTGCGCTTCATAAGAGGGGTACCAATAACCTGGCACCTAAATCCTCGGACAACCACAAATCACAATATCATTTGTATAATTGTTTTATGTAGGCATTGAATGTTTCTCTTGCTAGATTACTTTATGTATCAAGCTTTTATTTGCTCACTGTAGGGTGGTATTATTTAATCACTTTATGGCGGTATTATGTCGTTCTGTTACTGTACAGTTTATTTTTTCGGCATTCTATAGCATTGCTAATTATGAAAGTGTTATTTGGCCAATTTAAAAGTGCTGTCCTAGAATTTTAAAACATAGCTGCTTTATTCCACCAGGGCCATGTTCAAAAGTTCAGTATTTGGTCACTATTTCACATCAGTATTTGTAAGCCAAAACCAGAAGTGGAACATTCAGAGGAAAAGTAGAAACACGTCACCACTTCTGTATTTATCGCCCACTCCTGGCCAAATCCTGAATATGGTAACATGGCCCTACAGCGCCACATCTGTGTGCAGGTTGCATCTGATATTGCAGCTCTGGTCCATTGATGTGAATTGGCCCACTTTGCAATACCGCAATTTGGAGACAAGGGTTTTGCAATTTTTGAAAAAAAAAAGTAGCCATTTTTTTTACTCTTGAGCAACCCTTTTCAGGAACTACCATTTAGGCATTATGGATGTTTTTCCTTATGAGCAACTTTGTGCTCATCTGGCCCTGAGTACCATATATATACAGTCATGGCCAAAAGTGTCGGCACCCTTTCTGTTGGGAGAAGGCGCCTTCAAATATGAGAGACCGGGAGCAGTTTGCAAAAGAAACGAGTGGTCCGAAATTCCAGGTGAGAGGAGTAAGACGCTTGTGGATGGTTATAGGAAGTGATTCATTGCAGTTATTTATTCCAGAGGGTGTGCAACCAAATATTAAGATGAGGGAGGACAACAATCTTGTCCGGACCATTTTTGGGGTTTTGTGTGAAATTATGTCCAATTTGCCTTTTTTCAAACGTGTGAATTTGCACTAATTTCCTGGGAGAAATACTTCATTTTCTGGAACAATTTCAAGGGTACGAACACTTTTTGGTCATGAGTCATGACTGTATATACACAGCCTGCAACATTGAAATTGCAGCACCAAGAAGGAAAAGTCACAGAATTCTAAAAATCACAGGATGGGGACATTATACGGATCTGCAAATGTTGAAAAAATGGAAACAAAATGTTCAAAACATCTTGATTTAGTCAGTCTGTAGTAGGAGTGCCAAGTGCAGAGATTCCGACACTTACAGCCTTGGCTGCTATTAATTATTATTAATGGTTGTCTGAGGAATGTTCTGCCGCACTGAATGCACTTGTGCAAATCATCAAGATCCACTGCTGGCAGCTTCTTTTACAATTGCTGACCAATGACTTCCCAGAGGTGAAGACAAGTCCGGAGATGCTAGACTCCAACCGCAGCATGAGCAACGTGCAGCTTGATATTGTTATTTTGAAAAATGGCTGTCAGGACACTTTGGAGTAATGGACATGTTGTTCTATGTATCGTCCATTTTTACAAAATTGAAGAAAACTAATTCAAAGAGTGAAAGGACGAGATAGCGCACCAATCTTGGATTGGCTTCAAGTCCATCAGCTATTATTCAGTCCTTTGCAGATGGTAAAGGAGGGCTGGCGTGACCCTTTGGATATGTTTTATCTCCCTAATTTATATTATGGTTCCAACAGAAAAGATGAAGCTGAGCTGCCACCTCACACCTCCATAGGACTTACAGCAGCCCAAAGTGTCTCCCATTGCGAAACCCATCATTGCCTCCTCTGGACTTTTTCACCAAAATTGAAGAAAGATGTCCAATGTTGAAAACTTTTTGAAATTCCTACTACAGCCCAAATCCATTGTCCCAGATACCTCGCCTACTACTCCAACCTTGGCCACCTACCAGCAGATGAACACGTGTAGGCTTATCGACACCGGCGTCTTGCATATTGGCTGACATTAACCCCACTTATGCCAGCTGAGCGGTCTGTCTGAGATTACAAGCCCCGAAGAATGAGCCTGGCTGCTTTAATCAGTGCAGCTGGTAAGCATATTATTAGCGCCCAGATTACGAGGGTCTGGTTGAGTGGTGACGCATTGCGGGAGGCAGCAGACGTGTTGAGTAGGAGAGATACTGGGTGAAATCAAAGGGTGGAACTGAGAAGGCTTAGAAAGAGCAGAGAATAAACTGATTGTATTGGAAGAGGTCTGATAAAGAGCTTATAGAAAACCTTGTGAGAGAAGCCAGTGAACTGATAGAAGCAATAAATGATTTGAAGAGGATCGACGACGACGGCTCAGAAGAGCTCCATGCAAGAGTAGCCCAGACACCAGACCTACACATGTGCTCACTCATCCTAAGGATCCTCTGTGAATCTGCCTAAATCTGCACACTGCTATACAAAGGTTAACAAATACAAAGGCCGCAATGTCTGGTGGAAACTTTGGATAAAATAAATATTAAAAAAAAAAAATCACTGTACTGGGAACGGCATCTGCTTTGGATCTGAGTCCACAAAGTCTTCCCTGCCGCAGGGTCTTTTTTCATTTACGGAGAGAAGAGAAGCCCTGAGATATAGATATGTCTGGGAAATGGTTAAACATGAAGCTTCCAATATGAAAAGCGAATTCAGATCAGGGTGGGACAAAAAGACAGAAGAGCAAAACCGATATTTATAGATGAAGAGATGCGATAATACTTACTTAGGTCGCAAAGACCAAAAAAATGAATGTAGTTATCTAATTATACTCCTCGGATTGTGTATCAGGTATGGAAAAGCAACGTCTCCTACTGAGCAATACATTCTGTATATGCTACTAGGAGGAGTGTGGGAAGGGATGGGACTACGGTATTACACTAAAGTTCTGGATGTCGCAATAAAAGTCCATCAATGACCATTATGATACATGGTAACTAATACAGTGACAACTGTTATTATACTTCCCACTTCAGACAAAAATACAACTCTCTTACTACTGCTCTTACATACAAGAATATAACTACTATAATACTGCCCCCTATGTACAAGAGTATAACTACTATAATACAGCTCCTATGTACAAGAATATAACTACTATAATACTGCCCCTATGTACAAGAATATAACTACTATAATACTGCTCCTATGTACAAGAATATAACTACTATAATACTGCCCCTATGTACAAGTATATAACTACTATAATACTGCTCCTATGTACTAGAATATATGTTTTGTATTTCTGCCTTTAAGTGAAAAAATGAAAACAAATCAAGCATCCTTATTATTTTATTAACATGTATACACATTGTACATCTATGCTGTTTTGTGTTTTTATTCCTGATTTGTTACATTGTTTCATTACAGGTCCCTAAAAGTTATCTTTCATTTTAGAGTTAGGAAATGAAGCATCAAAGTTGAGAATTTTCTGTAGATTGTTCAATTATACAGTACAGGGAATATCGGAGATTTTTGCTATAAAGAATATATTCCATCCAAACTTGTAAGTTATGATATTAATTTTTTATCAAAGGCTGGAGCGAGCGTTGTGCAGATGGAATTAGCAGTGAAATCCATTCTGCATTATCTTAAGAAGACGTCTGGCACTTCGTGAGCAGCCGTTGACCGCTGCGTCTATTCCCAATGGGAGGCCTTTCGACTTTGCCTTTCGACTTTACCCAGGTACATATCACCTGCTTCTGTATGCATATTCTGTACCAAGGATGGATCCAACATATGCTTAGAATGTGAAATGGAAAGCCAGGGCTCGGGGTTAGCAGCCAGACCTGTCAGGTGTTATAGTTGGAAGCAAATCATTTTAACATTATTCTTTTTGATGTTAAAACAAAAGCTTCATGTTCTGACTCTTTCAGAATAAAATTAGTGAAAGTGGAAAACTAACCAAATGCACAAAGAAAAAGTTAATGATGATTGCCAGTATTCTATTTTAGTGTTAGTTTACTGCCATTGAGAAATTGCGGCGTGCAAAGCTCAATTACTAACATGAAGGGCTCCGCGGGGGCGGGACTTGCTCTCTCAGTATTGGAATATTGAAGTGAGAAAATAGAAGGAACAGTTCCAGGAAGGACAGTAGAGGAAACAACGTGGTGGTTGTGAGCTTCAGTTCACCAGATGAGCACAATAAATTGAACTTTTTGGAGACAAGTGCAAAGTGTTTCTACCTCGGTTTGAGGTCTTCATCAGACTCTTTAAAAGCATCTTAATCTTAGAGCAATGGATGATAAGGGTGTTATTATAGAGCCTGATGAAGACCTCATGCCTACAGTACATAGAAACGCTTTACTCTTGTGTCAATTAATTCCATGCACTAATTGATATTGTTTTTCTGGTTTGTTAAGGTTCCTATGCCACTCAGTACAAGGTCTTATGTAATTTGGAGTCCGTAAAATAGTAAATGGTAAAAGGGGAAGATTAAAAGTTGATGGTGAAGGTGGAACACAGAAGGCTGGGATTTGTAGTTTGCTGAAGGTGGACAGGATGGAGGTGCGGAGAATGCAGCACATGGTGGGGACATCAGAAATGGAGTTGTACGGACGACTGCTAGACGAAATATTGGGGGTGGCGGGAAGTAATATGCATAAAATGAAAGATGTTTTTTTAAAATTGAACCCCTTTAAATGAATCAGTATTCCAACCACATGAATCCCAGTCCTTTATTTAGGGTGCATTACTTCTATCTGACCATGTTGTGTCTCCTCCATAACTGACAGGTAGAGGGCAAATTAGCATAATGAACTATTTAAATATTCATATTTAAGACGGCTCGGAGGCATTCATTGTCCTCACCAGCTTCCGCCACCACTGACCCTATAGAATGGAGCTGCGATTGTCATATCCAATTAGGCTGCTGGTTAATTTCCAGACAGTGATGTTCATCTTTTTGATTCTTTCAACAACTCCGGGATAACTTGCTGTGACAAGACGCGGCTGAGACATGAGAAGTGAGTCACTTCCCCCCCCCCCCGCATGCCGCCATTGTCATGAGTCCATGAAACAGAGCTGCAAGGTAAAAGTTGTTGGGTCACTTGAAATGTATGCAAATTTGACATTTCACTACTGTTTAGCATATCCGCACATCAAACTTTTGGGTGCATCCCTTCCGATTCTATTGGTACGAAAAAAAAGCTTAAGGTCAGTGGCAAATCCTTGAGATATAACGAGATGAGATCGGAGCAAACTTACCGCTAAATATCAGCCCCTCCTGGGTTTTTGGCAGATGCTCAGGTGAAGCCGGAGAGGAGGACATGTTACCTGGAGATACCATCACATATGACAAGGTGACAGCCGGAGATGGGAAAAGTTCAGGCCATTTATTGTACAAATTCAGGTGAATTTTAGGTTCAAGGTGATCAGTGAAGGTTTCCAAAATAAAAAAGTACACCTGGAAAACCTAGGGAAAGACTGCGAGTCTACAAATGCAAGACCACTGGGATACATCATCCATCAACACCATGTCCTTTCGAAAAGGCATATAGGGGCATTCTGCTACTATTTTTGCCCAAAAATAAGACCTACCCTAAAAATTATCCCCAGCATGATTTTAAAGGATTTTTTGAATATGCTTGAAATATCAGCGTACTCCAAAAATAATCCCTAGTTACAGTCAGGGCCAGCATTGAGGAGTGGGAAGGGGAAAATTGGGCAGTTGCTCAGGGCCCCCCACTCTCCTAGTGGCTCCCATTGTTTCTATTCTGAGACAGACTGTTTAAGGACCTTTGGTGACATCACAGCCATGCGACGGCGAGATGTCACCAAAAGATTTCTCAACTACGAGAATCTAGAGAAAGTGAAGAGAAGAAACGCTGGTATGTACTGTATGTCCAGTGCATGTGTATATACATGTATGTATGTGCTGTGTGTGTGATGACATTATTATATTTGAATAAATGTCATTTTTTTTGTTCAAGAATAATTGTGGATTGTGGTTCATGGAAAATAAAACATCCCCTGATAATATGCCCTAATCCAATATTTCAGAGCAAAAAATAATCTAAGACCCTGGGTTATCTTTGGTGAAACACAGTAGTTGTAGTTTCCCAACAACTTGTGAGCCTCAGGTTATGATCAACTAGATCAAAACCAAATCCCAAAAGGGGCAAGTTTCACAGAGTGAGGGCATAAGTGTGTCAATATCACTTATAATGTGCCCTATGCCAGTAAAGACACAGCCCAAAAGAAACAAATGTATCTGAAGTACGGGTGAATAAATAAGGGCAAATATTCATATCAACAAGAAGATTATCATAGTAATTCTATTCGTGTGCACCATAGAGAATATAATAGTAGTTATATTCCTGTACATAGGGGCAGTATTATAGTAGTTATATTCTTGTACATAGGAGCAGTATTATAGTAGTTATATTCTTGTACATAGGAGCAGTATTATTGTAGTTATATTCCTGTACATAGGGGCAGTATTATAGTAGTTATATTCTTGTACATAGGAGCAGTATTATTGTAGTTATATTCTTGTACATAGGAGCAGTATTATTGTAGTTATATTCTTGTACATAGGGGCAGTAATATAGTAGTTATATTCTTGTACATAGGAGCAGTATTATAGTAGTTATATTCTTGTACATAGGGGGCAGTATTATAGTAGTTATATTCTTGTACATAGGGTCAGTATTATAGTAGCTATATTATTGTACATGGGGCAGTATTATAGTAGTTATATTATTGTACATAGGGGCAGTATTATAGTAGTTATATTCTAGTATATAGGGGCAGTATTATAGTAGTTATATTCTTGTACATAGGGGACAGTATTATAGTAGTTATATTCTTGTTCATAGGGGCAGTATTATAGTAGTTATATTCCTGTACATAGGGGAGCAGCATTATAGTAGTTATATTCTTGTACATAGGAGCAGTATTATAGTAGTTATGTTCTTGTACATAGTGGGCAGTATTATAGTAGTTATATTCCTGTGCATAGGGGAGCAGTATTATAGTAGTTATATTATTCTACATAGGAGCAGTATTATAGTAGTTATATTGTTGTACATAGGAGCAGTATTATAGTAGTTATATTATTGTACATAGGGGCAGTATTATAGTAGTTATATTCTTGTATATAGGGGCAGTATTATAGCAGTTATATTCTTGTACACAGGGGGCAGTATTATAGTAGTTATATTATTGTACATAGGAGCAGTATTATAGTAGTTATATTATTCTACATAGGAGCAGCATTATAGTAGTTATATTCTTGTACATAGGAGTAGTATTATAGTAGTTATATTCTTGTACATAGGAGCAGTATTATAGTAGTTATATTCTTGTACATAGGGGGCAGTATTATAGTAGTTATATTCTTGTACATAGGGGGCAGTATTATAGTAGTTATATTCTTGTATATAGGAGCAGTATTATAGTAGTTATATTCTTGTATATAGGAGCAGTATTATAGTAGTTATATTCTTGTACATAGGGGCAGTATTATAGTAGTTATAGTCTTGTACATAAGGGAGCAGTATTATAGTAGTTATATTCTTATACATAGGGGGCAGTATTATAGTAGTTATATTCCTGTACATAGGGGAGCAGCATTATAGTAGTTATATTCTTATACATAGGAGCAGTATTATAGTAGTTATATTCTTGTACATAGGGGCAGTATTATAGTAGTTATATTCCTGTACATAGGGGAGCAACATTATAGCAGTTATATTCTTGTACATAGGGGCAGTATTACAGTAGTTATATTCTTGTATATAGGGGCAGTATTATAGTAGTTATAGTCTTGTACATAGGGGCAGTATTATAGTAGTTATATTCTTGTACATAGGAGCAGTATTATAGTAGTTATATTCTTGTATGTAGGGGCAGTATTATAGTAGTTATAGTCTTGTACATAGGGGCAGTATTATAGTAGTTATATTCTTGTACATAGGAGCAGTATTGTAGTAGTTATATTCTTGTACATAGGGGCAGTATTATAGTAGTTATATTCCTGTACATAGGGGCAGTATTATAGTAGTTATATTCTTGAACATAGGAGCAGTATTATAGAAGTTATATTCTTGTACGTAGGAGCAGTATTATAGAAGTCATTCTCCTATATTTAGGGAGCAGTATTATAGTAGAAAAAATAAGATGATCCAACAGTGTAATTCATTTCTTCAGTCTTTATTCAGATCATATATTTGAATCCAAAACAAACAGTAGGATTGCCCCTGACCTGAACAATACATTCACGTTATTTCTCATATGCTATGAGGGCAGTAAAAATATTTAGACACATATAAGCATCACCTACTTTTTATGTGTCTTTGATTCATGATAATGAGCAGTATAGATTTGTGTCTTCATCGATATTTGCTGTTATTGATATTTAATACAAATAATCTGAACAGATTTATTTCTTTATCATTAAATATAAGACAGATATTTCCGATGTTCATTCCACAAGCTGCTCAGGTCTCTCTCATGTTGCAGCACAAATGTAGAAAGTCACTAATATTTTGACACTTTCCCTGCCCGGCGCTGATACCAGCTGGCTGTGACTTCCCATCTGCATTTTTCTTCTGTATTTTAAAGACTGGTTTGATGCCAATGCACTGGACCTCATCCATTTACTCCTTTTTAAAACTCAAGTTTTAGCCAACTCTAACGGCCATTTTTCATGGGGATGGAGAAGCCGCCGCGGCTCTAACAAGGTTACTGCAGAAAATTAATTCATACATTAGCTGAAGAAGAAACAGCAATTTACATCAAAATTAACTGACTGCTTTATGCCAGGATTTCACAGAAAATCCACAAAAATTCAGCAAGCTCTCAATGTACAATGTAATAATAAGAAATGAAATAATTATAAATCATTATATTATTTCATTATTATTTGCTATAAAATGCAAAAAAAAACAACAACTTACAGACATTGTAAATTAATTTGCCCAATGAATCCTAATAGCTGACACTTTTGACCATTTACATTATTTTTTAATTTCTTAAAGCGACTGTCTAAGAATTTACTTTCAGGAACGCACTGCTCCCCTGTCTCATGGGTTCCTGTTTGCTGGGGACCATGCACCTCTGATGATTGACAGTTTTCATGTGGCATTGTTGAAACTTTGGCACGAACTGTGCACTGTGCAGAGAGCAGAGACAGCGCTGCCTCTACAGGATCGGAGGGTGCAGTGTCACTGAAGCTGGATCTGGCAACTTCAATGCAGCCATTATAAGCTCTATAGCAAAGAGCCTGCAAGCACTGGGCTCCTTACAAAAGTACCAGGCCACCGATACACAGACTACCGCCTGGCCATCGCTGATAGGCTCACTAGGTGAGGTGGTGGGGTCCAATTGGGCACAGGGGCCACACTGAGGCATGCGGGAAACAGGTAACCAAGGTCCTGGAGACCTCAGACAGGTAGCAGAAGCACTGGAAACCACAAAAAGGTAGCAGAGGTATTGGAAGTCGAAGGCAGACCGGAGATGTCCAGGAAACTGCAAACAGGTAGCAGAGGTACTGGAAGCTGCAGGCAGACTGGAGATGTCCAGGTAACTGCAAACAGATAGCCAAGGTATGGGAAGCCACAGGCAGACTGGAGTTGTCCAGGAAACTGCAAACAGGTAGCCGAGGTATGGGAAGCCACAGGCAGACTGGAGATGTCCAGGAAACTGCAAACAGGTAGCCGAGGTATGGGAAGCCACAGGCAGACTGGAGATGTCCAGGAAACTGCAAACAGGTAGCCGAGGTATGGGAAGCCACAGGCAGACTGGAGATGTCCAGGAAACTGCAAACAGGAAGCAGGGGCACTGGAAGCCGCAGGCATATCTGAGATGTTCATAAGGCCACAGACAGGTAGCAGAGGTACTAGAAAATGGAAACAGGTGCCAGAGGTCCTGGAAGACTGGGAAAAAGTTGTGATGCACTGAAATACTAAGAGTCTTAATACAAAGACCCAGGTGTGTGACTTAGTGAGCCTTATATAAATCTAGGTAGATGATCACATCTCAGCACGGCGGGCTATTTGCAAAGGCCATCGGGGAACACAAGAAAGTTTAGCTGACCAGGGTGGAGGGAGCAGAGCCCAGAGCAAGGACGGGTGTGTAACACATGTAACTTTGGGAAAAAGCAGTAATCAAAAAAGCTAAAAATACGATTTGAATTGCAAAAATTCTTGTTTGTTCTTTTGTCTTTTTACCAATTTAAGGATATGTGAAACCTTTTTTTAATACTTTTAAAACAGTTTCCCAAACTTACTAAGTTATTATCTATTCACAGGAGAGGTAAAAACTTGCTACTGGGTGGGACTGCCACCGATTCCAAAAATGGGGCTCTGTAGTGCCCTTTTTGGAACGATGGTCACACACGAGCATCACCGCTCCATTCATTGTCTGTGAGACTGCTGGCGATGGACGAGTATAGACATCACATCATTCAGCTCTTTTCTCTGGATTGGTGGGGGTCCCGGCAGTGGGACCTCCAGTGATCCTCCTAGCATAACCTATCCCCACATCCTAAGTTGGGACAACATCTTTGAGGTAATTAGTTTTCTGAATTCATGCAGCTACAAAGAGTGTCTAACACTCTGGAGGACCCGACACGTCCTTTGATTACGCCAACAGTCCATACATTTCAGTAGAAGGCATGTAATACTTTATTTCCCCACTGGTAGCGCTGTAGGGAAATTAAAAACATATTCCAATGGGTTCTCCAGGATCACAACTGATCGCTGTTGGTCCAAGCAACAAAACACACTATGCCTAGATAATTTTGAGGGAATACAAACAGGGATAGTGCAAAGCAGAGATCCCCAGTAATTGATCAACAGGTTTCATTCCAAACCATTAGATCACAATCTGATGATAAACCGGACATGACACGGACAGACACCATGCCAGTCACTTATCATCCTGGCTTTGGGTGGCTGATGGGTGCAGCAGAAGTGATCGGGAGCCATGCAATTATTTATTCTTCCCTGTATACGGCTCCTGTATTTCTGTTGACTTGGATATTAATCAAGCCTGCCTGGAAAGTGCCCCCCAGCCTGCAGAGGTTTGGACCACCGTTGTAATTCAACCCTCTGGCTGTAAGCGCGCTGATTAAAAAGCAAACAGCCAGCAGTCGTGCGCCATCCCCGTCCGATCGCCGGCATCGGGTTTAATTTTCTTGATTGTTCCATACACTATTCATGAGTTCTATAATATTCCAAACTGTAATTTCCACAGATTAATTCTTGATAATTATGCAGCATATGAACCCACGCACGAGATCCTTTCTTCCGTACGCTCCGTCCTGAGGCAGGGAAGGCAACGTTTTCTGATTTCAACTGGAAAACAAACTAATTATGTGGAAATATGTTAATACATTGTGCTGCGGGGAGCGGCCTTTGTCTGTGAAGAAATGTTCCCTGCGCCCGGCGCTCGATGTTATTTCTTCCAGGAGGAGCTGCCCTTTCCTGATACATGAACATTATTGACTGGTCCATGATTCTTTACTTCAAATAAAGACCATTTGCATAATTCGGTATTACTTCCGTCTGGTGACACTGTACAGGATACCCTGGGAACAGACTGCACCGGCGGCCTTCCGCTGATCGGGGCAGACAAGGCTTGTGTCAGGGCGCAGGAGCCTGTTCACTTCTATTTATGTCCCCGTCATCCTAAGTTTTTATTTAGTAATTGTGTCTATGCTATTAGTCCATTACTAGTTTTGTGCATCTTATTAGTGCAGCTTATGTGCCACCGCGCCATCGTTAGTGCGGGGCGAATATCGTGTGTGCACCGCCAAGCCACCAGTCACTGCTAATTATCTATCTATTATATATCATCTATTATCTATCTACTGTATCATCATCTATCTATTATCTATCTATCTATCTATCTACAGTTAGGTCCATATATATTTGGACAGAGACATCATTTTTCTAATTTTGGTTATAGACATTACCACAATGAATTTTAAACAAAACAATTCAGATGCAGTTGAAGTTCAGACTTTCAGCTTTCATTTGAGGATATCCACATTAAAATTGGATGAAGGGTTTAGGAGTTTCAGCTCCTTAACATGTGCCACCCTGTTTTTTAAAGGGACCAGAAGTAATTGGACAGATTCAATAATTTTAAATAAAATGTTCATTTTTAGTACTTGGCTGAAAACCCTTTGTTGGCAATGACTGCCTGAAGTCTTGAACTCATGGACATCACCAGACGCTGTGTTTCCTCCTTTTTGATGCTCGGCCAGGCCTTCACTGCGGTGGTTTCCA
Organism: Ranitomeya variabilis; assembly: GCF_051348905.1. Lineage (NCBI taxonomy): Eukaryota > Metazoa > Chordata > Amphibia > Anura > Dendrobatidae > Ranitomeya > Ranitomeya variabilis. The sequence goes on from NC_135239.1 coordinate 20,771,715, forward strand.
GTTGCTGTTTGTTTGTGGCCTTTCTGTCTGAAGTTTAGTCTTTAACAAGTGAAATGCTGCTCAATTGGGTTGAGATCAGGTGACTGACTTGGCCATTCAAGAATATTCCACTTCTTTGCTTTAATAAACTCCTGGGTTGCTTTGGCTTCATGTTTTGGGTCATTGTCCATCTGTAGTATGAAACGACGACCAATCAGTTTGGCTGCATTTGGCTGGATCTGAGCACACAGTATGGCGGCTCTGAATACCTCAGAATTCATTCGGCTGCTTCTGTCCTGTGTCACATCATCAATAAACACTAGTGACCCAGTGCCACTGGCAGCCATGCATGCCCAAGCCATCACACTGCCTCCACCATGTTTTACAGATGATGTGGTATGCTTTGGATCATGAGCTTTACCACGCCTTCGCCATACTTTTCTCTTTCCATCATTCTGGTAGAGGTTGATCTTGGTTTCATCTGTCCAAAGAATGTTCTTCCAGAACTGTGCTGGCTTTTTTAGATGTTTTTTAGCAAAGTCCAGTCTAGCCTTTATATTCTTGACACTTATGAGTGGCTTGCACCGTGCAGTGAACCCTCTGTATTTACTTTCATGCAGTCTTCTCTTTATGGTAGATTTGGATATTGATGCGCCGACCTCCGGGAGAGTGTTGGTCACTTGGTGGGATGTTGTGAAGGGGTTTCTCTTCACCATGGAGATTATTCTGCAATCATCCACCGCTGTTGTCTCCCGTGGGCGCCCAGGTCTTTTTGCATTGATGAGTTCACCAGTGCTTTCTTTCTTTCTCAGGATGTACCAAACTATAGATTTTGCCACTCCTAATATTGTAGCAATTTCTCGGATGGGTTTTTTCTGTTTTCGCAGCTTAAGGATGGCTTGTTTCACCTGCATGGAGAGCTCCTTTGACCGCATGTTTACTTCACAGCAAAACCTTCCAAATGCAAGCACCACACCTCAAATCAACTCCAGGCCTTTTATCTGCTTAATTGAGAATGACATAACAAAGGGACTGCCCACACCTGTCCATGAAACAGCCTTGGAGTCAATTGTCCAATTACTTTTGGTCCCTTTAAAAACAGGGTGGCACATATTAAGGAGCTGAAACTCCTAAACCTTTCATCCAATTTTAATGCGGATACCCTCAAATGAAAGCTGAAAGTCTGAACTTCAACTGCATCTGAATTGTTTTGTTTAAAATTCATTGTGGTAATGTCCATAACCAAAATTAGAAAAATGTTGTGTCTGTCCAAATATATATGGACCTAACTGTATCTATCTATTATATATCATCTATTATCTATCTACTGTATCTATCTATCTATCTATCTATCTATTATCTATCTATCTGTTATGTACTATCTTCTATATATCTATTATCTATCTATCTATCTATCTATCTATCTATCATGTATCTATCTAATATTGATCTAATATCTCCGTTTTATGCACCTGTCTGTATCTTTTATCTACCTACTGTATGCATCTCATATTCATCTGTCTTTCCGAGAAGAAAAAAACAAAAACTGACCAACACCTCCTAATAGTATAAAGCAAGTGTGAGCAGGTGCAAACTGCGATGACTGTGTTATATACATACAATTGTGTTATATACATACAAAAGAATACCGCAGCCTCAGTAAGCGCTAAGTTGTGTGCAGATATTGAATATATGAATTGTGGACTGCAGTACTGCCATATAAACTATACTTACAAAAATGAAGGCACTTAGGGCACAAATTGGCCAATTCTTTAGACACAGACACAATTTTTAGACACAGACTGGTGACCTCCGACCATCTTTGCTTCTGAGACTCTACCTCTCTTAAATGCTCTTTTTATACAGTTATGAAGGTTGAAAATTGACCCTCTGGCTGTGTTTGATTATTAGTAGCACTTTCTTTTCCAATATTTTGTTAACCCTGTTCCAACTTTTTTAGAATGTGTTGCTGCCATCAATTTCTAAATGAGTCCATATTTTCAAATGAAACAGAAAAATGTCCAACATTCATCTTCTACAGAGTAACATAGTTCTGATCTGTTCTATATTCTGCTGTAAAAAAAAATTTGTCGATAAGAGTTTTCCAAATAATTGTATTCTTGTTTATTCTGTAAATTTTACAGCACTACTTTTCTGTATTTAGGGTTTCATCTGTCTGTCTTTCTACTTACCTGTCTGTATAATAAAATGTAGACAGCACTATCTATCTACCGTATCCATCTACCATATTTTTCTTTCTAATCTATCTATCTATCTATCTATCTATCTATCTATCTATCTATCTATCTATCTATCTATCTATCTATCCTCTGTCCTCCGACACAGTGGACCATTCCCTATTATTACAGACCCTCTCATCCCTTGGTATCACAGACTTGGTCCTATCCTGGATCTCGTCATACCTAACAGACCGGACATTCAGCATCTCCCACTCTCCTTACCTCGTCCCCTATCTGTCGGAGTCCTACAAGGTTCAGTTCTAGAACCCCTTCTCTCCTCCATTTACACCTTCAGCCTGGGACAGCTCATAGAGGTGATACTGAAAGCCGTGGGACTCTATGCTGATGACACACAGATCTACCGCTATGGACCCGATGTCACCACCCTACTAACCAGAATCCCACAATGTCTTTCCACTATTTCGTCTTTCTTCTCTGCTACATTTCTAAAACTTAACATGGATGAAACATAATTTATCATCTTTCCCCCACCTCACTCAACCTTCCCAATAGATGTTAAAGTAAATGGCTGCCCCCTCTCCCCAGTCCCACAAGCTCGCTGCCTCGGGGTAACCCTGGACTCCGATCTCTCCTTCAAACCACACATCCAAGCCCTTTCCACTTCCTGCCAACTTCAACTCAAAAATATTTCCCGGATCCACACATTCCTTAATCAAGAATCTGTAAAAACATGAGTCCATGCCCTCATCATCTCCCGCCTCTCTTACTGCAACCTCCTGCTCTGTGGTCTCAGACTCTGGCCTATCATGGAAACTTTCAAAAGGAACCTGAAGACCTACCTCTTCCGAACGACAAGCCCACAACTTGCAGTAACCCGCGTTCCACCATGCATGACCCGCTCTGCCCTCACTTACTGTATCCTCACCCATCACTTGTAGATTGGGAGCCCTTGGGGGCAGGGTCCTCTCTCCTCCTGCATTATCTATCATCTATCTATCCCATGCTGCACATTCATTCTCTGCACTTAGCTTTTTCCGGAAGTCCCATAGAGAAGCGATTGCGCTCCTGTACGTCCACCTCTCCATCCCAACGAAGCACTTCAGAACCTTCTCCATGGGATCAGAAACAGAACATGATCTTCTACCCTGTGGATTGATGCTACTGGGATAACTTTTATTAGTGAGAATTACCTTTATACTATGATTCCTTGTGGTTCAGAGTCACATAACGTAACTGTATAACCCAATTTCTTGTAGTTAATTTCGGTCCAAAATTTTCAGTGCCATAAATAAAGTATTTCTGGACCTATCAAGAATAAATCCTCGGATGATAGGCGGTGCGGGGCGGGGGCAGCATGGTGATGTAACGTAACATTCCCAGATCTCTACCATGATACATAATGGATGGTAATGTGAAGATTACCCTCGTTGAAGATGGTTAACATTCAGATGGGGGTAATGATTTTTTTTATTTACACTGTGTCCCTATGATAACACTGAATGGTCAAAGTACTGGGCAGTTGTTTAGTTATTGGGAGGTGGAAAGCTCAGACCTGTCAATGTGAGCATTGATATATCTGGGAATATGGCAGAAGAAAAGTTATATGTAAATAATAAATGAGGAAGCTACAGATGGTGCAGTAATAGTGAAGCCCCAATAAAGGGTTAACAGTATTTCTACACAAACATTACAATGTTACTCTGTGACTTCAGTGAATGTGATGCAGGATGATACATATTATCTCTCACTAGTGGACTGTTCTGCTTCTCACTGACTCATATTGTGGTCACGGTTCAGTTTATATTAAGACTTGAGTGTTTTGTCTTTGATCTTGGTGCTGAGTTGAGGGAAAGTATCAAGCAGATATTAGGAAACAAATGCCGGCTATTATATCTCCAACACGCCATATTGCACCAAGGACGCATCTGCGATATATAACACCTCCTTTAGGAAAAATGCTGCAATCCCATATGTCAGCCAAAACTAAAAACAGCAAACAGACCCTTATCCCGTAGGTTGTATTTCTATAAATGCTGCAGCTTTACAGCGTGCATAAATAATGTAATGCTGGGGTCTTCTTATTAATCCTGTATGTTCTGGGGGAGGGGAGATATCTGTTTACTCTGCGCTGCATTGGGGGATATGCTATATAATCATCATCATAATATTTATTGCCCAAAAGTCACAAATATTCCCACCCTGCTGCGGAGAAAGAGACCATTCTGAGTAGGAGCTCACCATAATTTCCTCCCTCATCAATGGATCCCCATGACAAAGATAATAATAGGATATACTCAATGACTGCACCAGCAGAATAGTGAGTGCAGCTCTGGAGTATAATAATATATAATACAGGATGTAACTCAGAATCAGTAATGTATGTACACAGTGACTGCACCAGCAGAATAGTGAGTGCAGCTCTGGAGTATAATACAGGATGTAACTCAGGATCAGTAATGTAATGTATGTACACAGTGACTGCATCAGCAGAATAGTGAGTGCAGCTATGGAATATAATACAGGATGTAAATCAGGATCAATATAAGATAAGTAATGTATGTACACAATGACTGCACCAGCAGAATAGTGAGTGCAGCTCTGGAGTATAATACAGGATGTAACTCAGGATCAGTAATGTAATGTATGTACACAGTGACTGCACAAGCAGAATAGTGAGTGCAGCTCTGGAGTATAATACAGGATGTAACTCAGGATCAGTAATGTAATGTATGTACACAGTAGTTAATGCACCAGCAGGATATTGAGTGCAGCTCTGGAGTATAATACAGGGTGTAACTCAGGATCAGTAATGTAATGTATGTACACAGTGACTGCACCAGCAGAATAGTGAGTGCAGCTCTGGAGTATAATACAGGAGGTAACTCAGGATCAGTAATGTAATGTATGTACACAGTGACTGCACCAGCAGAATAGTGAGGGCAGCTCTGGAGTATAATACAAGATGTAACTCAGGATCAGTAATGTAATGTATGCACACAGTGACTGCACCAGCAGAATAGTGAGCGCGGCTCTGGAGTATAATACAGGATGTAATTCAGGATCAGTAATGTAATGTATGTACACAGTGACTGCACCAGCAGAATAGCGAGTGCAGCTCTGGAATATAATACAGGATGTAAATCAGGATCAATATAAGATAAGTAATGTATGTACACAATGACTGCACCAGCAGAATAGTGAGTGCAGCTCTGGAGTATAATACAGGATGTAACTCAGGATCAGTAATGTAATGTATGTACACAGTGACTGCACAAGCAGAATAGTGAGTGCAGCTCTGGAGTATAATACAGGATGTAACTCAGGATCAGTAATGTAATGTATGTACACAGTAGTTAATGCACCAGCAGGATATTGAGTGCAGCTCTGGAGTATAATACAGGGTGTAACTCAGGATCAGTAATGTAATGTATGTACACAGTGACTGCACCAGCAGAATAGTGAGTGCAGCTCTGGAGTATAATACAGGAGGTAACTCAGGATCAGTAATGTAATGTATGTACACAGTGACTGCACCAGCAGAATAGTGAGGGCAGCTCTGGAGTATAATACAGGATGTAACTCAGGATCAGTAATGTAATGTATGCACACAGTGACTGCACCAGCAGAATAGTGAGCGCGGCTCTGGAGTATAATAAAGGATGTAATTCAGGATCAGTAATGTAATGTATGTACACAGTGACTGCACCAGCAGAATAGTGAGTGCAGCTCTGAAGTATAATTCATGATATAACTTAGGATCAGTACAGGATAAGTAATGAATATTCAAAATATAAAATGTTATTTTAGGACAACCCATTCATGCTTGAATTTTTGCTGTGTTGCTAACTTTTTAGAGCAACAAAATAAGAATTCTAGATACTGTCCCAGTCCTCTGCCCATCAGGACCTCAGCCTGTTACTTTCTCTGTGTCTTTAGTTATATCTGTATTTACTCACTAAAGCTTATGATTGTTAGGGGGTTTACAAGGTGATGTTGGGGGGGGGGGGGACTCTGGACACCAAGGAGAACGTCAAGAAAGGATAAAATCCATCCGGGCTTTAACACTGATTATAATGTTGACTTTTTGAGGTCATATTTTCTTTCTCTGTATAAGTCCTGAGTACGTTTCTCCCAGCAGTGCAATTTGAGCTCAGCGCTTTTCTTCACTATAAATATTACTGGAATAATACCGGCGCCATTGCACAGACATTAAAGCTCTGCCGAGCCGTAGCGGAGCTGGTTTTGTCACGTGTAGCAGTGCTGAGTTTGTTATATGTGGCCTGTGGTGTACACAGCAGAGTGAAGACCACATAGTGAAGATGTAAATGTGTCCCCCATTAAGATGCCATATTTTGCAACCAAGTAGGGGACAGGGGTTTCATTGCGTCTCCATTCCCTTCTTATGACTAACAGCCATTTTCCCACCCATTATTTAAAAGTTTATTTGCAGGGTTTTGAGACTGAGGGTCTGTCCTTTGGATAGGTCATCAATATCAGACTGGTGGGGGAGCGACAGATGGGACCACCACGGATCATTGCTAGGTCTCGCTCCAGTAGCCAAAACAGTACAGCGCCATACACCGAGTAGTGGTCATTCTTAGGTATTGCAGCTCATATCGCATCCAAGTCATTTGAAGGGTCATTTTTTGTAGTGGATTACCCCACAGATCTATTGCTGTGCAAAGAGCGAAATACAGTAGTGTAGCAACTTGGGGTGCAGTATTGGTTGTCGCTTCAGGGCCACTCACTCAGAGGGTCTCACTCATAGCGTCCTCCTCACTAAGCTGTATTGGTGTGCACATCATACCCATACATCCAGACCCTGCAGTAGAGCAGAGAGCCTTGGCCTCCCTCCCTATTACTCTCCGGAATCTGTAGGACGTAGATCACTTTAGGACTGTGACCTACAGATTGACCGTTGTGGTGACATTATCATGCCAGGATTCCGATGTTCTGTGCCGATGATATCACCATGTCGCTCTGCCTGTACTGGGATGTTGACTGTACTTGTGCTTGTGGACCTCCCAAAATCCAGGGTTAGGTCGGTGCATGTGTGTCCTTTACCCACCTCCCCGGGTCCAGTGCTGAATCTCCATCACTGCTCTTGGTGTTAGTTAATGCCTGCAGTGATGTCATATGAACCACGCTGCAGCCAATCAGTTGAGGGCATGACGTGCTCAGAGCCAATGAGTTCATTAATATGACGTCACCATTGCAGACAATAACAGTGGGTGCGAGTAGCAGCAGAGAATCAGCATGGGACCCGGGGAGGATGAGTAAAGCACAGTTTGGTCTCCCTCTTACTATACTCTCCCCGCTCCAATCTGTCCTGAATGCTGCAGCCAGGATCATATTACTCACCAACCTTTACACCAATGTCTCTACCCTGTGCCAGTCATTACACTGGTTACCCATCCGATACAGAATCCAATATAAACGTATCACTCTCACCCACAAAGCACTCCATGGCTCAGCACCACCCTACATCTCCTCCCTCGTCTGTCTACCACCCAACCTGTGCCCTCCATTCTGCTAATGATCCAAGACTAACATCCTCAATAGTCCAAATATCCCACTCCATCTCCAAGTCTCCTCCTGTGCTGAGCCAATTCTCTGGAATGCACTACCTTGGACACTTTAATTACGGTAATCTCCAATACCTACAGTTTTAACCCCTTTATACCCGAGGGTAGTTTGCACATTAATGACCGGGCCAATTTTTACAATTCTGACCACTGTCCCTTTATGAGGTAATAACTCTGGAACGCTTCAACGGATCCTCGTGATTCTGAGACTATTTTTTCGTGACATATTGTACTTCATGACAGTGGTTAAATTTATTCGATATAACTTGCATTTATATGTGTAAAAAATGGAAATTTGACAAAAATTTGGAAAATGTAGCAATTTTCAATCTTTGAATTTTTATTTCCTTTAATCAGAGAAATACGTCACACAAAATAGTTAGTAAATAACATTTCCCACATGTCTACTTTACATTAGCATGATTTTTTTTTTTTTTTAGGAAGTTGTAAGGGTTAAAATTTGACCAGCGATTTCTAATTTTCCACAACAAAATTTACAAAACAATTTTCTTTAGGGACCAACTCACATTTGAAGTCACTTTGAGGAGGTCTATATGGCAGAAAATACCCAAAAGTGACCCCATTCTAAAAACTGCACCCCTCAAGGTGCTCAAAACCACATTCAAGAAGCTTATTAACCCTTCAGGTGCTTCACAGGAATTAATGGAATGTGAAAAGAAAAAATGAACATTTAACGTTTTTTCACTGAAAAGTAACTTTAGACTATTTTTTTTATTTTCACAAGGGTAACAGGAAAAAATTAACCCCAAAATTTGTAATGCAATTTCTACTGAACATGCCGATACCCAACTTATGGGAAAAAAAACTCTGTTTTGGCGCACGACAGAGCTTGGAAGGGACTTTTTCAATGCAAAATTGCTGGAATTCAGATGGGACGCCATGTCGCTTTTGCAGAGCCCCTGATGTGCCTAAACAAACCCCCCACAAATGACCCCATCGTGGAAACTAGATCCTCCAAGGAACTTATTTAGATATGTGGTGAGCATTTTGAAGCCCCAAGTGTTTCACTAAAGTTTATAACGTAGAGTTGTGAAAATAAAAAATCAAAATTTTTCCACTAAAAATGATCTTTTAGCCCCCAATTTTTTATTTTCACAAGTGCAACAGGAGAAACTGGACCCCTAAAGTTGTGCAATTTGTCCTGAGTACGCTGATACCCCATTTGTAAAGTTTAAGTAAATTTCTGGTCTAAACTATAGAACATTTCTCGGGAAGGAGATAGTAGCTCCCAACCCTTCAATAAAACTCCATGTACTTTTAAGAAATGTTCTGAGAATAAATAACAAAAAGTCACAAATTACAGCACAAATTTCACACGCCGTAATTGAGCAACTTTTTTTTTTCTTCTTTTTTCTTTTTCAGCCTTTCATATTTTTCCAAACAGTGGGTGAAACTTGGTCAAAGGGATGAGGTTATACGTTATCTTTAAAGATGATCCAAAATGTATCAAACACTTGCAGAAATTTGACAGAAAAATGGCACAGCAGCTACCAGCAAAAGTGACTTCAAAAATTATTTTGACAATTAATTCTCCCATAATATCTAATTGGGTATCGCAAATTCTAAGTTTTATTCTGAAATAGTCCTATGTAACAGCAATGAACCCCCCGAAAAGTTCTACATTAAACTAACCATTGCTAAATCGATATACAAAAATCCTCCTGTGATACAAAGTATCGGTCTGTGTTAATTCCCTGCCCAGATGGTTGTAGACCCTGGACGTTTTTTCATTTCCTTCCATTAGAAGTCAGGCAGCACCCTCTAGCACTGGATTTTGGCTGCACCACGACGGACGACAAATCTCGAGCAAATATCAACCTCTGCTGGAGTCCTGGACCCGCGTCTCCTGCGCTGACGACATTACTGTCTCTTTTTCTCTCATTTTTATTATGTTTTTTTTTTCATTCTAATTTAATCACAGACCCAACTGGCAGTCCTGCCTGGCAAAATGAGAATCCAGAGGGAGGAGGCTCTGAAATATTAAGTCCAACAGAAGCTAATTAGCATTTACTAGCAGCCAACCATTTCTAAGAGACAGCACAGCTGCGCCACCAAACAGGACATGCTGACTTGCATATTTGCTGTGCCACCTGAGGTGCCCAGGGGCTGACACCTGCTACTTGGCTCCATCCATGGCTCGGCTTTCCCCCCTTCTTAATATAAAAGAACTGATTTCAGAGCCCTTATTTCTATGGTCTGCGCAGTCAGGAAATAACAGGCAGGAAGAAAAGACCCAATAATATCCCAGGGTTCAGGAGAGAGGAAAATTAGTGAGCACAAGAGTAATTAGGAAAATCACTCATTTCCTATCCACCTGATATATGGTTATTTACATACATAATATGTAATCTATGAAAAAGGAGGAAACTGCTGGAAAGAGACATAGAGCAGAGAAACCCTTCAGTGCTACTATAATACTGCACATAATATTAGTGTCTACAACTATAATACTGCCCCTATGTACAAGAATATAACTACTATAATACTGCCCCTATTTAGAAGAATATAACTATTATAATACTGCTCCTATGTACAAGAATATAACTACTATAATACTGCCCCCATGTACAAGAATATAACTACTATAATACTGCCCCATATATACAAGAATATAACTACTATAATACTGCCCCTATGTACAAGAATATAACTACTATAATACTGCCCCTATGTACAAGAATATAACTACTATAATACTGTCTCCTATGTACAAGAATATAACTACTATAATACTGCCCCTATGTACAAGAATATAACTACTATAATACTGCTCCTATGTACAAGAATATAACTACTATAATACTGCTCCTACGTACAAGAATATAACTACTATAATACTGCTCCTATGTACAGGAATATTAGTACTATAATACTGCCCCTATGTACAAGAATATAACTACTATAATACTGCTCCTATGTACAAGAATATAACTACTATAATACTGCTCCTATGTACAAGAATATAACTACTATATCTGCCCCTATGTACAAGAATAAAACTACTATAATACTGCCCCTATGTACAAGAATATAACTACTATAATACTGCTCCTATGTACAAGAATATAACTACTATATCTGCCCCTATGTACAAGAATAAAACTACTATAATACTGCCCCTATGTACAAGAATATAACTACTATAATACTGCTCCTATGTACAAGAATATAACTACTATAATACTGCTCCTATGTACAAGAATATAACTACTATAATACTGCTCCTATGTACAAGAATATAACTACTATAACTGCCCCTATGTACAAGAATATAACTACTATAATACTGCCCCTATGTACAAGAATATAACTACTATAATACTGCCACTATTTAAAAGAATATAACTATTATAATACTGCCCCTATGTACAAAAATATAACTACTATAATACTGCTCCTATGTACAAGAATATAACTACTATAATACTGCTCCTATGTACAAGAATATAACTACTATAATACTGCCCCTATGTACAAGAATATAACTACTATAATACTTCCCCCTATGTAGAAGAATGTACAAGAATATACCTACTATAATACTGCCCCTATGTACAAGAATATAACTACTATAATACTGCTCCTATGTACAAGAATATAACTACTATAATACTGCTCCTATGTACAAGAATATAACTACTATAATACTGCTCCTATGTACAAGAATATAACTACTATAATACTGCTCCTATGTACAGTTGTGGCCAAAAGTATTGACACCCCTGCAATTCTGTCAGATAATACTCAGTTTCTTCCTGAAAATGATTGCATACACAAATTCTTTAGTATTATTATCTTTATATAATTTGTCTTAAATGAAAAAACACAAAAGAGAATGAAGCAAAAAGCAAAACATTGATCATTTCAAAACTCCAAAAATGGGCCAGACAAAAGTATTGGCACCCTCAGCCTAATACTTGGTTGCACAACCTTTAGCCAAAATAACTGCGACCAACCGCTTCCGGTAACCATCAATGAGTTTCTTACAATGCTCTGCTGGAATTTTAGACCATTCTTCTTTGGCAAACTGCTCCAGGTCCCTGATATTTGAAGGGTGCCTTCTCCAAACTGCCATTTTTAGATCTCTCCACAGGTGTTCTATGGGATTCAGGTCTGGACTCATTGCTGGCCACCTTAGAAGTCTCCAGTGCTTTCTCTCAAACCATTTTCTAGTGCTTTTTGAAGTGTGTTTTGGGTCATTGTCCTGCTGGAAGACCCATGACCTCTGAGGGAGACCCAGCTTTCTCACACTGGGCCCTACATTATGCTGCAAAATTTGTTGGTAGTCTTCAGACTTCATAATGCCATGCACACGGTCAAGCAGTCCAGTGCCAGAGGTAGCAAAGCAACCCCAAAACATCAGGGAACCTCCACCATGTTTGACTGTAGGGACCGTGTTCTTTTCTTTGAATGCCTCTTTTTTCTCCTGTAAACTCTATGTTGATGTCTTTGCCCAAAAAGCTCTACTTTTGTCTCATCTGACCAGAGAGCATTCTTCCAAAACGTTTTAGGCTTTTTCAGGTAAGTTTTGGCAAACTCCAGCCTGGCTTTTTTATGTCTCGGGGTAAGAAGTGGGGTCTTCCTGGGTCTCCTACCATACAGTCCCTTTTCATTCAGACGCCGACGGATAGTACAGGTTGACACTGTTGTACCCTCGGACTGCAGGGCAGCTTGAACTTGTTTGGATGTTAGTCGAGGTTCTTTATCCAACATCCGCACAATCTTGTGTTTACATCTCTTGCCAATTTTTCTTTTCCGTCCACATCTAGGGAGGTTAGCCACAGTGCCATGGGCTTTACACTTCTTGATGACACTGCGCACGGTAGACACAGGAACATTCAAGTCTTTGGAGATGGACTTGTAGCCTTGAGATTGCTCATGCTTCCTCACAATTTGGTTTCTCAAGTCCTCAGACAGTTCTTTGGTCTTCTTTCTTTTCTCCATGCTCAATGTGGTACACACAAGGACACAGGACAGAGGTCGAGTCAACTTTAATCCATGTCAACTGGCTGCAAGTGTAATTTAGTTATTGCCAACACCTGTTCGGTGCCACAGGTAAGTTACAGGTGCTGTTAATTACACACATTAGAGAAGCATCACAGGATTTTTCGAACAGTGCCAATACTTTTGTCCACCCCCTTTTTTATGTTTGGTGTGGAATTATATCCAATTTGGCTTTAGGACAATTCTTTTTGTGCTTTTTCATTTAAGACAAATTAAATGAAGATAATAATACCAAAGAATTTGTGTTTGCAATCATTTCCAGGAAGAAACTGAGTATTATCTGACAGAATTGCAGGGGTGTCAATACTTTTGGCCATGTAGCACAGGCCACGTAGTATATAGGAGCCATGTAGTATATAGCAGACAAATACTACATGGCCTGTGCTATATACTATGTGGCTGCTATATACATATATACATATTGTAGAATACCCGATGCGTTAATACAGGCCACGCAATATATAACACAGCCCATGCAGTATATAACACAGGCAACGTAGTATATAACACAGGCCATGCAGTATATAACAGTGGCCACGTAATATATAGCACAGGCCACGCAGTATATAACACAGCCCACATAGTATCTAACACTGGCCACGTAGTATATAGCAGCCACGTGGTATATAACACAGCCCACGCGGTATATAACACAGCCCACGCGGTATATAACACTGCCCACGCGGTATAGAACACTGCCCACGCGGTATATAATACTGCCCACATAGTATCTAACACTGGCCATGTAGTATATAGCAGCCACGCGGTATAGAACACTGCCCACGCGGTATAGAACACAGCCACGTAGTATATAACACTGGCCACGTAGTATATAGCAGCCACGCGGTATATACCACCGCCCACGTAGTATATAGCAGTGTGGGCATATATCCGTGATAAAAAAAGATAATTAAAACAAAAAATAGTTATATACTCACCCCCTGGGATCCAGCGAAGCTGTCCCTATGCGCGCGGCTGCTGCCATCTTCCGTTCCCAGGATGCATTGCGAAATTACCCAGATGACTTAGCGGTCTCGCGAGACCGCTAAGTCTTCTGGGTAATTTCGTAAAGCATCTCTGGTAACGGAAGGTGGCGGCAGCCGCGAGCGCATTGTCGGACTACGGAGGGTGAGTATAGCAGGTTTTTTGTTTTTTTATTATTTTTAACATTAGATGTTTTTACTATTGACGCGGCATAGGCAGCATCAATAGTAAAAAGTTGGGGACACACAGGGTTAATAGCAGCGGTAACGTTACCCGCGGCATAGCGCGGTCCGTTACCGCTGGCATTAACCCTGTGTGAGCGGTGAGTGGAGGGGATTATGCGGGCGCCGGGCACTGACTGCGGGGAGTAGGGAGGGACTAATCGGACTGTGCCCATCGCTGATTGGTCACGGCAGTCATGACAGGCAGCTGGCGAGACCAATCAGCGACTCGGGATTTCCGTGACGGAAGTTGCAGACAGAAAGACGGAAGTACCCCTTAGACAATTATATATATAGATAATACTGCTCCTATGTACAAGAATATAACTACTATAATACTGCTCCTATGTACAAGAATATAACTATTATAATACTGCCCCCTATGTACAAGAATATAACTACTATAATACTGCTCCAATGTACAAGAATATAACTACTATAATACTGCCCCCTATGTACAGGAATATAACTACTATAACACTGCTCCTATGTACAAGAATATAACTACTATAACACTGCTCCTATGTACAAGAATATAACTACTATAATACTGCTCCTATGTACAAGAATATAACTACTATAATACTGCTCCTATGTACAAGAATATAACTACTATAATACTGCTCCTATGTACAAGAATAGAACTACTATAATACTGCTCCTATGTACAAGACTATAACTACTATAATACTGCTCCTATGTACAAGAATATAACTACTATAATACTGCTCCTATGTACTAGAATATAACTACTATAATACCACCCCTATGTACAAGAATATAACTACTATAATACTGCTCCAATGTACAAGAATATAACTACTATAATACTGCTCCTATGTACAAGAATATAACTACTATAATACTGCCTCTATGTACAAGAATATAACTACTATAATACTGCCCCTATGTACAGGAATATAACTACTATAATACTGCCCCTATGTACAGGAATATAACTACTATAATACTGTCCCTATGTACAAGAATATAACTACTATAATACTGCTCCAATGTACAAGAATATAACTACTATAATACTGCTCCGATGTACAAGAATAGAACTACTATAATACTGCTCCTATGTACAAGACTATAACTACTATAATACTGCTCCTATGTACAAGAATATAACTACTATAATACTGCTCCTATGTACAAGAATATAACTACTATAATACCACCCCTATGTACAAGAATATAACTACTATAATACTGCTCCAATGTACAAGAATATAACTACTATAATACTGCTCCGATGTACAAGAATAGAACTACTATAATACTGCTCCTATGTACAAGACTATAACTACTATAATACTGCCCCTATGTACAAGAATATAACTACTATAATACTGCTCCTATGTACAAGAATATAACTACTATAATACTGCTCCTATGTACAAGAATATAACTACTATAATACTGCCCCTATGTACAAGAATATAACTACTATAATACTGCTCCTATGTACAAGAGTATAACTACTATAATACTGCTCCTATGTACAAGAATATAAATACTATAATACTGCCTCTATGTACAAGAATATAACTACTATAATACTGCCCCTATGTACAAGAATATAACTGCTATAATACTACCCCTATGTACAAGAATATAACTGCTATAATACTGCCCCTTATGTACAAGAATATAACTACCATAATACTGCTCCTATGTACAAGAATATAACTACTATAACACTGCCCCTATGTACAAGAATATAACTACTATAATACTGCCCCTATGTACAAGAATATAACTACTATAATACTGCTCCTATAAACAAGAATATAACTACTAAAATACTGCTCCTTTATACAAGAATATAACTACTATAATACTGCTCCTATGTACAAGAATATAACTACTATAATACTGCCCCATATGTACAAGAATATAACTACTATAATACTGCCCCATATGTACAAGAATATAACTACTATAATACTGCTCCTATGAACAAGAATATAACTACTATAATACTGCTCCTATGTACAAGAATATAACTACTATAATACTGCTTCTATGTACAAGAATATAACTACTATAATACTGCTCCTATAAACAAGAATATAACTACTATAATACTGCCCCTATGTACAAGAATATAACTACTATAATACTGCTCCTATGTACAAGAATATAACTACTATAATACTGCTCCTATGTACAGGAATATAACTACTATAATACTGCGTCCTAGAGATGAGCGGATCTCTTCACGTTACCCCTGAGCACAGGTCAGGTTAGTGCTCTCTGGCCAGGAGTTGTACAGTGTTCCTGACCCCTGGGGTCCCAGGCTCGGTGATGATTAGCCGTGCACTGTATGCAGCATTGATTTAGGCCGGTGAATCTAGAAGATCAGGAAATTTGCGCATCTCCCGTTTGCGATCAGAGAGCACTGATCGGAGCTGTGGGCCGGGTTGCGCTCTGCGATCCGCTCATCACTAATATCTACCTCTTATACCTGGTGTCCATCTTTGTTCCATGTCTTTTTGTATCCTTGTCAGTTTTTCCGCATTTCCGCTCTCATGACATTTTCTGTTTCCAGAATGGCCGCTCGTTGTCTGATTCAATGCCGCATTGCGTGCCGTGTCATGGTGAGGAAATCCTTCTCATTATATTTCTCTCTCACACCGCTATAATTTATTACTCACCATTTTTTGCCCAAATCCATTCCCACATTTCCTGCAGCCCCAGGTGTTGTGTGCACTCAGTGTAGCTGCGGTCTAACATGTCCTCTGTTTCGGTGTGATGGCCAAGACTCACGCTGGCTCCAGTTTCACACAGAAGTGTTTTAAAGGGACTGGAACCTGGAAAAGAGACGCTGCCTGATTGTGTCTAATAGAGGAATGCATCTGTGAGACATCGTTACTGGCCGCCATCTGTGGAGGTGATGGAGAACGCGGGGGCTGACACCTTGATCCTGCGCCTTGCAATACTTAGAAATATCTCCTCCAGACCTGACCACAACATGGTGACATCACACACCTCTAATTATGTCACGTGCGAACGACTGGGAGTCCCCGACATAATGGTGGCCTTCATCTAGACACGAAACCATATGTCACCTCTCAGCAACTGCTTATTTACAGACATTATCTGTATATCATCACTGTGTGCATGAATATCTTATCCATTACTGATCCTGAGTTTCATCCTGTATTATACCCCAGAGCTGCACTCACTATTCTGCTGGTGCAGTCACTGTGTACATACATTACATTACTGATGCTGAGTTACATCCTGTATTATACTCCAGAGCTGCACTCACTATTCTGCTGGTGCAGTCACTGTGTACATACATTACATTACTGATCCTGAGTTACATCCTGTATTATACCCCAGAGCTGCACTCACTATTCTGCTGGTGCAGTCACTGTGTACATATATTACATTACTGATCCTGAGTTACATCCTGTATTATACCCCAGAGCTGCACTCACTATTCTGCTGGTGCAGTCACTGTGTACATACATTACATTACAGATCCTGAGTTACATCCTGTATTATACCCCAGAGCTGCACTCACTATTCTGCTGGTGCAGTCACTGTGTACATATATTACATTACTGATCCTGAGTTACATCCTGTATTATACCCCAGAGCTGCACTCACTATTCTGCTGGTGCAGTCACTGTGTACATACATTACATTACTGATCCTGAGTTACCTCCTGTATTATACCCCAGAGCTGCACTCACTATTCTGCTGGTGCAGTCACTGTGTACATACATTACATTACTGATCCTGAGTTACCTCCTGTATTATACTCCAGAGCTGCACTCACTATTCTGCAGGTGCAGTCACTGTGTACATACATTACATTACTGATCCTGAGTTACATCCTGTATTATACCCCAGAGCTGCACTCACTATTCTGCTGGTGCAGTTACTGTGTACATACATTACATTACTGATCCTGAGTTACCTCCTGTATTATACTCCAGAGCTGCACTCACTATTCTGCTGGTGCAGTCACTGTGTACATACATTACATTACTGATCCTGAGTTACCTCCTGTATTATACTCCAGAGCTGCACTCACTATTCTGCTGGTGCAGTCACTGTGTACATACATTACATTACTGATCCTGAGTTACCTCCTGTATTATACTCCAGAGCTGCACTCACTATTCTGCTGGTGCAGTCACTGTGTACATACATTACATTACTGATCCTGAGTTACATCCTGTATTATACTCCAGAGCTGCACTCACTATTCTGCTGGTGCAGTCACTGTGTACATACATTACATTACTGATCCTGAGTTACATCCTGTATTATACTCCAGAGCTGCACTCACTATTCTGCTGGTGCAGTCACTGTGTACATACATTACATTACTGATCCTGAGTTACATCCTGTATTATACTCCAGAGCTGCACTCACTATTCTGCTGGTGCAGTCACTGTGTACATACATTACATTACTGATCCTGAGTTACATCCTGTATTATACTCCAGAGCTGCACTCACTATTCTGCTGGTGCAGTCACTGTGTACATACATTACATTACTGATCCTGAGTTACCTCCTGTATTATACTCCAGAGCTGCACTCACTATTCTGCTGGTGCAGTCACTGTGTACATACATTACATTACTGATCCTGAGTTACCTCCTGTATTATACTCCAGAGCTGCACTCACTATTCTGCTGGTGCAGTCACTGTGTACATACATTACATTACTGATCCTGAGTTACCTCCTATATTATACTCCAGAGCTGCACTCACTATTCTGCTGGTGCAGTCACTGTGTACATACATTACATTACTGATCCTGAGTTACATCCTGTATTATACTCCAGAGCTGCACTCACTATTCTGCTGGTGCAGTCACTGTGTACATACATTACATTACTGATCCTGAGTTACCTCCTGTATTATACTCCAGAGCTGCACTCACTATTCTGCTGGTGCAGTCACTGTGTACATACATTACATTACTGATCCTGTACTGATCCTGAGTTACATCCTGTATTATACTCCAGAGCTGCACTCACTATTCTGCTGGTGCAGTCACTGTGTACATACATTACATTACTGATCCTGAGTTACATCCTGAATTACACCCCAGAGCTGCACTCACTATTCTGCTGGTGCAGTCACTGTGTACATACATTACATTACTGATCCTGAGTTACATCCTGTATTATACTGCAGGGCTGTGCTCACTATTCTGCTGGTGAAATGTAGTAATTACATTTTCTCCAGGTTTGTAGCATTTGCACACTGCTTATTTAGCGTTACTGAAGCCTGATCTTGCAGCAGACTTTTAGGGTATGTGCACACATTCAGGTTTTTTCGCGTTTTTTTCGCTATAAAAACTCATTAAAAACACACACATTATGCATCCTATCATTTAGAATGCATTCTGCATGTTTTGTGCACATGGTGCATTTTTTTTCCGCGAAAAAAACGCATCACGGTAAAAAAAAGCAGCATGTTCATTAATTTTGCGGATTTTCCGCGTTTTTCCCGCTGTTCTATGCATTGGGAAAAAACGCAAAAAAACGCACAAAAAACGCATCAAAAATGCGAGAAAAAAACGCGAAAAAACCACATGCGGATTTCTGGCAGAAATGTCCGGTTTTTGTCAGGGAAATTTCTGCATGAAATCCTGACGTGTGCACATACCCTCACTGTCTGAGAGGCAGATTTAATTGTGGTAGGGAGTGTCACCTTTTTTTCCTGCGGAGAGTTGCGGCATTATTAGATGTAACACTGTAGAGGTGGCACCATTTCTATGGTTTTGGCCATTTAATAGCAGCTGATACAATTAAAGACTTGACGATAATTTCATAACAATTTTCTGGAGTTCCTGGAGAGCCCCCGAATAATCCTCCAGGTCCGAACGTCATTCCGCGCTCTGCCCCTGCATCAGTATTTCTGGCACCGACCATTCGGAGGTCGTCATGAAACCTTTCATCTGTGTCTTGTCTTCTTTGC
Organism: Ranitomeya variabilis; assembly: GCF_051348905.1. Lineage (NCBI taxonomy): Eukaryota > Metazoa > Chordata > Amphibia > Anura > Dendrobatidae > Ranitomeya > Ranitomeya variabilis. The sequence goes on from NC_135239.1 coordinate 20,791,667, forward strand.
TTACACGACCTCTATGTGCATCTTTTTTTAAAGGAAGTTGTCAGATGGGTGAAGTCACGCCATATTGTTCTATACCGACGTGCCACGGAGGTCACCACCTGCGCAGACACGGGAAGTGGAGCCGAGGACCTCGCGGAGAACATCTGTGCATTCACTAAACTGTGCAAGAATCCTGGTGTTATGTAAGGATAATGGATTATTCCGGGATGAGAACCGTTCCCGGCCATGGACACATTACCTGGACATTGCTTGGATTATTCATTATTAGTAGATGAAATATGACAACGAGATGTGAAATATCACTATTCCGGAACCCCGAAAGGGAAACAATCATCAGGTAGGTCCAGGATATATATGGTTTGTTTCATTAATTTAAAGCAATTCAATTTCGCTTCAAATTTCACTAAAAAATTGGATTCACCAGAACCGGAATTTTTGGCTACTTGATTTACTGAAATCAAGCAAAATCCTCCATTGGTTGATTCCAGGAAGGGCTTAAAAAATTAAATAAAAACATTATACTCACCTCCTCCTCCTGCTGTCCTGGGGAGCAACTCCACTCCTGATCCCCTTTGGATCGCTTTCTCGCTCCGGTCATCTCTTCCGTCTTCATTAATCCGTGCTGGCTAGATTTCGAGTGATGTCATGACATCACGGCACGACACACGTCATGACATCACATGAGGACTTGTGCTGCAAAAGAGTGAAGAGGACTATAGAAAAAAAAAAAGACCGGAAACAGAGCGAGGAAGCGAGCCAGCGGAGGACCCGGTGGGACCTGCGGCTCCAGAACAGTTGAGCGCAATATTTTTTTTATTAATAATATTTGTTTATTATTTAACCCCTTTGTTTATTACATTTTGGGGTCTCAAGAGACCTGAGACCATAATAAATGCTATTAGCAGCTATCAGTGGAGTAAGTAGAATCTGATGGGCCCAAGAGCAAAATTTGGACCTGGGCCCCCACCTGCATATTGGTCAGATGTATGCACCCTTGTAGCGCTCTAAATCCTATAATGACTTGTGTGTTCTCCCTCCATGTAATAATGTTCCCTATCCTGGTTTCTTCCTGTAATAATGTCCCTCTTCCTGGGCCTCTTCCAGTAATAATTTTCTCTTCCTAGCACCTCCCCAGCAATTATGCCCCCTGTGCAGGGCTTTTCCAGTAAAGCCCCACATCCTATAACAAAATGCCCCACATCCCTTCACAATGTCCTCCATTATGTGCCCCTTCCTGCTATAATGCCCCCATCCTTAACCCCTTTTTAGTATAATGACCCACATCTTCTCCTAAATGCTGCTGTTACAATTTAACCCTTCATTGTGGCATCTGTAAGATGAAGTCTATTCTGATATGAGGGACAATTTGCAGATGACAAGATAAAATCATCAGGCCATTTTTAAGTAAAAATTAATGTGCTAATTGATTTCTTAATACATCCTCATAGAGCGCTCCAAATCCCCTGCAAAAAAACATGGATTTTTTAAAAAGCATGTTAATTACCTGCAGCCACCACTAGAGGGAGTTGGGAGCTGACTGCATTCTGTATTATCATTGAGCTCAGAGTATGACCAGTATGCAGTAAGCTCACATGCTCCCCCTAGTGGTGACTGCAGACAGAAAAAATATTGCCATTTAGTAAAAACCCTGTGCAGCGCAGAGGACGTCCCTAATATTTGGCCCCTAGCGGTCTGCAACCTATGGCTCTTCAGCTGTCAAAATGGGAGTTGTAGTCACATGATACCTGCCGATAAGTCAGAATGAGTTCCACTCTCTATGTATTATATAGGTGACTAATCTTCTGAATGTAAATCTGTATCTTCCATGTAGGTGAAAAATTTGGGTCTTGACCAGGGCCGGCTCCAGGTTTTTGAGGGCCCCGGGCGAAAGAGTCTCAGTGGGCCCCCCTTTAACACATACCACGATTCTTGATTGCATATAACACAGCCATGTAGTATATAACAGCCCACGTAATATATAACACAGCCACGTAGCATATAACACAGCCATGTAGTATATAACAGCCCACGTAGCATATAACACAGCCACATAGTATATAGCACAGCACACGTAGCATATAACAACCCATATAGTATATAGCACAGCCACATATTATATAAGACGGCCCACGTAGTATATAGAACAGCCATGTAGTATATAGCATAGCCTACGTAGCATATAACAGCCCACGTAGTATATAACACGGCCCACGTAGTATATAACATGGCCCACATAGTATATAGTATGGCCCATGTAATATAAAGAACAGGCATGTAGTATATAGCATAGCCCACGTAGCATATAACAGCCCATATAGTATATAGCACAGCCACGTAGTATATAACACGGCCCATGTAGTATATAGAACAGCCATGTAGTATATAGCACAGCCCACGTAGCATATAACAGCCCATATAGTATATAGCACAGCCCACGTAGTATATAACACAGCCAAGTAGTATATAGCACAGACATGTAGTATACAGCACAGCCCCCCTCCCCCCAAGAATGGCCCCATAGTCCGGTACTCACTGTTATAGTTACAAAAAAAAAAAAACACTCCTCACCTCTCAACGTGCCAGCGCTGCTCCCTGCTCCGGTCTCGGCGGCTGCCGCTGCACTGCCTGACACACAGCGAGTGCGCGATGACGTCATCGCGCACTCGCAGCGACAGTGTCAGAGTGGGAAATGATGGTAGAGGGAGCGTCAGGTGACGCTCTCTCCTCCATCATTTGCTTTGAACTTTACCGGCAGACGCCGGTATAGTTCAATGCGGCAGGGGAGTTGGCGCTGGCGACAGGTGAGCCTCCCTGCCTCACAGGGGCCCCATAGCGGCTGCGTGATGTGCTGCTAGCTGATGACCCTTGGGGGAGCGGGGGCCCTAGGCAGCTGCCTGCCCCTAACGCCGGCCCTGAATGGGCCCCCTGTCTCGCCCGGGCCCCGGCACTTGCCCGGGTGCTGACGCTAGCCCTGGTCCTGACGCCAGCCCTGGTCCTGACCCCCAACTCCCACCTATACTAAAATGATATAATTTTGCCAAAAACATCTGCTATCAAGGCAAAATGTGTCCTGGAAATCCTGCTACAATGTAGAAACCATAGTGCAACAATGAGTATGGCAGACTCATCACTGTGAGTAAGGAGCAGATACTAAGAACCAAGGTTCTGTGTTTGTCCGGGGTTTTCCTTTCATCTTCCTCTTACTTTGTGCTCAGACTCTTTATCCCTTCCCAGATGCTCTGACCTGGACTGAACTCTGAAAACTGTTATAAAGTTGTTTTTGTTTTCTTTCATCAATTATTAAATTTCCTTCACATCACTGCGGCGGGAAAACCCAGGAGAACGACAGAGGATCACCCTGGAGGGGCTGGCAATATAAGAAATAAAACAAAAAGTTTTGTTTATTTGTATTTAGAAGATATCAACATTATCTTAATGATACAAATGTTTGTCCGAGGTTACAAGGAGGCATCACCAACAGCAGAACTTCTACCATGGATTTGAATCCATTCAAGTGAATTTCCAATTTATTGTCATTATTTCATTTTGAGGTCCAAATTTTGGTCTGATTAATTTCTTAATATATTTTAGAGTGGTTAGAATTTTCTTTTTCTGATACAACGCTACAAATCCTATTCAGAAACAAAACTGAATGATAAAAAGCAGGCTGCCTGCAGCCACCACAAGGGGGAGCTTTGGAGTTTCCCGAATACAGTGTTAATAGAAGGCCTATTGCTCCCCTTAGTGGTGTTTGCAGGCGGACTGAATTTTATTATGTAACTTCATTTTATGTCTATCTGTATCTATCTATCTATCTATCTATCCAGCTCAGAAAAAAGAAAAGTAAAAGCAGCATTTAAGTGGTCCAATTAAAAAAGTGTGGATCTTTATTAGTCCATCATTTTACACATAAATGTGTGAATAATCACATACACATTGTTTCCATTTGGACCCCTTGATCACCTTCACTGCATTTTCATTTTTGTCTTTTATAAGCTCAGAGGTCTTTACTGGCTACTACCCTAGGAGAGATCTACCTATCACCCACAGTCCTCCATGTAATAAAATGCACAGCCCATAGTCATCCATGTAGTATAATGTACAGCCCAAAGTGAGCCATGTAGTATAATGCACAGCTCATAGCCATACATGTGGGACAATGCACAGCCCATAGTCATTCATGTAGCATAATGTACAGCCCATAGTCATCCATGTAGTATAATGCACAGCCCATAGTAATCTATGTAGTATAATGCACAGCCCATAGTCAGCCATGTAGCATAATGCACAGCCCATAGTCATCCATGTAGTATAATGCACAGCCCGTAGTCATTCATGTAGTATAATGCACAGTCCATAGTCATTCATGTAGTATAATGCACAGCCCATAGTCATCCATGTAGTTTAATGCACAGCTCATAGTCATCCATGCAGTATAATGCACAGCCCATAGTCAGCCATGTAGTATTATGCACAGCCCATAGTCCTCCATGCAGTATAATGCACAGCCCATAGTCATCCATGTAGTATAATGCACAGCCCATAGTCCTCCATGCAGTATAAAGCACAGCCCATAGTCCTCTAGGCAGTATAATGCACAGCCCATAGTCCTTATTGCAGTATAATGCACAGCCCATAGTCCTCCATGCAGTATAATGCACAGCCCATAGTCCTCCATGCAGTATAATGCACAGCCCATAGTCCTCCATGCAGTATAATGCACAGCCCATAGTCATCCATGTAGTATAATGCACAGCCCATAGTCAGCCATGTAGTATAATGCACAGCCCATAGTCAGCCATGTAGTATAATGCGCAGCTCATAGTCATCTATGTGGGACAATGCACAGCCCATAGTCATTCATGTAGTATAATGTACAGCCCATAGTCATCCATGCAGTATAATGCACAGCCCATAGTCCTCCATGCAGTATAATGCACGACTATAGTCATCCATGTAGTATAATGTAAGGCCCATAGTCAGCCATGTAGTATAATGTGCAGCTCATAGTCATCTATGTGGGACAATGGACAGCCCATAGTCATTCATGTAGTATAATGTACAGCCCATAGTCATCCATGTAGTATAATGCACAGCCCATAGTCAGCCATGTAGTATAATGCACAGCCCATAGTCATACATGTAGTATAATGCACAGCCCATAGTCATTCATGTAGTATAATGCACAGTCCATAGTCATTCATGTAGTATAATGCACAGCCCATAGTCATCCATGTAGCATAATGACAGCCCATAGTCCTCCATGCAGTATAATGCACAGCCCATAGTCCTCCATGCAGTATAATGCACAGCCCATAGTCCTCCATGCAGTATAATGCACAGCCCATAGTCCTCCATGCAGTATAATGCACAGCCCATAGTCCCCCATGCAGTATAATGCACAGCTTTAGTCATCCATGTAGTATAATGTACAGCCCATATTCAGCCATGTAGTATAATGCACAGCTCATAGTTATCTATGTGGGACAATGCACAGCCCATAGTCATTCATGTAGTATAATGTACAGCCCATAGTCAGCCATGTAGTATAATGCACAGCCCATAGTCCTCCATGCAGTATAATGCACAGCCCATAGTCCTCCATGCAGTATAATGCACAGCCCATAGTCCTCCATGCAGTATAATGCACAGCTTTAGTCATCCATGTAGTATAATGTACGGCCCATAGTCAGCCATGTAGTATAATGCACAGCTCATAGTTATCTATGTGGGACAATGCACAGCCCATAGTCATTCATATAGTATAATGTACAGCCCATAGTCAGCCATGTAGTATAATGCACAGCCCATAGTCATCCATGCAGTATAATGCACAGCCCATAGTCCTCCAAGCAGTATAATGCACATCTTAGAGTCCTCCATGTAGTATAATGCACAGCCCATAGTCCTCCATGTAGTATAATGCACAGCCCATAGTCATCCATGTAGTATAATGCACAGCCCATAGTCCCCCATGTAGTATAATGCACAGCTCATAGTCATCCATGTAGTATAATGCACAGCTCATAGTCATCCATGCAGTATAATGCACAGCCCATAGTCCTCCATGTAGTATAATGCACAGCCCATAGTCATCAATGTAGTATAATGCACAGCCCATAGTCCCCCATGTAGTATAATGCACAGCCCATAGTCATCCATGTAGTATAATGCACAGCCCATAGTCCCCCATGTAGTATAATGCACAGCTCATAGTCATCCATGTAGTATAATGCACAGCCCATAGTCCCCCATGTAGTATAATGCACAGCCCATAGTCCCCCATGTAGTATAATGCACAGCTCATAGTCATCCATGCAGTATAATGCACAGCCCATAGTCCTCCATGTAGTATAATGCACAGCCAATAGTCATCCATGCAGTATAATGCACAGCCCATAGTCCTCCATGTAGTATAATGCACAGCCCATAGTCATCCATAAAAGATACATTATGAAGCTATCCAGTGTGAAGTCTGTGAAGTTTTAAAACTTCTTAAGAGTATATCTTCTATTTCAAATTCTAAAATGAGAGCTTTTGTTTATAAAGTAGAAAATGCAATTATTTGTAGATGAAATAGGGCAAACGATGACTGTATACTTGGCAGTGGATTGGTTAACAGTGGGCATACTGTGCTACCTGCACTAATAGCCTTAGAGCAGATCATCACGATGAGATTCATTAGCCTTCTCCATTCTTGGTGGATTTGACTAATCGTCGTTTCCTCGTTATGTGAATGTTATTTGCATAGAGGATGGAATTTTTCTTATTATGTTTATTTATCATAAAACAACTTGTCAAGAGTCTCTAATATGAAGGGGTCGCAGTCACATCTGCTTTACTATACATGTCGTCAGTGAGAAGCAAAAAACATATTGGAGTGATAAGCCTCATTACATATTACTAGTGACAGGGTCCAACACCGGAGAAGGGAAACCAAACGCTACAGGAAGGAAATAAAAAATCTATCTATATATTAGTGATGAGAGAAAGTGCTCGGATAAGGCGATATCTGAGCATGCTCAGGTCCTAATCGAGTGGCTTCGGCGTGCTCGAAAAATGTGTTTGAGTCCCCGCGATACAACATATCAACTATCTACTCGTATATGTTCCATATATAAAAACAGCCCAGCAAAATTCTATAAGGCAAAAATAACCCAGACTGTTTATTTGTTCACAATGAGCCGTTTTCTTTAGGCATCCCTATTGAATCCCAAATGTTGGACCCATTTGTATGGTACCATATAATCCTGATATGCACAATGTTTACACTGTAGCTCGTTACAGAGAATTTGAGGCCATTTACTAATGAAAATAAACAAATCTTAAAATACGATTTGAACAATAAATATTTAAAGGCGTGAAAGTAAACAAATAAAAAATCCCAGAAAGTGTTGATTACTAGTTTATATGAGCATTTTTCATTCTCGGGACAGAGGTGTTTTACTTCTATTCCCAGCAGCACAAGTTGTGTGTAAGGATCTGAGATAAAAGGGAAAAAAAAACCAAAGAAACAAAATCAATAGGAGAAGGATACATAGGAGAGCGAATAACCTGCGGCTGTTTGTTTTTGTTCCTCTCTTTGTACAATTAGCAACATCTTAGATGCAGAGGAATCGCTAAGAATTTCAGATGATAATCGTCTCGGACTATAATAAACTGGAGGTCCTGGGTGGATATTGAGCCTCCAGCGTTACATTCTCCTGCAGGATCAAAACCACCGAAGACCTCGACGCTTTCCAGCTTTACCCACAGTCGCCTGAATATGAAATGTGCAGCACAAAAAATGCCCTAAAGCACAGATCAGAGTCACAGCTGTGGCAAACTCCGAGCTGTGGCTGCTGTAGCAGGTAATGTCAGAGACTCCGGCCTTACATTCCTCTTGTCTTCATCCCGTGTGATTGATCACCGTCGTGGTTTCTTACATTTTGTACACTCATAAAAATTGTATCCGCCACCGACAAGACACGGTCCACTTCTTTCCTGTAAATAACAAGGTGTATCTTTTTGCAAAAAGATTCTAAAACAAAAAAAAATGTGTTTTTTTTCCTTTCAAATCATTTTTAATATTTCTAGTTTGTGATGTAGATTTATCACCTGATTTCACAATGTAAACTTAATGCATTATTAAAAAAGATATCTTAGACCTGATGAGACTGGTGTACTTACTTTTAAAATCCATGTCAGAATGGTTGTACGTTCCATTTTCAAAACCTGTTAACAGCTCCTTAGTTTTCTTATATTCTTCTACTGCTCAATCTCTCCTTATTTAACCTGATTGACAGCTCCTAAGTGATCCTCCTCCTTGCTACTGGATTTCCTACCACCTAACCTGATTGACAGCTCCTTAATGTCCCTCATTCCTGCTGCTGATTTTTATCCCCACTAACCTGATTGAACGCTCCTCAGTGTCCTTCTTCCTGCTGCTGAATTTCTTCCCATCTTACATGATTGACTGCTCCTCAGTGTTAATCCTCCTTGTTGTTGAATCTTTGCCCAACAAGCCTGATTGGTATAAAATTAGGGAAAAAACGTGGTCCTGTTCTGCACTGCTGAATCACTGAAGTCCAGACTTATTAATAATTGTGGTTTTTATTCAATGCGTTTCAGAGTTTCACAGAACTCCTTCCTCAGGAAATACCAACAAGCCTGATTGACAGTTCCTCAGTGTCCTTCCTCCCTGTTGCCTTATTTCCTTCCACCTTGCCTGATTGACAGCTCCTTAATGTCCCTCCTTCCTGCTGCTGATTTTTATCCCCCTAACCAGATTGACAGCTCCTCAGTGTCCCTCCTCCCTGTTGTTGAATCTACGACCAATGAGCCTGATTGACAGCTCCTCAGTGTCCCTCCTCCCTGTTGTTGAATCTACGACCAATGAGCCTGATTGAAAGCTCCTCAGTGTCCATCCTCCCTCTTGAATCTACGACCAATGAGCCTGATTGACAGCTCCTCAGTGTCCATCCTCCCTGTTGTTGAATCTACGACCAATGAGCCTGATTGACAGCTCCTCAGTGTCCATCCTCCCTCTTGAATCTACGACCAATGAGCCTGATTGACAGCTCCTCAGTGTCCATCCTCCCTGTTGTTGAATCTACGCCCACTGAGCCTGATTGACAGCTCATTAATCTCCCTTCTTCCTACTGCCTAATTTCCTCCCACCTAACCTGATTGACAGCTCCTCAGTGTCCCTTCTCCCTGCTGCTGAATTTCCACCTAGCCTGATTGACAGCTCCTCAGTGTCCCTCCTCCCTGCTGCTGAATTTCCACCCACCTAGCCTGATTGACAGCTTCTCGATGTCTCTCCTTCCTGCTGTTGAATTTCTTTCCACCTAACCTGATTTACCGCACCTCAGTGTCAATTCTACCTGTTGTTGAATCTACACCACAATACAATGACCAGATAACACCACCATACAGTGCGCAGATTACACCAGTGTGACGACACAGTATTTTATCTTAATTAGCCAAATGTCTAATTCAGTAGGCCAGGAAGAATAGACTGTTATCTATATGCTGACTTTTGAATTTATGTGTTTGCAGCGCCCCAGAGTCCTGGTCGTTGCAGTACTGTGGCTCCGCCACTATGGGGGGCTATGGTACGTCCGATGGCACTGAAGGAGTTCATCTGACCAGGTATCACAGACACCAATACATTTCACAGCCGGGCCTCCAGGGGGAGCTAAGGGTTCTATTCATTAGGCCACTCCTCACATACTGGTAAAACTGGGGGTCAGGCAGGAAGTTGAGATCAGAGAAAAGCTGACTGGGTTGGAACCAGGCAACACCTTGTGGCAGAGGGTGTTGAGGGGGAAGATTCGGTAGGGTCCCTGTCAGGGGTGGGATCCTGACAGAGGCCTGGCAATTGGAAAGAACGTTACGGGACCGTGCCTGCTCAGGATAGCGGCGGTGCCCTAAGAAAGGATAAGAAGCGAGATTTATTGTGCTGAGTGAGAAACGAGATCAACAGAAGGAGAAATTCCAGTAGGAGTCGTGCTGTAAGACCGAGGCAACATCCTACTGAGGCGTAATTCACCGGTGGCCGGAACGCCGAGGAAGTATAGAGTTCCAAGCCATACTTCAAACCAACGGCAGGACAGTCAGTCACAGGCGGGCTGTCTCACATACATCACCTATGGAGACATGGGGGGCATACTAGGAGAGGGGCGACTCTAGGGTCCCGGAAGAGCTCCGAGCCTACTCGTCATACGGGTGCCGTCCTAACCAGAACATCAGGGAGGGACGGAGGAGAAGAACATCATCCGAACGAGTTGTGAGGGAACACGAGAAACAGACACAACAGTTGTGGGGTACTATCCCGTAAGCTCAGCAGGGGAGGACCACAACACATAGCGCTAGTAGGAAGGCACAGATTTCCACCTGCAAAGAGAACTCTGGAGGTGCCATTGGACCGGACGGACTTGCGCAGCCTGGTGGAACGTATTCCGGACTGAGGACCCAGAGACCTTCAGTAAAGAGGTAAAGAGACTGCATCCCTGTGTCCTTGTGATTTACTGCGACCGGCACTACACTGAACAGTCACCTCCATCCATCCCCCCTTTCATTGGGCGCCCCTCCGCAGCAGGGTCACGGATCGGGCCTAGCCACCGTGACAACCCCAGAGCAGAGACTCAGAGGCCCGGCTCCGGGTACCCCTCGGCCCTGCGGCAGTGGGGGCGCTGCAAAACTTGGCGTCACGAACAGGATCTACTTAAGCCTGAAGAATCAGGTCATGTGTGCCTTGGAACTGTGATTTGTTACACTTGGACTGTACTTTATTGCAAAGACTGTGCTGTTGCCATTTGCCGCCAAAACCGCCGCCATTGCAGCGCTAAGGAGAGCGCAGGAGAAGAAGAGGGGCGTGGAGTAGGCGTGGACCAGCTGAAGAGCGCGAAAGACGATGGCCGCCCAGTCTAAATATTTCTGTACCGTGAGGACGTGTCCGTCAGCAGCAGAGATCCGCCTCCTGATCCTCAATGGAGGGCGGAGGCCGAGAAAACGACACCGCCCACGAAGGAGAGAGCGGGAAAAAGACCAGGAAGCGACCCACGTGGAGGACGCCATGGCCAGCAGCTCAGAACCCGAAAGTGGGGTTGAAGCGGGAGTCTCCCCCAACTACCCGGATGAGCGCAGTAGCCAGTTCTCTGCAGACAGCACCGAACTCCTGCAGGTCGAGATGGAGAACTTAATCGACCAGCTCCTTCAGCTGAACGTGAAGGCCCAGGCTCCGCACCAGGCGGCGCCGGAAAGCAGTCTTCCGGCATCGGATCTGATACTGCTGCCGAGATCCTCGCTGACACCGCCAGAGGAACCCGCCGCAGAGGAGGAGCCTGCATTAGCTGGTGAGTCCGCCGACCCCGTCCCGCCGGTCGAGGACCTGCTAGTGGGCCCCGTTGCAGCACCCCCTCTCCCTGGGACCCATAGACTCCAGCGCCTGTTGCCATGGGAGGAGACCACGGGTCTGGAACACCGCCTGAAAGCCCCGATTTCGCCCACTGCCCTGCTGTGTGAGGTCCGCGCAGAGCGCACAGTGTGCCGCTGGGTGAACCCAGGATCCAATCTTATGGGGTTCCCCGGGGTGAAGACCCAAGAGGGGGAGATGGTACAGGCCCTAAGCTGGGAGGAATACCAGGTCCAGCTAGAACAGCAGTGGAAGGAGAAGGAAAGAGAATACCAGGCCGGGCTAGAGGCCTACCACCAAAAAGACTTGGCGGTCAAGGACCGGGCCCGCAAGGACCCCACCGCTCACCAGGCCCCGCGCAGGCAGGGCACCGTCGTCGCCTTCAAACTCCGCGGAGGCTGGGGCTTCATTAAAGAGCCGGGCCTGTATGCGGAAGTGTTTGTCAACCGGAGGGATGTCGAGTCTCACTTGAGGGAGGGTCACCCGGACCGGGACCTCTATCCAGGGGACGAAATTACCTACACCCGGCACTTTGGGGAGAAGGGGTGGTTCGCTTTAAATGTCCGCAAGAGAAAGTTGATGGAAACCCCGACTAAGGTGCCGGAAAAGCTGTCCCCCGTAGCCAAGGTGCCCCCTTGTGGTCGGCCCACGATCACCACCGAGACCACCGTGGTCACCCCAACATGCACAATTGTAAAGACTACGAAGTGCAGCATTATGACCTCCACTGCTGTCGTGGCCAAGGAAGCACCTCCTCAGGGGACCGGTGTTCCTGCTGCCCCAGAATTGAAGACTGTGGGTACACAGACTCCCAGATGGGACAACAGACCCCCTTATGCAGTACCGGGCGGCTCGCAATACCCAAAGGGGTTGCCTCCGCCGGTGCTGCCCCCTGAGTGGTTCAGATAAATGCCTTTATCATCTGAATATGTAAATAGTTCATTTAACTGTTTGTTTTCCTGATTTTGCTGCTAAACCCCGTCCAGGGTTAACTCTCAAAGGGATCCCTTTGTTGACCCGGGATCCCTATGGTTTTTTGTTTGTTTTCTGCATTTTGCACAAGTTATCGGAACTGCTGGATCATGAACAATGCATGATACAAACTTCTTGTAAATAGTTTGCACCTTCTTAAAGGTGCTCCCTACTCGTTTTACATTAAAAAAAAAACGGACTCTTTGCGAAGAAACTGTTCATGGAAACAGCATCGGAGTCCTTGCTGCGTGCGGACTTGCAACTTGAGAAGTTGCACTACCTCATAGAGACTTGGTCCCCTCTTAAAGGGGATGTTCCCATGTTGCAATTAGGAAAAGTATTGCCTTAAGACAGTTAGATGGCAATAATGTCTTAAAAGAAAAAGTAATAATGCTGATAAGTGAAAGTTAAACGTAACTAACTAGCTGAAAGAAGGAAATGTTTAATAATGTGTTCTAAAGTAAGGTAATTATTCGAAAGGTGCAGTAGACCCGTAGGGTTAGACATGAAGTCCTGCAAAAGCAAAAGTTAGAAGAAAGATGCAGCAGACCCGTAGGGGTAGACATAGCGTCCTGCATATTTGTTAGTAAGAAAAGTAATGATGGGAGTTTGATGTTTTAGAAAATGTTTAATGGTGTGTTAAAGAACGAGGACAGGAAGTGAACCCGTAGGGGTTAGTGGTGAGTCCTCCTTAGAGCCATATAGAGATGGCTCAGTGCTCTTAAACTGAAGGAAAAATGATATGTTCTATACTGTGTATAGTAGTGGAAAGACAGTAGGCCCGGGCAGAACGGGGCGGTCCTGTAATAGAAAGGAGAGGCAGCAGGCCTGGAGCAATTAGGACAGGCGGTCCTGCAGAAATAAAGAAGGAGAATGCAAAAAGTTAATTAAGCCTTATAATGTGTTATAAGAAGGTCTTTAGTGGATTCAGAGTGTATATCCTTAAAGGCAATGTTGAATTATTGTTCAAAGTTTTGCACTAAGTAGAATACCCGGTTGGGTAAGAAAAGTTATTTATAGTAAAGTTATTTAAAAGTATTTAACCATGTTTGTAACGTTCAAGTGTCCTCACCTCCCATAAAGGGAAGCTCTGTTCAAATATGCTTATTGTTATTGCACTCACAAAAATTGTATGTCTTTTGCTGACATGTATTGTTGTTTTCTTCCCAGTCCCGGAGTACTGGATTTAACCGGGGGGGAGTGCAGCGCCCCAGAGTCCTGGTCGTTGCAGTACTGTGGCTCCACCACTATGGGGGGCTATGGTACGTCTGATGGCACTGAAGGAGTTCATCTGACCAGGTATCACAGACACCAATACATTTCACAGCCGGGCCTCCAGGGGGAGCTAAGGGTTCTATTCATTAGGCCACTCCTCACATACTGGTAAAACTGGGGGTCAGGCAGGAAGTTGAGATCAGAGAAAAGCTGACTGGGTTGGAACCAGGCAACACCTTGTGGCAGAGGGTGTTGAGGGGGAAGATTCGGTAGGGTCCCTGTCAGGGGTGGGATCCTGACAGAGGCCTGGCAATTGGAAAGAACGTTACGGGACCGTGCCTGCTCAGGATAGCGGCGGTGCCCTAAGAAAGGATAAGAAGCGAGATTTATTGTGCTGAGTGAGAAACGAGATCAACAGAAGGAGAAATTCCAGTAGGAGTCGTGCTGTAAGACCGAGGCAACATCCTACTGAGGCGTAATTCACCGGTGGCCGAAACGCCGAGGAAGTATAGAGTTCCAAGCCATACTTCAAACCAACGGCAGGACAGTCAGTCTCAGGCGGGCTGTCTCACATACATCACCTATGGAGACATGGGGGGCATACTAGGAGAGGGGCGACTCTAGGGTCCCGGAAGAGCTCCGAGCCTACTCGTCATACGGGTGCCGTCCTAACCAGAACATCAGGGAGGGACGGAGGAGAAGAACATCATCCGAACGAGTTGTGAGGGAACACGAGAAACAGACACAACAGTTGTGGGGTACTATCCCGTAAGCTCAGCAGGGGAGGACCACAACACATAGCGCTAGTAGGAAGGCACAGATTTCCACCTGCAAAGAGAACTCTGGAGGTGCCATTGGACCGGACGGACTTGCGCAGCCTGGTGGACCGTTTTCCGGACTGAGGACCCAGAGACCTTCAGTAAAGAAGTAAAGAGACTGCATCCCTGTGTCCTTGTGATTTACTGCGACCGGCACTACACTGAACAGTCACCTCCATCCATCCCCCCTTTCATTGGGCGCCCCTCCGCAGCAGGGTCACGGATCGGGCCTAGCCACCGTGACAACCCCAGAGCAGAGACTCAGAGGCCCGGCTCCGGGTACCCCTCGGCCCTGCGGCAGTGGGGGCGCTGCATGTTTCTTTCTGGTTCATCAAGAAAACAGACTTTTGTTCATGTAACCCTGTAATAGTGACTTGTAAGTTGACAGTTTATTATAACATATTGTGCTCTTATCCTTGATTACTAGTAATACAGGGTCATGGAACAACGATGTTAACTGATATGTCGATTACACTTTGTTCAGGCCAGCTAGTTTGTTGACTTGCAAAATAGAAGAGGAAACATAATCAAACAATGCGAGTTGGTCTTATCACCATTCTTTCCCTTTAATTGTATATACTGGATGAAGGACAGTTGTTAGCTATAAAAAGAGGTTATATACCTCTGTAACATGGCACACATATTCATCCAAGACATCCAGACATCCAAATAACCAGAAACAGTCTACAGGACAGCAGCCAAGACATCATGGCTCCATCACGAGGGACACAGATTTGACATTCTACAGAATGCCAGTTTAGGGGACCTCAGCCCCGGCCGGAAGAATACAGATCTTCTCTACTGACCATCAGTGAGTCATGGATACGTTTGGAAAAAGCAGGGATTGGGACCCACCGGCCACCTAGCTCCATGGAGATATTCGGAGAAGCCAGGGTGTGGCCCACACTCAACTGGCCTTGTATCTCAATTGATTGTCATCTTCCTAAGCTTGTCGTTACCTCCTCTGTGTGCGTGGCACCGGTGGGGTAGTCGGCCCTGAAAGCTGAAGCCAGGTTGTGACACTCCGGTCACCTGGCCTTGTACCAAAATGAACTGTCATCTTCCTAAGCTTGTCATTACCTCCTCTCTGTGGGCATGCCTCTGGTAGGGTATTCAGCCCTGGAAGCTCTGAAGTAACAGCTACTTTCATCGCGGCAAATCAGCGGAAGGGTGAGACTCTGTAATTTGCACCATCTTGGGTATTTTGCTGGGACTGATCTATGTGTTATTTGCCTGTTTGTGGTTCAATAAAGTATTGCCGCACTGTTTTACTCTCACTCTCTGTTGTCTGAGTAGCGTTACGCCCATGTTAGAAGGAGAGCTGGCATTAGGTGGGATGATCCTTTGTGCATGCAGTTTTTACTAGCAGACTTGGGCACCCGCAAACCCTCCGTGTCTCCACAACCACTGTACAGAAACTGGGTAACACCACCATACAGTGACTGTACAACACCACCATACAGTGAACAGATAACACCACAATACAGTGAATGGATAACACCACTATATAGTGACTGGATAGAATCACCATACAGAAACCGGACAACACCACCATACAGTGAACATACTATAAGTGATTATTACCAACATACTGAGATTGCTTACAGTGACCACACAGAGTTCAGGTATTAGGCCGGGGTCAGACGAGCGTATGGCATGTGATGCGAGAGCATGTGTCTGTGCTCCGAGCCTCTCGCACAGAGTGGATCAGAGCACAGCTTCGGAGGAGGCGGAGAAATGAATTTCTCCATCTCCTCCATTGCCGGCGCCGGCGTATATCGCACCGCACTTGGATGATATCTGAGTGATGTGCGTTGTCTCACTCGCACCCATAGGCTTATATGGGTGTGAGTGAGCCGAGACTTGGGCGATATACACGTCCAATCACAGCATGCTGCGATTTCACTCACGTTGAAACAAAAAAAATAAAAATTTTGCCATTAAATACCGAGATTTTTTTTTCCATTTGACTTTCCACCAAAAAATGTACCGTATGTTACAATCATAACAAAATTGAAAAAGTAGAAAAAACGAGGAAAAATTGTTAAAAAGTTTTTTTATTTATTCTACTCTTAAAAGAAGAATTGTAAACCATTCTATGACTGCCCAATAATCAAGAATATCTAATAACCCAGCACCTATCGAGTCTCATATATGTCAGATCAGAGGAATTGGTTAAGTATTAAAAACTAAAAACACATAAGTGCATTTCCACCATTGTCAGTGTTTTCCTCTGATTCAGGCATTTTCTTCTGGACAGAGTTGGTAAACTTAGATTTGAATTTCCTTCTTTCTCACTTTGGGTGGATTTGAGGAGTGAGATCTCCCTATGTGACTCCGGGGCAGGGGATGAATACTTAGAGGGTGACTCTCGTTTCCTCCTTTGTTTTGTTGCAGAGTAGACAATTGCAGGGAATGTGCGCGCTTCCTCCATTGACTGTGTGAAGTGAGTGAAGGAGACGTTGGCAGAGTCTTGGAAGTCGTCCTGGCTCAGACATGTGACTAGAAATCTTGTCCTTCAGGTACGTCCTCGCTGTTGTTTTCCTGCTTTGGCAGAAAGTCTGCTTTTTGCTTGTAAATGGGGGGAAAAAAAACGCTGCTCCTGGCAAAAAGCCGGATATTGGGATTTGAGTTTTTTTCTCTCTTTTTTTTGGCAGGAGAAAGAGAAATATTTTCAAAGCTGCGTCGTAGTATCTGCATCTTACAGTAATGCTCTGTGTACTATACTACGATATCCTTATAGAACCGCGTAATGTTGTGATAAGATATATGGCGGTATTACAGCTTGTAATGAAGTCATAAAAGTGCATCCACAGAAACCTACATCCCATACTGCCCCTCCACATGACGGTAGTATGGGATGTAGGACGGTCCCATACTGGGTCAGTATTTGTTCATGTATGTCTATGTACAGGCTGTTCTGCGTAGATTATTACAAAGGCATGTGCAGGGGTGTACAAGGGTGTGCAGGGGTGTGCAGGGGTGTGCAGGGGTGTACAAGGGTGTACAGGGGTGTATAGGGGTGTGCCCAGACACACCCCGTAGCCCCACAACAGAGGAGCTGGGGAATACCAAGACTAGTCTGCATGTGGCATTTAATTGAAAATTTTTCCATTCAGGATATTATTATTATTAATTTATTATACATTGTTAATATAGCGCTGTCATATTCTGCAGCGCTTTATATACATCATCATCACTGTCCCCAATGGGGCTCACAAATTATATTCCCTGTCTTTGAAGTGTGGAAGGAAACCGGAGAACCCGGAGGAAACCCCCGCAAACACCAAGAGAACACACAAACTCCATGCAGATGTTGTCCTTGGTGGGATTTGAACCCAGGACCCTAATGCTACAAAGCAACAGTGCTAACCACTGGGCCACCATACAGTGGTAACCACTGAGCCATCATACAGTGCTAACCACTGAACTACCGTCCAATGCTAACCACTGAGCCAACGTACAGTGCTAACCGCTGAGCCACCATATCATGCTAACCACTGAGCAATGTGCAGTGCTAAACACTGAGCCACCATCCAGTGCTAACCACTGAGCCACCGTACAGTGCTAACCACTGATCCACTGTACAGTGCTAACCACTGAGCCACCATACAATGCTTACCACTGAGCCACTGTACAGTGCTAACCACTTAGCCATCGTACAGTGCTAACCACTGAGCCACCTTGCTGCCCCATTATAATGAGATCAATGAAAACTAGACTTTCCCTTTTTTTAATTAAAAAAAAAAAACATTTTGTGTGCAAAACTTTAAAAATGAAACAAAATTGTATGTCAAATATATTTTTGACTTTTCATCTGCAAAGTAAAAATAAAAAGATATTTAAAAGAAAAAAAAAACAGGATAACAATAAAAACTGGTAACGCAGAGTGTGAAACATTAGCAGCATCGCTACGTCATATGCAGAATACAAAAAGAGTAAAAAATATTAACGAAAAATAAATAAATAAGGACTTGACATTGCGTAACAATTAAGTGTAAATATTATCGTCTCTTCCGTTCGGCAGAATGTAAATGTTTTACTTCATCTACAGAATTTATTTATAAAAGTTCAGTCTTTCGGTGAGCGTTCGCCGCTTTCTGTCGCACCCATTGATATTATGATGGTTAAAGACGTTCTTCAATGCCAACGTTATAGACTAAGATAGAAGATCGTCTCCAAGTGCCGTCTGAGCAAATCACTGGCACAAATGCAGACGAATCTGAAATCTGTTGCTTTAATATTGAAATTAGCTTTTTGGCAGGTAGAGCGCCGCTGTTTTATATAACAAATGCCTGGCAGTTACTTTGATGCCAGTATTGATAATCTGAATAATCCATTCACTTAATGCCCTGATTGAAGAGGCAGCGTCTTACTTCACTATCAGGTTTCAGACACACCTGCATGCTCCAGGCTGTCAGGTGCTGAAGAATCTCAGGCATTGTGCGGTCATGCAGCCTTATCTCTGGAATTCTGCGCCCATTAACATCTTATACCTCAGCTCTGCTATATAAAGTAACAGGAGTGAGAGAGCAGTCACTTCTCTATTCAATCTGCCAACTACAAGAACTATCATTTCACATTTCTACAACATTCCGCAGCTGAGACTGCTAATAATAAAATTACACAGATGTCTCATTTCCTCTGTAGCAGCATAAAGATTTCACAAAACAAAGTCTCTAAAGTGTCTTGTATCACATTCTTACAATTACAGGTAAATAATAAAATTCTCAAACTTGAACAAATCAATATGTCTATACCTACGAGGCAGCATTATAGTAGTTATATTCTTGTACATAGGAGCAGTATTATAGTAGTTATATTCTGTACATAGGAGCAGTATTATAGTAGTTATATTCTTGTACATAGGGGCAGTATTATAGTAGTTATATTCTTGTATATAGGAGCAGTATTATAGTAGTTATATTCTTGTATATAGGAGCAGTATTATAGTAGTTATATTCTTGTACATAGGAGCAGTATTATAGTAGTTATATTCTTGTACATAGGAGCAGTATTATAGTGGTTATATTCTTGTACATAGTCAGTATTATAGTAGTTATATTCTTGTATATAGGGGCAGTATTATAGTAGTTATATTCTTGTACATAGGAGGCAGTATTATAGTAGTTATATTCTTGTACATAGGAGCAGTATTATATTAGTTATATTCTTGTACATAGGAGAAGTATTATAGTAGTTATATTCTTGTACATAGGGAGCAGTATTATAGCAGTTATATTCTTGTACATAGGAGAAGTATTATAGCAGTTATATTCTTGTACATAGGAGCAGTATTATAGTAGTTATAGTCTTGTACATAGGAGCAGTATTATAGTAGTTATAGTCTTGTACATAGGAGCAGTATTATAGTAGTTATATTCTTGTACATAGGAGCAGTATTATAGTAGTTATATTCTTGTACATAGAGGACAGTATTATAGTAGTTATATTCTTGTACATAGAGGACAGTATTATAGTAGTTATATTATTGTATATAGGGGCGGTATTACAGTAGTTATATTCTTGTACATAGGGGGCAGCATTATAGTAGTTATATTCTTGTACATAGGGGCAGTATTATAGTAGTTATATTCTTGCACATAGAGGGCAGTACTATAGTAGTTATATTCTTGTACATAGAGAGCAGTATTATAGTAGTTATATTCTTGTACATAGGGGGCAGTATTATAGTAGTTATATTCTTGTACATAGGAGCAGTATAATAGTGATGGTATGTTCATCCAGCTCTCCTATGAAGCGCACATAATACATCACCCAGCTTTGCGCATAGACTTTCCCCTGCTCCTAGCATTGTGATGGTATGCCTTTCAGCTAACCCCCAACTTACTCTGTGATATTTATGACCTTGTTTACTTAGTCTTGATTGTATGCATCTGGTCGACCCTTAATTCTCTGACCAAGATGAGCAGAGACCACTCCTCTCTGCTCCACACCTGACCGCACTTAGTTTTCCATATATTGCATAGCACAAGTCTGCAGGACTTTAGTCTGCAGTGTGATTTCTAGAAGTGTGTTCTAAAAGTGTGGATTACATTAGAATTAAAACCTGAATTGAACCTGAAGGGAACTGAAGGTAACTGGCCCGTCACTGCAAACAATGTTTCTGTTTGTTGTCACTTTTACCCCTATAGTCTTTCACTTTCTGCTACCTCCCCCAATCCCCACACCAAGTAAGGAACTGTTCATCTCCTCTTCAATCCTCCCCATCCATCTCACCTCCTCCTCAGAACTGTTCCTTAACATACAATCCTCTGTCTCAAAGCACAGGCAGCCCCCTCACGCTCTCTCCTGCTCCCACCTGCTAACACTATCTCTGCTCCTTCTCACTGCTGGTGATATCTCTCCAAATCCTGGTCCTCCTCACCACATTCCCACAGTCATTTCTACCTCCCATCCATGCTCCATCACAAACTTCCGTAACCTCTCTAACCTTATACCCATTCGCCCCCAGCCCCCGCTTCCCCAGTCCCACTAACAGGAGCTCTGTGGAACGCTCGCTCTGTCTGTAACAAGCTTTCCTACATCCATGATCTTTTTGTTACTACCAAACTTTCCTTCCTCGCCATCACCGAAACCTGGCTCACCCCTTCTGACACGGCCTCCCCTGCTGCACTCTCTTACGGTGGCTTCCACCTTTCTCACACACCCCGCCCCAGCAGCAAGCATGGTGGAGGAGTTGGTTTTCTCCCGTCAGATAACTGCTCCTTCACCCCAATCCCACTGCCACCCTCTGTTACCCTCCCTTCCTTTGAGGTGCACTCTGTGCGCATCTACTCCCCCTCCAACCTCCAACTGGCTGTCATTTACCGCCCCCCAGGGCCAGCCACCACCTTCTTTGACCACTTCACCACCTGGCTACTTCATTTCCTTTCTGCGGACATCCCCACTATCATCATGGGCGATTTCAACATACCCATTGACACTTCCCTCTCAGCTGCCACTAAACTTCTATCTCTCTCTTCCTCCTTCGGCCTCACTCAATGGTCTTCTGCAGCCACTCACAAAGATGGTCACACACTGGACCTCATCTTCACCCGCCTCTGCTCCCTATCTAACCTCTCTAACTCGCCTCTTCCTCTCTCTGACCACAACCTTCTCACATTCTCATCTCTCTCCACTCCATGTCTAGAGTCCCCACCCCACAAACTTTCACACCCTCGCAGAAATCTTAAACATCTTGACCTACATTCATTCTCTGAATCCCTCCTCCCTCTCACAGACATAAGTTCCATACACAATGCGGATGACGCTGCCGCTCTATATAACACCACAATAGCTGTAGCTTTGGAATCTGCTGCCCCACTTACACATACCAAAGCTCGCAAAATCAACAGACAGCCCTGGCACACCAGCCTGACCAAAGAACTTTGGCAAGCTTCCAGGGCTGCTGAGCGCAGATGGAAAAGATCCCACTCCAACGACCACTTAATCGCATTCAAACAGTCCCTCACTACTTTCAAGACCGCACTCGCCACAGCTAAACAAACCTACTTCTCATCTCTCATATCCTCCCTGTCTCACAACCCTAAACAGTTATTCAACACCTTCAATTCTCTCCTCCGTCCCCCAGCACCTCCTCCCTCCTCACTTATCTCTGCTGAAGACTTTGCCTCATTCTTCAAGCAGAAGATTGATAACATCAGAGACAGTTTTGGGCAACAAGCCCCAGAGCCCTTCCTCCCAACTTCCCTACCCTCCACCTCCAAAACCAACTACTCCACCATTACAGAAGATCAACTCGCCACTCTACTCTCAAGATCGCATCTCACCACCTGTGCACTTGACCCGCTCCCAACCCACCTCATCCCAAACCTCACCACAATCTTCATCCCAACCCTAACCCATCTCTTCAACCTATCACTAACAACTGGTGTTTTCCCCTCAAGCTTTAAACATGCCTCCATCACACCTATCCTCAAAAAGCCCTCTCTTGACCCATCCTCTGTATCTAGCTATCGCCCTATATCACTTCTCCCCTATGCCTCAAAACTACTGGAACAACACGTCCATCTTGAACTGTCCTCCCATCTCTCTTCTTGCTCCCTCTTTGACCGCTTACAATCTGGCTTCCGGTCACACCATTCCACTGAAACTGCCCTAACTAAGGTCACCACTGACCTTTTAACCGCCAAGAGCAAGCGACACTACTCTGTTCTCCTCCTCCTGGACCTGTCGGCTGCCTTTGACACAGTGGACCATTCCCTATTATTACAGACCCTCTCATCCCTTGGCATCACAGACTTGGCCCTATCCTGGATCTCATCATACCTAACAGACCGGACATTCAGCGTCTCCCACTCACACACCACCTCCTCACCTCGCCCCCTCTCTGTCGGAGTCCCACAAGGTTCAGTCCTTGGGCCCCTGCTCTTCTCCATTTACACCTTTGGCCTGGGACAGCTCATAGAATCTCATGGCTTTCAGTATCACCTCTATGCTGATGACACACAGATCTACATCTCTGGACCAGATATCACCTCCCTACTAACCAGAATCCCTCAATGTCTGTCCACTATTTCATCCTTCTTCTCCGCTAA
The DNA here is from genome assembly GCF_051348905.1 of Ranitomeya variabilis. Lineage (NCBI taxonomy): Eukaryota > Metazoa > Chordata > Amphibia > Anura > Dendrobatidae > Ranitomeya > Ranitomeya variabilis. The sequence goes on from NC_135239.1 coordinate 20,814,631, forward strand.
ATTTCTGAAACTTAACATGGACAAAACAGAATTCATCATCTTTCCCCCATCTCACGTGACCCCCCCAACGAACCTATCCATTACAGTAAATGGCTGCCCACTCTCCCCAATCCCACAAGCTCGCTGCCTCGGGGTTATCCTTGACGCTGATCTCTCCTTCAAACCACATATCCAAGCCCTTTCCACTTCCTGCCGACTTCAACTCAAAAATATTGCACGAATCCGTTCATTCCTCAACCAAGAATCTGCAAAAACCCTAGTCCATGCCCTCATCATCTCTCGCCTTGACTACTGCAACCTCCTGCTCTGTGGCCTCCCCTCAAACACTCTCGCACCCCTCCAATCTATTCTAAACTCTGCTGCCCGACTAATCCACCTGTCCCCCCGCTATTCTCCGGCCTCTCCCCTCTGTCAATCCCTTCACTGGCTCCCCATTGCCCAGAGACTCCAGTACAAAACCCTAACCATGACGTACAAAGCCATCCACAACCTGTCTCCTCCTTACATCTGTGACCTCATCTCCCGGTACTTTCCTACACGCAACCTCCGATCCTCACAAGATCTCCTTCTCTACTCCCCTCTTATCTCCTCTTCCCACAATCGTATACAAGATTTCTCTCGCGTATCACCCCTACTCTGGAACCCTCTACCACAACACATCAGACTCTCGCCCACCATCGAAACCTTCAAAAAGAATCTGAAGACCCACCTCTTCCGACAAGCCTACAACCTGCAGTAACCACCGATCAACCAACCGCTGCACGATCAGCTCTATCCTCACCTACTGTATTCTCACCCATCCCTTGTAGATTGTGAGCCCTCGCGGGCAGGGTCCTCTCTCCTACTGTACCAGTTATGACTTGTATTGTTCAAGATTATTGTACTTGTTTTTATTATGTATACCCCTCCTCACTTGTAAAGCGCCATGGAATAAATGGCGCTATAACAATAAATAATCATAATAATAATAATAATAATAATAATAATAGTAGTTATATTCTTATACATAGAGGACAGTATTATAGTTGTTATATTCTTGTACATAGGAGCAGTATTATAGTAGTTATATTCTTGTACATAGGAGCAGTATTATAGTAGTTATATTCTTGTACATAGGAGCAGTATTATAGCAGTTATATTCTTGTACATAGAGACAGTATTATAGTAGTTATATTCTTGTATATAGGGGCAGTATTATCGTAGTTATATTCTTGTACATAGGGAGCAGTATTATAGTAGTTGTATTCTTGTACATAGGAGCAGTATTATAGCAGTTATATTCTTGTACATAGGGGCAGTATTATAGTAGTTATATTCCTGTACATAGGGGCAGTATTATAGCAGTTATATTCTTGTACATAGAGACAGTATTATAGTAGTTATATTCTTGTACATAGGGGCAGTATTATAGTAGTTATATTCTTGTACATAGGAGCAGTATTATAGCAGTTATATTCTTGTACATAGAGACAGTATTATAGTAGTTATATTCTTGTATATAGGGGCAGTATTATCGTAGTTATATTCTTGTACATAGGGAGCAGTATTATAGTAGTTATATTCTTGTACGTAGTGACAGTATTATAGTAGTTATATTCTTGTACATAGGAGCAGTATTATAGCAGTTATATTCTTGTACATAGGAGCAGTATTATATAAGTTATATTCTTGTACATAGGGGCAGTATTATAGTAGTTATATTCTTGTACATATGGGGCAGTATTATAGTAGTTATATTCTTGTACATATGGGGCAGTATTATAGTAGTTATATTCTTGTACATAGGAGCAGTATTATAGCAGTTATATTCTTGTACATAGGAGCAGTATTATATAAGTTATATTCTTGTACATAGGGGCAGTATTATAGTAGTTATATTCTTGTACATATGGGGCAGTATTATAGTAGTTATATTCTTGTACATATGGGGCAGTATTATAGTAGTTATATTCTTGTACATAGGAGCAGTATTATAGTAGTTATATTCTTGTACATAGGAGCAGTATTATAGTAGTTATATTCTTGTACATAGGAGCAGTATTATAGTAGTTATATTCTTGTACATAGGAGCAGTATTATAGTAGTTATATTCTTGTATATAGGGGCAGTATTATCGTAGTTATATTCTTGTACATAGGGAGCAGTATTATAGTAGTTGTATTCTTGTACATAGGAGCAGTATTATAGCAGTTATATTCTTGTACATAGGGGCAGTATTATAGTAGTTATATTCCTGTACATAGGGGCAGTATTATAGCAGTTATATTCTTGTACATAGAGACAGTATTATAGTAGTTATATTCTTGTACATAGGGGCAGTATTATAGTAGTTATATTCTTGTACATAGGAGCAGTATTATAGCAGTTATATTCTTGTACATAGAGACAGTATTATAGTAGTTATATTCTTGTATATAGGGGCAGTATTATCGTAGTTATATTCTTGTACATAGGGAGCAGTATTATAGTAGTTATATTCTTGTACATAGTGACAGTATTATAGTAGTTATATTCTTGTACATAGGAGCAGTATTATAGCAGTTATATTCTTGTACATAGGGGCAGTATTATAGCAGTTATATTCTTGTACATAGGGGCAGTATTATAGTAGTTATATTCTTGTACATAGTTGCAGTATTATAGTAGTTATATTATTGTACATAGGGGCAGTATTATAGTAGTTATATTCCTGTACATAGGGGCAGTATTATAGTAGTTATATTCTTGACTAAACATATCCGGCCTCACTTAAATCATCTATATTGAGCGAGGCCATGCATGTCTAGTCGCAATGTGGCTGGGAGTATGCATATCGCCTGTATCTGGAGAATCTTGATAGCGTGCAACTTGCGCGCTGTGGGGATTCACAAGTCTGCAGTCACATAGGCTGCAGAGTTTTGTGCCAAACCTGGACAAACCTGCTTTACCTATTTTGACGTGCAGGTGATTTGATTCTATGGGTATGTGTATTAGTATTTCTGCCTGTGATTTGCTTGTTTAAGAAGTCGGGATCTGTTCTTTTAAATGTTCTAACGCCCTCCATATAGCAACCGCCCACATCCGAGATCTTTTTCTCTTCTTCGCTCATTACATTTCCACTCTTACATACTGTAGATCCGTCGCTGTCCGTTGCTGAGCAGAGTAAATACTCTGCGCTGCCACACGACCACATAATCTTATACTGAACATTGAGGCCGTCTAATGGATGTCTCTGTTTTGCATTGGATAACAATAAGTTAAAACTCTGCCCAGGATTTGGCAGTGAATGCGGAGATGGCAAGTCATTTCATTAGCCCCAATCATTTTTATTGTGCCTTGGACACAAAGCCAAAGAACATGCTGCCATCTTGGCTCCAAATTCCTCCATGAATTGCAAGTAAAGCGTTTTGGTGGGGGTCGGAGAGACTTAGAACCGATTAAGTAATATTAAAATGACAAGCAATTTACTGAATCACGAGAAAAGAGAATGAGGCAGTAAAATAAGTAAAGAAAGGCATATTTATTTATCCATTAATCTGACCCTCCGCCGCACAGTCAGCCGGCTACTCGTAAAACAAGGCCCCAATCAGACCGGCTCTTGAACACTGGTCAAGAATGATATTTACTGCACTTGACAAATGGACGGCTCATTTTAATTTTACTACTGATTAGTGTTTGGCTGGAAAAATCCAGAAAAAAAAGATTTTAAGATTCATAAGGAAAATGTTCATTATTCTTAATAAATGGAAAATGAATACAAAAAAACATAAATGGGTGCACCTGCAAAACATGAGTCTGGGGGCACAATGCACTAATCTGGTATTAAACGCTTTTGGGTTCTCAACTCCTGCAAAAGACATGTCAGCACATTGGAGCCCCCATAACTCCCACTGCCCCCCATCTTATGTGCTGAGGACAAATCCCAGCATTGCACTCTATAAGCCATTGGTGGCCCAAAATGATCGAGGCTTCCTCCACAGCGGATGCAGTTAGATTGAGAAGGAAATGTTTAGGGCTCTGTAGTGCTGCTTCTTATTATGTGCTCGGCCACCAGTGGGATACAGCCCAAGAGAAAATTACACACAGCAGTAATCTAAGATTGGAAAGAAATAATAAATCGTAAAGAGTCAATAGAGAGTGGAACTCACCAAAAATGATAGAAAATTCAAAGAATATCCCAGAAAAAAGGCGGCCGTATTTACCTACACTAGGACACAGTGCGAATGCACTACAGGATGCAGCGGACCCGTGATAAAGGCACAGGTGCAAAATACTGATTAAACGACCACGCACAAACTTACCAATTCATGGTGGAGGTGGTCGCCTGGCATTACATGGATAGGGCTTGTATAAGGCGCCTGTTATACAGATACATGTAGTACACAGTGTCAATTAGTCACACCCATACTATTAGATGAGGTGGCTGCCCAGCAATATGTTAGTGCACCCCATAGGGACAGGCATACCAACTTTTTTTCTGTGATGTGAATAGAAAGTGCACTTGACTGAGTAAATATGGGGCAAAAAGCAATGAGTTTTTAACAAGTAAACTAATAAGTTTAAAAGGGTGAAGTGGAAAAGAGAAGAATAGAGAGGAAAGAATAAGAAGAGGAAGAAGAAGAAGAAGAGGAAGAGATAGAAGAAGAGATAGAAGAAGAAGAGATAGAAGAAGAGAGAGAAGAAGAGAAAGAAGAAGAGATAGAAGAAAAGAAAGAAGAAGAGATAGAAAAAGAAAAGAGAGAAGAAGAACAATAAGAGGAAGAAGAATAAGAAGAGGAAGAATAAGAAGAGGAAGAAGAGATAGAAGAAGAAGAACAATAAGAGGCAGAAGAGGAAGAAGAAGAGGAAGAAGAAGAGGAAGAAGTAGAGGTAGACGAGGAAGAAGAAGAAGGAGAAGAGGAAGAAGAAGACGAGGAAGAAGAAGAATAAGAAGTGGAAGAATAAGAAGAGGAAGAAGATGAAGAAGATGAGGAAGAAGATGAAAAAGAGGAAGAAAAAGAGGAAGAAGAGGAAGAAAATTAAGTGGAGGAAGAAGAAAAAGAGGATTATAGCGTGGCCAGGAGTGTACTTATAAAACGTAAGGTTTAATAGGTATATTAAATACAACAGCCAACGTATACCTCACATTTCTTACCCTGTTGAGGGGATTCATCTGGGGAGAGAGGATAGATATGTGGGTGCTCGCAGTGGCAAGTTAAACTCTGTTAGCTGACTAGTAATGCCAGTGCGCCTGTCTCCTGTCTAGACCGGGTTTAAGTTGCCACTGCGAGCACCCACATATCGATCTTCTCTCCCCTGATGAATCCCCTGAACAGGGTAAGAAACACGTTGGGAGGCTACATGGTTCATATGGGCTACCTTTAAATAGGTCTACACTTGGGTACTGCCCTTGTTAGGCCGGGAGCAAAGCAGGGGCACGACAAGGAGTAATACAGGGAATATTCCACTCCTACATTCCACCCTCCTCCCGCCATCCATTCCCCTCAAGGTTGGACAGATCTGAGAAGAGAATGAGCAAGAACATGTATCGGTGAGATCCAACCATTTTTTTTAAGTAGAGCACTGTTAATCATGAGCACTTGCACTTTGGAATAAAACTTATGTGTGTATGTCCGAGGTATAAGCTGGCTGTTGTTTTTAATATACCTATTAAAGGTTAAGATTTATAAGTACATTCCTGGTCATGCTATAATCCTATTGTACTTGATTGGTTAGGTTTATGTGGATTAGATCACTAGCTGATCCTGTAGCTGATTTTGTAAAGAAAAAGAAGAAGAAGAGGGAGAAGAGAAGGAAGAAGAAGAGGAAGTAGAACAAGAGGAAGAAGAGGAAGAAAAGGAAGAAGAGGAAGAAGATGAAAAAGAAGAAACTACTGCCTGAAAAATGCTTTAACAACCACTGTGAGAGTTATGCCAGCTGTGACCCATATCCCATATTCTATAGCATTTTGGAAGACCAGCCAGTGGTGCCAGGACTTGCTGAAGAAGGAGGTTGTGTCCTGTAATGTCAAGATCAGGTCCTCCATCCTCATAATCTCATTGACCCTGGAGAATCGGAGGCCTAAGGAGGGATAATCTGAGGTCTACACATGAGAGGAATGCAAGTGTAAGCTACAGGAATCAAGTGTCGAAGGACGGAGCGCTGGTATCTTCAGATAGGGATGTCGGATAGGAAGTAGTTCAATTTCAAGAGATAATTGGAGACCTGTAAGTTTTGAGATGATCCGATACTAGAGACAAGGACAGAGCAAGCAGGTATGGAACATAACAGTCTCCTCCTAAAAAACATCTCCAGCACGTGGAAGAAATAGATGGTTACAGACTGCAGATATGAAAGCACTTGGTGCCCACTGGATAATACCTTGTGTGTCCAGATTCCTGAAGTCTAGAACTGATAGAGGTTTTGTAGGAAAGCAGAAAAATCTTTTGCCTCTTCTACTCTGAGAAGGAAACACATAGTTTTTTTTCCAGGTCATTAAAAACTGTAGTGTTGGAGGAGGAACCAAAATCATGTAAATTAAAGAGAATCTATTGTCTTGAGTGACCCGACCTTAAGCAAAAGTTCTTAAAAGGAGTTTTATCCCTGGTAAACTGGAGTCTTCAAGTAAAGTACCATTTATTTTCTGTAAACTGAAATAATCCTGAATTGCATGCAATATAATTAAAGGGAACCAGTATTATACCCCAGAGCTACATTCACTATTCTGCTGGTGCAGTCACTGTGTACATACATTACATTACTGATCCTGAGTTACCTCCTGTATTATACTCCAGAGCTGCACTCACTATTCTGCTGGTGCAGTCACTGTGTACATACAGTACATTACTGATCCTGAGTTACATCCTGTATTATACCCCAGAGCTGCACTCACTATTCTGCTGGTGCAGTCACTGTGTACATACATTACATTACTGATCCTGAGTTACCTCCTGTATTATACTCCAGAGCTGCACTCACTATTCTGCTGGTGCAGTCACTGTGTACATACATTACATTACTGATCCTGAGTTACCTCCTGTATTATACTCCAGAGCTGCACTCACTATTCTGCTGGTGCAATCACTGTGTACATACATTACATTACTGATCCTGAGTTACATCCTGTATTATACCCCAGAGCTACATTCACTATTCTGCTGGTGCAGTCACTGTGTACATACATTACATTACTGATCCTGAGTTACATCCTATATTATACCCCAGAGCTGTACTCACTATTCTGCTGGTGCAGTCACTGTGTACATACATTACTGATCCTGAGTTACATCCTGTATTATACTCCAGAGCTGCACTCACTATTCTGCTGGTGCAGTCACTGTGTACATACATTACATTACTGATCCTGAGTTACATCGTGTATTATACTCCAGAGCTGCACTCACTATTCTGCTGGTGCAGTCACTGTGTACATACATTACATTACTGATCCTGAGTTACATCCTGTATTATACTCCAGAGCTGCACTCACTATTCTGCTGGTGCAGTCACTGTGTACATGCATTACATTACTGATCCTGAGTTACATCCTGTATTATACTCCAGAGCTGCACTCACTATTCTGCTGGTGCAGTCACTGTGTACACACATTACATTACTGATCCTGAGTTATATCCTGTATTATACCCCAGAGCTGCACTCACTATTCTGCTGGTGCAGTCACTGTGTACATATGCAGCGCCCCAGAGTCCTGGTCGTTGCAGTACTGTGGCTCCGCCGCTAAGGGGGGCTATGGTACGTCTGATGGCACTGAAGGAGTTCATCTGACCAGGTATCACATACACCAATACATTTCACAGCCGGGCCTCCAGGGGGAGCTAAGGGTGCTATTCACTAGGCCACTCCCCACACACTGGTAAAACTGGGGGTCAGGCAGGAAGTGAGAGAGAAGCTGACTGGGTTGGAACCAGGCAACACCTTGTGGCAGAGGGTGTTGCAGGAGAAGATTCGGTAGGGTCTCTGTCAGGGGTGGGATCCTGACAGAGGCCTGGCAATTGAAGAGAACGTAACGGGACCGTGCCTGCTCAGGATAGCGGCGGTGCCCTAAGAAAGGATCAGAAGCGAGATAGATTGTGCTGAGTGAGAAACGAGATCAAGCAATAGGAGAATACCAGTAGGAGTCGTGCTGTAAGACCGAGGCAACATCCTACTGAGGCGCAAACAACCGGCGGCCGGAACGCCGAGGAAGTATTTCTATATATAGCTTCAGGCCATACTTCAAACCAACGGCAGGACAGTCAGTCACAGGCGGGATGTCTCACCTAAATCACTTAAGAAGACATAGGGGGCAACCTTTGGAGAGGGGTGACTCTAGGGTCCCGGAAGAGCTCCGAGCCTACCCGTCATATGGGTGCGTCCCAACCGTAACATCAGGGAGGGACGGAGGATTAGCAGAAGATCATCTAATCGAGTTGTGAGGGAACATGAGAAACAGACACAACAGTTGTGAGGACTATCCCTTAAGCACAGCAGGGGAGGACCGCAACACATAGCGCTTGTAGGAAGGCACTGATTTCCACCTGCAAAGGGAACTCTGGAGGTGCCATTGGACCGGCCGGACTTGCGCAGCCTGGTGAACCGTATTCCGGACTGAGGACCCAGAGATCTTCAGTAAAGAGGTAAAGAGACTGCAACCTGGTGTCCTCGTTATTTACCACGACCGGCACTTCACATCTATTATTTACTGTACGCCCCTCAGCAGGGCCACGGACCGGGCCTAGCCACCGTGACAACCCCAGAGCAGAGACTCAGAGGCCCAGTACCGGGTACCCCTCGGCCCTGCGGCAGTGGGGGCGCTAAACATACATTACATTATTGATCCTGAGTTACATCCTGTATTATACCCCAGAGCTGCACTCACTATTCTGCTGGTGCAGTCACTGTGTACATACATTACATTACTGATCCTGAGTTACATCCTGTATTATACTCCAGAGCTGCACTCACTATTCTGCTGGTGCAGTCACTGTGTACATACATTACATTACTGATCCTGAGTTACATCCTGTATTATACTCCAGAGCTGCACTCACTATTCTGCTGGTGCAGTCACTGTGTACATACATTACATTACTGATCCTGAGTTACATCCTGTATTATACTCCAGAGCTGCACTCACTATTCTGCTGGTGCAGTCACTGTGTACATACATTACATTACTGATCCTGAGTTACATCCTGTATTATACTCCAGAGCTGCACTCACTATTCTGCTGGTGCAGTCACTGTGTACATACATTACATTCCTTATCGTGTACTGATTCTGGATATTCCCTTTATATACTGTTCTTCGCTCGCCCACATCCTTAGTTGCCCCTCTCTTCCTGCTGCTGGTGTCTCCACCGCTCGGCCATTACATTATTTATCCTATTAATGCAGGGTGAGTTCTCTATTGATCACATTTGTGGTTACTTGTTACAACTCGAAAGCCAAACCGCTGATGTCGGAGTGAGGTGTAACTGATTTCACCCTGTACAACCAGTCCTGAATGCCTCTTTATAAATGCCGGGGATGTCACTCATTCAAGCAAATAGGCTGCGTTCAATAATTCATGGCGCTGAGTTCAATAAGTAGACTTCAGGAGATTACGGTACTCACTAACACTACACCAAACTCCGGCGAAAAATCAAGGAGCCGTGGCAGTGGCTGCTAATAAATAAATTATTAGTGCATATTTCCAGTGAAATTCAGCGCAGGGACTGGGGCGGACAGCGCGTGCCAGTAAAGGATGTACTGGTTTCCATTCCAGCTGATAATGTAAGTCTGACTGAATTGTTCCATAATTGCTTGCATCTTGGGATCTGAAGAGTCTGCTGAGTCGACTGAGTCACAGCAGAGCATCTCGGAGCAGAGTGTGCCTCTGCTGAGCATCACAGACCCGGCTGTGCCACTGCAGAGCATCTCTGCACCGGCTGGGCCTGCAGAGCATCATGTCTCATGCTTTAACACAATATACATCAAACACAAACCTATATACACCCTTGAGAAAAGCGTAGTACGCCCTCTTTGAATTCTATGGTTTTATGTATCAGTGAATCCTGTTGCTATTGCTCAGCTCTGCTGAGTCAAGCTATGGGTTGCAAAGTAATTTCTGCTATAAAGGTATTTGCTTAATTATTGGTTGCTGCTTTCTTGTTGCTATCACAGACTACAATTTTGCTGCTACTGTAGTTAACCATGTCCTTGCTGCAAGATACCTGATTGCATATATCTATCTACTATTCCTGTGGTTAACTATATCCTTTCTGCAAGATACTTAATTGCATTTACTTCTCTGCTGTTCCTGTATGTAACTGCCCTCGAGCTGCATTTACTACTTGTAGCTTTGCTTGCCTATCTGCCATTCTGTACACCCTGTTGTCCTTGCTGTTTGGCAAGCCCATTTCCACAGCATCAACATCTTCTGTGCTGCTCACCTTGATTTATAACTTAGAGTGTCTATCTAGTCAATGGAGCCCATAAAAAGAGTAACGAGCTGCTTGACCCTGCTAATCAAATGCACGTGATTAATTGATCACCAACAAGTGTGACCACTTTATAAAAGCAGAAGTTTTGGCAGTTTGCTGGTCTGAAAAATTCAAGTGAATATTAACATGATGAAAAGCAGGAAAAATGAAAGCTATAGGAAGCATTTATTGTTACCCATACCCATCTGTCTGGAAAGGGCATTTCCAAATTATTTAGAGTCAATTTTAAAGTGAGAAAGATTATTCGCAAGTACAAACCATTCAAGACAGTTGACCATCTTCTCAGGAGTGGAAATCCCAGCAAAACCACTGCGTAATGCTCATAGGAATTGAAAAAAAAAACCAAGAGCTACACCTCAGACTCTAAAGGCCTGAGCATCTAAAGTGTTAGAGAAAGGCTCAACAAGTATGGCTTGTTTGAAAAGGTTACCAAAATAAAGTGTCTTTTCTAAAGGAAAAAAGGAACATAACAGCACGGCTAAGGTTTGCAAATTTGCATCTGAGCAAACCACAGACTTTAGATAAAATGTCCTTAGGAGTCGGACAGACCATATAGAAATCCAAGACAGGTCGGGGTCCCTACTGGTGGTCGTGGTGCACGTAGAAGATAGATAATGCAAGATCAAGAAGGTCCTGTGATTCCTTTATGAAAGAATCAAAGGGAAAACCTATGTGAGTGCCGGGACCTACTTAATCTTAGGAAACAGAAGACCAAACGTAAGATATTTGGCCATAATGTCCTGCGAAGCATTTGGCGAAAACAATACACATCATATCAGCAGAAACACCTCATACAAACTGTCGAGCATGGTGGTTTTGGGGCAGGGTTTACAATTTGGGCTTGTTTTGCAGACGTAAAACCTGGCCACTTTGCCATCATTGAGTTGACCATGAACTCCTCTTTAGAGTCACATGTGAGGCCATCTATTCGAAATCTTAAGCTTGTCTCAAGAAGAGGTCACGCAACAGGACAATGTTCCCAAGTAGAAGAGCAAATCTACATTAGAATGGCTGAAGAAGGAACCAAGGAGCTGCAATGACCCAAAGTGTAGACCTCAACCAAATAGAAATGTTGTGGCGTGACCTTAACAGAGCTGTGCAGAAATGAATGCCCACAACCCTCAATGAACCTAAAGAACTACTCCATAATTTATTTTCAGCACTGAAGTGGTGCCTTTAATGTAAGGTTGCTGCCCCCAGTCTTTTACTCACCCACCGGTGTCTTCACCTTTTTTCGGCATTGCTGTGGTCCTGCGGCACCATCTTGTGACTGCAACTTCTGATTGACAGGAAGTCAGAAGTTAAGTTACAAGTTCTCAATGTAAGTCTATGAAAGTCAGAACAATGATCTCATAGACTTGTAATGAGTTGTCACCTTTGCGGCTCGATTCGGCAGGTCACAGTGGGGGACCCATTGAAGTGGTGGTAATAGAAGGTGAAGATGCTGGAGGGTGAGTACAGCTGTAGGGTCAGGGACCATACATTAGAAACACCACCCTAGAAATAAAATAAAAACAAAACGCTGGAGTGGTGCTTTAAGCAACAATGTAAATAATGGTCCAAAATTTCTCCAATGATGTGACAGACTGATAGAGTCCTACAGAAACCATAACCATAACTCAGATACCAGGAGTAGTTAGGGTCCTGCTGCTCGCGGGCTAAAATCTATGAGGAAATAGGGGAGATACGAAAGGTAAATGATAAAAAGTGCTTATATTGTGCGATACAGCCATAATACTAAATAGGGTCTGCACATAACGCTGCACGGACCGATCACCAGCCAGAATGTGTACAGCTCAGACACAGAGGGCTAATACATGATGGAGGGTGAGAACAGATGCTACCAGGGTCCTGATTTTGAAGAAAGTTTTGTATGGGCAAAATGGGGATAGTTATATAAGTGAGGTGAGGTGATAGGCCAGTCTAAAGAAAAGCATTTTTAGGCCACGCTTTAAACAGTGGGTATTGGGAATTAATGGAATTATCTTGGGTAGTGCATTCCAGAGAATTAGCGCAGCACATGAGAAGTCTTAGAGACAGAGTAGGAGGTTCGGATTATTGAGGATGTTAACCTCAGGTCATTAGCAGAACGGTGGGCATCGGTAGGGTGACAAACTGAGACGAGGGAGGAGATGTAGGGTGGTGCTGAGTTGTGGAGACTTTGTGGGTGAGAATTATAAGTTTATATTGGACTCTGAAGGGTAACCAGTGGGTGCAATATTCTTAGGAGGACATGCGAGACTGTGGGTGCAGAGATTGTGGGTGCAATATTCTGAGGAGGAAATGCGAGTCTGGGTGCAGAGATTATGAGTGCAATATTCCGAGGAGGACACAAGTTCTGTCTTTCAAAAATGGTGCCACGTCTGCCTACAGGCTGTGTATTACAGCTCAGCCTAAATCATTTTAATAGCGCAGAGCTGAAATACCAGGCGCAACCCATAAACAGGTGCTGTTTTTGTAAGAAGTCAGCCATGCTTTCGTAATCCTGGACAGCCCCTTTTGGCTAGTGAAGGACATTAAAAGTTAGCAATTCGAGTTCTCTTATCGCGGACGGTGTTTTCTCCGTATGTAAAGTAACCTGTATCCAACACTGAGGCACCAATGTTTTTTGACAGTTCCAGCACTGATAAAATCGCTGTCGCGATTTCCCCATGCTGTCAGTGACAGCTCAGCCACTCTATAGGATAGGTGCATGCTGAGCTGTCAGTATTGTGATTGACAGCCCAGCTACCCAATCTGGCCGGGCCTGCAGGGTCTTCCAGATTTCACCCATTCTGGATGATTACTTGGCTATTTAGCTGGCTGGCTATTATCAGACCTTGCCAGTTGTAGCTTTTATCCCAGTGGTGTGCTTGCTCTGTTCTCTGCTATTCTGATCTTTGTTGCCGAACCTTGGATTTGCCTTTTTGTATTGTTTCTTTCTGCCTTGACGCACCCTGACCCTGGACTTTGCCTTGGAATATCTGTTTAAAATATCCCTTTATCTATGACGGACCCTCCTGTCATTTGACCTCAGACTCCTTGACTTCCCTGCCTCACTGCTTGCCCGTTAGAAGTGACTCAACATGACAATCTCTCTATCATTGTTTATTTTTTTCTGAAAAACTTGTCATCTTTTAAGTAACTGAAGATGATGTCCTCTGAACCCTTGTGGACAGCACTCGTCTTCCTTCTATGGACTCAAGAACGTGTAGAAGCTTCCAGCCTTGTCTTGACCAACAATGGTCTCCGTGTCGGAAGAGGTCAAACTGTTTACGTCACCGAAAAGGACTTGACTTTCAGTGTCCCACGTGATAAAGATTCCTGCAGAGTAGAAGTGGTCCTGAATGAGCCAACGACCCAAAGAGTCGGGACTCTGACTCCTCAGGTAGGTGTCTCTACAGCTGTTATAGGGTGCACAGAGCGAGGGGACCCAAAATAACTCGGCGCCATCTCTCTTCCCAAGTTGTGTCATCCCAACCAAAGTGGGAATGGCAACCAGAGGGTTCCATGTTAGTTTATACTCTGGTTCCACCATGCTTCGGGTTTCTCCCTGAACTAAACAAGTATTCAGTCAATTTCTCAACCTTCTTTTCTTTACAGGGATTTGATTGCCATTTCCTCCCAGATGAAGTGAAATATTCACACAATGGTTCCCCCCTGCTGGATGAGGATCACGTCATGCTCAGGGTGTACCGGTAGGTGTAGATAAAACCTTAACTTACATCTATCCTTCTTTTCATGGTGGACCCTTAGACGGTGGCGCTGGGTGCACTATTGTGCTTACTGGCCTGGCCCTGATCACCTGGAGCTTGCACCCTCAAATCCTACACATGGCACTTGCAAATTTAGGTGGGGGGCAGCATTATACACATTGTCTATCTGAGATCAATGTGTCTTTTCATGGTCACCCCTACCGGGTTGCACTGGGCACACCATTGTCGCCACAGAAAGATGCACCCCTGGTCCTATTGATCTGGGAATCTATGGGAGAGGTTCCTACTTGAGTAATGTGTCAACATCTCAGACCGAACCATCTATATATATATATATATATATATATATATATATATATATTTATATATATATATATATATATATATATATATATATATATATATATTCAAACCAAATATTTTAATATCAAACCCCTCTCGTTAACAGAGGGAGGTGGGGGAATGGGTCCCTGCATATTTCAAGCTTTTAATGGGGTGGTCCCTGAAGTTGGATCAATAAATTGGAAGGGTCCTTAAAGCTGCTGACTCCATCATGTGGTTCCTCTTCCCTTATGTCTGTATTTTGGACTTGTACCCTATGCTACGCAATTCACAGAGACCACTCACGTGGACCCAGATCGCCTTTCCCCTAGAGGATTCTCTATCCGCTCCTGATGTGCCGGTACACAGCCGCCATCTCTGCTGCTGACACATCAGTCCAGTCACTATATTTGCCTGGTGTATAGAGCGGCACCGAGTCTGTTGGGAAAAGTCGTTTTCGTTTGCATAGATTGGCCACTTTTGTAAAGTTGTGCTCCTTCTCATCCTCCACCAGGTATAAACTATTTAGGTGAGGATGACTCCGCCAAGGTGAGATGACTTGTCTGGCACTATCACGTCTTGTTTTTTTTTTGGCTGTTTCAATGCTACCAAATTATGGCCACCAGCCCCCAGCGTTATTACGATTTCTGCCCCCCCCCCCCCCCCCGGAGGTCAGGGGGGCGAGGATCACATCTGGATGTTATATTCCAATAAAAGCAGAAAAACCTAATTTCACAAATGACTTTATTTCCTCGCCCTTCTTTTGCATTTAATGTCGAATGATAAAAAATGTCACTGGAGCCGTAAAGGAAAAAAAAAAAAAAGCCGAATTGTTTGTACAGCGAGCAAAGCGATCTCACTTTAAAGCTGATCCAGGATGTTTAAATAAAAGTGTTTCCGTTCTATCAAAGCTGTTTAATTTCCTTCAGGCAGTCGCCCAAGAGATTGGCGCTGAATGGCTGCGCTTGTTATGCAGGTATTTTATGCCCGGCGTCTCAGATCTTTCGCTGAAGGGAAGGCTTTTATGAGCCACTAATGTAAAAGGTTTAGAAGAGAAAGGTGTTTACTAAAGATAGGAAGACGCGGTTTGTAACTGAAAGTTATCTGGTGACGTCTCGCCACATGAAAGCCGCCCGCGCTGAAAGCTTCCCTCTTAGTCCTTGCCTTTTATAGGAATGCACACATTTTATTGCATGCCTGCGTATTAAAGCAGAAGTGTCGCTAAATAGGGTGCAGAAGTAGCAGTTGCACCCGGCCCCAGTGCCTGAGGGGCCCAAGGCTTCCCTGCCTCATCACAAGGCATCAGTATTACTGATGATTAGAAGTGAACCAATCTCCAAAAATTCAATTTAGGCAGATTCGCTCAAATTCCACAGGCAGATTCGCTCAAATTCCACAGGCAGATTTGGTCAGTATGAATTTGATCCAAATCAAAAAGTCTCCAATTGGGATGGTGAAGGGGTTAAACTTATACAGTACCACCCTTTCCTCACCTATTCCCGAACCGCCTCTGCCACAGCAGGCCCCTGGTCCTCAGCACTTGCATCCTGTTCTTCTATCATTCCGGCAGTCATGTGGGAGGGGCAATGCATGTTGTGATGTGAGTGGCCCCTCCCACATGACTGCGTGAGGCCAATCACAAGCCTTAGGTTGAACTCGTGCTCCGGAGTGAAGGAAGAACACTAGACCAGGATGGAGGTTCAGGGAACTACATATACTAAGGATAATTTACACCATGTTTTATACTCTGGTACAATCAAAGCTACATTTAGAGGGCACATCTGAGTAGGCTTTGCTATGTAATCTAAGAGCAGCATAATGTAGGAGCGTAGACCCTGATTCCAGCAATGTGTCACTTACTGGAGTGTGTGTTGCTGTTTCAATACAATCAGTTTATTATCAGCAGGAGATTATTACTATAGAACTAGGTGTCTTGTGCCTCCTGGTCCAACCCAGCCCCCACTACTGATTAGCAGCTTACTGTCAATATACAGTGTACACAGAAATCTGCCAATCAGTGGTGTGGGCGGAGTTATACAGAGCTCAGCATTCCGAGCTCTGCTACATCTGCTGCGGAGAACAATGATTCTATCACAACTGCTGCACCCAGCAGTGACAAATCTCTGGAATGAGATTATCTGCCCCTACATCATGCTGCTGTCAGGATTCATAGCTAAAACCTGATGACAGATTCATTATAAAGTCTACCTGACATTCCAGGTTAGCTTTTAGTATTTGCTATTATGAGTAATAACACTATTTCTGCGTGATACATAACGTCATTTTTCACCAATTGTATCCTCAGCAGGCTCTAAATAGCTGCTATGATGTCTCCCATACGAAGCACACACAGACATGAGGGATTCCTGTTCTCCTCCCTCCATGTAGCAGAATGAAGGACATTATACCTCAGTACTGAGCAGTGTAGCTGTGAAGCTAGATCTGGCTACTCCCTCCAGTCGTTAATAGGCAGCAGTAATCTGAGCCTTAAGTGACCTAGCAGGCCAGCTTGTCAGCCCAGCGTGCATTTTAACAGTTTTTTCACAGTTAATGAGATCAGAATTCAGGGAGAGGGAAAGTGGCTCATAAGTGGAGAAAAGAAAAACCCAATTTAGGTGATATTACAAAATTTCTTGCATCCACTTGTATAATTGATTTTTGCAAAGTTTTTTTGCAGTAACCAATTAATATATTCTCCTTTACTGTTAGCTCTCAGGGTGCTCATGTAACTGCTATCTGTGTTGGGGGAATTTTGTACAGAGTATTTTTAGCCCATATGTTTTCCCTTTTTTAGGTTTTCTGAGCAAGAGACGACTGTGGAAAGTTTTGTCCTTGAAGTAAAAGTTAGTGAACTCACAACCAGCATTGCAGTGGTGCAAAACTCCCTGGAAGTTCCAGAGTTTTATGGGATTTCATCCAAACCACTGGATAAAAACATCCTGACCTTCAAGCTGAGACCTGGAACCAGCTGTGTGGTCAGGACTCTTGTGTCTGACCTAAATCTTCCAGGTTTTGGACAAGTCGTGATAGAAGAACCAAAACGTGACAATCGACTTGTGTCCGGGGCAGCAGGGAACCTGCGAGTGAGGAGCTGTGAGTATAATATTCCCAATGACCGGATCCACTGCTCCTAAACAGATATTTGTATGTGAGCCATAATAGACGGGTGAACCCAGAAGGCCAAAAGTGGCCAACTGAAGACCCATGTGTCCATCCAAGGTGAAGGAGGAGAAGCTTTTCTTGCTAGGTCACATACAAATCTCAGTTGATGGATAGATGCCTATAGATTACTGAATCCAGCTGATTCATGACAGTATCTGGGAATCCACAATGGTGGAGGACTCATAGCAGCCATCTTTGGTCACCTTCCTAACTCGTCTCATGTATTGATATTGTATCTATTCCTCTCAGACAGAGAAGAACGAGTGCGATGTTCTGGGAATAAGGCTTGCCATCCTGGATTCAGGGAAATGAAACTGCTAAAAACCAACTGTGCTGATTTTTTGGAGATGGGAATCAAGTATGAACATCTGAGTCCTCCTTCTCCTGACGTGGATTACATCCCCCTCCAGATAGAATATCGCAGTCAAGACCACAGGAAACAACTGCAGGTGCGATTGTGGTTCCATGGCCCCGCGATACATCGGGAGGAATGTCTATGGCTTCTTTTCTGCCTTATTTACTGTTGGTTGTCTTCTTTGCTCCATGTTTTATGTAGCTTTTCTTCCTCTTATTTTCTCTCCTTTCCCATAATAAGTTTTCTCTTTTCTCTGTAGCACCTTGTTCCTGTTATTATTCTGCTGTTTCCTTTTCCTAACCTGCCTGCCTGTTCTTAGGCTTCTTTTTCCTTAGCTTCATCTTTCTCCTCTTTTTTTTCTCTTCTATACAGTATCATACAAGACCCGATTCATTAAGGAATTCTGGTGTAAAACTGTTTGAAATGTCGCAACATTTTTTGCATAGCTCAAGTTGCGTCTTTGGTCATTTTGTCACCAGTCCTGGTCATCCTCATTAACTTTTTTGAAAAGTGAGTGGAATAGTGATATAAAGTAATGTACGAAAGCCCCTGACTGGAGTAACATTTCTAACAATGGAGTAAGACATTTGGGAGGTGTGAAAACTGTATTAAAGAGTCGCAAGCCTCTCATTGAATTTAGGACGTCCGACTCCAGCACCTCCTTCATTAAGACGGATGTACAAAATGCCAGTCTGAATGGATCGGGGCCTTTATTGTTCTCTATCATCCACTTTTCTTTCTCCATTTCTTTTTACTCACTTCCTATCCTTCATTTACTTATTTTTATCTTTCCCTTCTCCATCTTTTCTTCCCCCCCCCCTTATTCATTGATTTATCTATTTTCCATATTTTCTCTTCTTTTCAAAAACCTCTGCACCTTCCCCCTTTTTTTAGCCTAGTTTTCTTTCTCTTCTTTTTTCCCCATCATATATTTCTCATTTTATGTTATTTTTTCTTTCCCTTTCCTGTTTCTTCATCTTCTATTTTTTGTCTTTGTTTTCTTCAGTATCTCATCTTTCCCTCTTTGCTGTGTTTTGTCTTCCTTTTTTCACATTTCTCAACTTTTTTACATTCATTTTCAATTGTTTATTTTTCATATCCTTTTGTTTTCTCATTTTAATTTTCATTCATCTTTCATCATCATCATCATCATCATCATCATCATCATCATCATCATCATCATCTTCTTCATCATTTTCCATTATCCCAAATCTGTAACCATTTTCTTTGTTGTTTTATCTTCATCCTTCTTACTCAACTGTTTCCTTTTTTTAATTTGCAATCTACTTTTCTGTTCTGATTTAACTTTCATATTTCTTTTATCACAATTTTCTATGTGTCTCTTTTCTCCATGACCCTTATTTTTCACTTCTTCGTTTTTGGTCCTTTTTTGTCTTTTTCCTTTTATGCTTACTCACTTTATTAATTTGCTTTTTATTATTTTCTCTTTTTTTTTCAGCACCTAGTTTTTTCTTGTTTTTCCCTGTTTCTCATCATCTTTTGTCATTCTTTTTTGTTTTTTCTTCTTTCCCTTCTTGTCAAATTTTTCATTTTTTCTTTTGCTTTTTTCTTTTCCATCTTTTCTCCTTCTTTAACATCTTCCTTTTCTTTAGGCTATGTGCACACATTGAATATTTTCATCAGATTTTCCTGTACCAAAAACCAGAGCAGTAAAAATGCTGCTTAAAATAATTGTGTTTTTATGCTTTTTTATGCATTTTTCAAACTTTTGCCTTGCATTTGAATGGATGAAAAACTCACCTAAAAGATTGAAAGAATTGAGGCACTGCAGAATTGAAAAAAAAAATGCCTTGAAGGTTCAACTCTGCAAGGAAAATATAAGCCACGTGTGCACAAGATTTCAGAAATCTCACTCACTTTGTTGATGCTATAAAATGTAACATTTTCACAGTTGAAAAACACACAAAAATGCAGTATGTGAACAAGCCCTTAGCCTTAGATTTTTTTTCCATTTTTTTCCTTTCTCTTTTTCATCTTTGTTTTTCTATTTGACTTCTTTCTTTTCTTGTTGTGCAACTCTCTGCTTTTTCGATATTTTTTTCATGTTTATATTTACTTCTCTTTTTAATTTTTGTCTTTTTTTTCCCATCCTTTTGTATCTTTTCCACCTTTTTTCCACTTTCGTCTTCATATTTAATTCTCTTTTTAATTTTTGCTATTATATGTCTTTTTTCTTTTCCATCCTTTTGTATCTTTTCCACCTTTTTTACACTTTCGTCTTCATATTTAAATCTCTTTTTTACTCATCTGACTCTTCACCGCCCCCATTGTTTTTTTAACACTTCACCTTCCCCGCCTTCATCCATTACATATAAACCATCTACATTTTCCCCTCTTCTTTCTTCATCTCTTTTCGCTTTATTGACCCATATAGGTTCATATTTTATATTATATAAATGGCTATTTCTTGTGATTTAAATTTAACTTCAAGGAAATTACTTACAACTTTCTTTCAGTCACAAAACGTATGGATTCCTGTGAAAATTTCTGGCGCGGTCCCCAACACGCCTCCCCGCGCGGCCTTCATGCCATCTTTTATTTTGGAAATAGACCAGTTTATCCTAACTCCACTAACCACAGCCTCACTAGACGCTGAAGATGATGAAACTCCTAAGAACAAGCTTATCTTTAAGATTAGTAAGCCGCCACCATCGGGTTATATCACGCACCTGGATGACCAGACCAAACCAATAGCATCATTCACATGGCAGGATCTCCACGAAATGAAAATCGCCTATCAACCTCCGAACACCACCCATCTGGAGAGACGCAACTACGAGGTGAGACATCTCATACTGGAACACAAGGGTGTATGTCATAAAAGGCCGTCAATATATTATATGGGAGGGGTACGGAGAAAACAAGAAGCCCAACTCAGGTTGGACAGATCATCCATTTACCTAATTGGTGTAAATCTGCATTACACGTAGGAACTAAGGGTCTCATCGGTGAAATGTAACTTCATTTTGACTTTTCAGGTTGATTTCCAAGCAATTGATGGTCACTTTCTAACCAGTCCCCCAATAATGGTCCATTTCTCCATAAGGACGGCAGAGACAAATGCTCCAAGAGTGTCTTGGAATATGGGTAAGTATCCATCTCAGAATTTAAACCTTTTCCCCAGAAATTTAGAAAATGGGGAAACCTGGTAATGATGTGTAAGTGTAGCAATCAATGCAGCAGAGGAGGAGTGTGTTGATCTTGTCAGGGACAGTGACTTGTCCATCAAAGTGAAGGTGATGATGATGGGCTGCATGTGACAGGTGCAAATGCAACATTTAAAGAGGAGAATGGAAAGTGATAGTTACTTATCTGTGGAAGCAAAGTTCCCAGCAGCACAGAGTGTTTCAGAAGAAATGCACCGATCTTGTAGGTGGTAACAGACTGTATTAGAATGAGCAGGAACTCGTAAAACAAGATCACATTGTGCGGTTTTACCCGCTGATCCGGATGAATCTGCTCCGCAGGTCTGAACTTACTGGAGGGACAGTCGCGGCCCATAACCTGGGAAGTTTTCCAGATTGTGGATAACGATAATCTTCACGCTGTTCGACTGGTAACTGTAGACGGACTGCATCATGGACGTCTCACGGTTAAAGGTAAGTGTATCGTCCTTCTAATTCTTGCAAGCTCCATGCATGTGTAAGGAAGCAGAGTAGTCGACAGCACAGAGGATTTCAGGAGAGAGTGAACAGACTTTGTGGAAGTCACTAGAGATAAGAGATTCTCCCCAAATTGTCAGCCAGCAGATTAATTTTGGTTCTAATAAATCCATTCCGCAGTGAAATTGCCTCCTACATCCATGAAAAGACATTTATTATTGTAGGGGATCTCTCCAAGTCATAATAAACAGAGGGGTTAAAACTACAAGAAATAAATAACTCACAGGTTAGTTACCCGTCCTCAGTGCTCCTTAGGTCGCCCTTCGTAACATTCAATTTATTATGGATCGATTTGCTGATCTCTAGACTTCTCGAGCGACTTGTCCTCAGCTTTCCGTCGTGTTCGCTTTCTCTTCCTTTGTTCTAACACAACTTCTTCATCTTTACTTTTTATGTTTTAATAGTTTTTTTATTGCCAGTTCATCGTCTTTGTTCTTTCCCGTACACCTCTCTTTCATTCTCAATCTTTTCCATTTTCATTTTTTTCCTTTCCGCTTTCTTTATAGTCTTTCTTTTTCTTTTTCATTTTTTTCTCCTTCTACACCTATTCTAATTCCGCTCTATTATTAGGGGAGTCATGTATCGATTTATCTTATAAGTAGCCATATAAAGAAGAAGTCTCAGCGGTTTTTTTGAATATCCCTCCTAAATATTTCTGTAATGTAGTGTACGTATCACCCATCACCATCTTTAGTTTCCAGTGCCGCTCCCATCCTCTTCTGGACCACACCGTATGGGGCGGTTGCTGCCTTTATAATGTAAGTGTTAAACAACTCCATAGACTTACACTGAGAAAGCGACTTCCGGCTCACACGTAAACCCCTGTGTGAGCTGGGCGGTCTGATTTCATGTCGTGTGGTCAAGAAGATGGAAGACGGCACTGGAGATCGGAGAACATGGTATTTTAATACATTCTGACTAAACTGCATACATAATTAGAAGGAATTAAGGACACAAAAAATGAGGTCAGACATCTTCTTGAAATTCATTGCGGCGGGAGAAGAGTGTGTTGATCTTGTCGCAGGCAGTGACTTCTTCCACTTATGTGCCGAAGAGACACTGGAGATTGGAGAAGATGGCGATTGATGAGTATTTTAATATATTTTGACTAAACTACATAAATAAATAGAAGGAATTAAGGATACAAAAACAAGGTTAGACATCTTCTTGAAATTCATTGCGGCGGGAGAAGAGTGTGTTGATCTTCTCACAAGCAGTGACCTCATCCACTCATATTATGAGGCCAGGGAAGGCTACATGCTAGGCAATGGCAAGATGTGAGGAAAGAGTAGAATGGAAGTAGAAGATGATAAAATGAGACATGTGTAATGTGAGGAACAAGGTCCCCAGCAGCACAGAGAATTTAAGGAGAATGTGATAATTTGAGGGGTCTACAGTCATCCATCCACTCTTGTGATGATGTAGGGAGAACAAGACTGCACGTGACAGACACTGAGAGTTACATAGTCTCAGGGTTCAAAGCAGCACAGAGTATGTCATGATTAGTGTCATGATGGAAGGTTTTGTTTCTCACTTACTCTGCGGCTTCTTTGCTTTTTCCCCCAGGATCCAAGGCTTTTATATTCTCAGTCCAGGACATCCGGGACGGGGCCGTCCGCTACCATCACGATGACAGCGACACAACTAAAGACTACATCGTGTTCCGGATTTTCGATGGCAAACACAGTATTCGCCACAAGTTTCCCATAAACATCCTTCCTAAAGACGACAGCCCGCCATTCCTAGTCAACAACGTTGGGTTCGAAGCCGCGGAAGGCGGCGCCATCGCCATCGAGAGAGACATGTTAATGGCGTCAGATCTGGACTCCAGTGATGAGCACATTCTCTACAATATTACCAGTCCCCCGAAGGCCGGAGAGCTGGTGAAGAGATACTCTGCCGAGAGTCCAGGTACATGAAAGATGTAAGAAGCGACCAACGGTGATACCTTGCGGAACAGGAGGAGGGCAGCAATCAGGAACGTCATTCACGTTACCTTAGGGCTTGTTCACACGTTGCAGTTTTTATATATTTTTTTTTCTGTAAGGGAAAAACTCACCATTCTACTATAATAACAAAATGAATGAGCTCTGTAAAATCCTCTTCACACGTTACCTTTGTAAAAAATCCACCACAGATAGAAGAAATCAAACACCGCATGTCCGCTCTTTTGGGACGTTTATGGCCGTTTTTCCTTATGGACATGAAAATGGGCTAGCGGGAAAAAAAGGTCCAAAAAATGCATCAAAAACACCTGCAAGGAAGCGAAAAGAGAATATGAAAGCATTCAGACTACGCTTCATTTGTAGTCTGTAACTATGGAGACGCATAGGTCCGCAAAGGAGCTGTAGACACCGAACGGTAGCAGAGTTTTGATCAAGATTATTTGCAAAAATGTTTAATCATTTACTTAGATACATTGTAACTATGAAAACGGTTGAAAGGAGAACAGGATATTATCAGAATGTTTTTGGTTTCCAGTAATCTTCTTCCCCACTTCTTCTTCTACCTCCAGGCGTTCCTGTGGAGAGTTTTCTGCAGCGAGATCTGTTCCGTGGACTGATTTATTACAGACATTTTGGGGGAGAAATATTCCAGGACACCTTTGACTTTGTGTTATCAGATAGTCACGAACCCCCGAATTATTCAGAGAGACACGTGAGTAGCATTAGTCACCCTGCACCCCCCGAGAGGAGGTCAGAAAACACCAGTGCACCCCGCGAGGAGGTCAGAAAACACCGGCGCTCATGAGAGCTGGCTAATATCCGAAAGGGCAGATTGTAATTAATGACCATCAGGTCTCATTAATAATTATTAGAAGGACCACTTATTAGGAAGACTTGCTAATAATCATGGGATGTGACTAATATCCATAAGGGCGGGCTAACATCCATGAAGAAGGACTTACGTTCATGACAAGGACTTACTAATATTCATGAGGAGAGTTCAGTAATATTTAGAAGGAGGACATACTAATAAATATACGTAGGGACTAACATTAATCAGGGGGGCCAGTATTCAGGATGAACAACTAACATTCACGGTAAAGGACTAATATTCATGGGAAGGACTAACATTAATCAGGAAGACTTACTAATATTTATGAAGATGACTGATATTCATGGGAAGGAACTGATATTTATGAGGAGGACTAACTAATATTTATCAGGAGGACTTAATATTTATGAGGAGGACTAACATTAATCAGGAAGACTTACTAATATTTATGAGGAGGGCTAATATTGATGAGGAGGACTTACTAATTTTGCTGAGGACTTACTAATATTGATGAGGAGGACTTACTAATATTGAGGAGGAGGACTTACTGATATTTATGAGGAGGACTTACTAATATTGATGAGGAGGACTTACTAATATTGATGAGGAGGACTTACTAATATTGATCAGGAGGACTTACTAATATTGATGAGGAGGACTTACTGATATTGATGAGGAGGACTTACTGATATTTATGAGGAGGACTTACTAATATTGAGGAGGAGGACTTACTAATATTGAGGAGGAGGACTTACTAATATTGATGCGGAGGACTTACTAATATTGATGAGGAGGACTTACTAATATTGATGAGGAGGACTTACTAATATTGATCAGGAGGACTTACTAATATTGATGAGGAGGACTTACTGATATTGATGAGGAGGACTTACTGATATTTATGAGGAGGACTTACTAATATTGATGAGGAGGACTTACTAATATTGAGGAGGAGGACTTACTAATATTGATGCGGAGGACTTACTAATATTGATGAGGAGGACTTACTAATATTGATGAGGAGGACTTACTAATATTGATGAGGAGGACTTACTAATATTTATGAAGACTTACTAATATTGATGAGGAGGACTTACTAATGTTGATGAGGAGGACTTACTAATGTTGATGAGGAGGACTTGCTAATGTTGATGAGGAGGACTTACTAATGTTGATGAGGAGGACTTACTAATGTTGATGAGGAGGACTTACTAATGTTGATGAGGAGGACTTGCTAATGTTGATGAGGAGGACTTACTAATGTTGATGAGGAGGACTTACTAATGTTGATGAGGAGGACTAACTAATGTTGATGAGGAGGACTTACTAAGGGTATGTGTCCACGTTCAGGATTGCATCAGGATTTGGTCAGGATTTTTCATCAGTTTTTGTAAGCCAAAACCAGGAGTGGAACAATTAGAGGAAAAGTATAATAGAAACATATGCACCACTTCTGCATTTATCACCCACTCCTGGTTTTGGCTTACAAATACTGATGAAAAATCCTGACCAAATCCTGATGCAATCCTGAATGTGGACACATACCCTAGGGGTATGTTTCCACGTTCAGGAAACGCTGCGTTTTTCACGCTGCGTTTTTCCGCAGCGTCAAAAACGCAGCGTCCAGATGTTACAGCATAGTGGATGGGATTCCATGAAATCCAGACTCCACTATGCGTTAAAAAACGCATGCGTTTTTGCCGCGAAAACGCATGCGCGGTGCGTTTTTTCGAAACGCAGCATGTTGCTACAATGAGCAGAACACGCAGGAACACCGCAGGTGACCTGCCAGTGACCTCAGGTGCAGTTTTGGTCAGGATTTTACCTGCATAAAATCCTGACCAAAGCCTGAAGCAAAACTGAACGTGGACACATACCCTAATACCCATCAGATTGAGCAGTGTTATGAGGACCCCTCTGCACCCCTGAGGACTTGTCCTGTGTATTTCTAGACGGTTGTCGTTCACGTTTCTCCGGTGAAGGATCTGCTACCTCGGGAGGCTTCTGGGACCAGACGCCATATTTCGGTGAAGGAGAATGAGATTGGGCGCATCTCTCGGCAGCACCTCCATTTTACCGACCCCGAGTCTCCGGACAGCCAGCTCGTGTACACTGTCAGCACGCCGCGCTCCTCGGCCACATCTCCGGGGTGAAGGTTTATTACTTGGCTCTTATGGGGTTATCGGTCCGTACGGGATTTCCTGTTTCTGAATGTAAAGTTGTTTCTACATTATTGACAAGAAGCGACGATCCGTCCCACGGCGAAGAATCGCAGCACAAGTCTGTACATGAGCCATAAACTCTGGACAATCACTTGTGTCCTTCTTCCTTTTTGTAGCCGTCAAGATGCCGGGAAGCTGATATTTCTGGACACCTCAAACCTGTTAGAAAAGGATCCATCAATTTCCAGCCTCAGTTCCTTCACCCAGGTAAACATGAGGGGTGACCCCATATCTGCATGCAGACACCTCAAAACACTTTAAAGGGGATTTTTGCAGCGCTATTCAATGGAGGCAGCGGCCATTCCTGCCTGTCTGGTGGCCTGGAGCGCCTCTGTGCATGGAACATTTAGCAGGGGATGCAGTCCCTGACCGTCATCTATATATTTACTTTATTTCTGAATTTCTAAATGAGGAAATGGTTGATTGGAATTTTTTGTTTTATTTTTATACCATTTAAAAAAAATTATTTACTTTATTTTTTAGTCTCCATCGGGGACTTGAATTTGCAATCATTTCATTTCTGTATATACATATTGTAGTGCAGCGGGGTTGGTGCAGTGTGACAGATAGGCACTGACCACAGGAAAGTTCAAAACAAAGTGTGTTTAATGTCAAACGTAACTCACAAATGGAAAACAAATAATATCCTCCAGATCGCAGCCGGGAGTCAAGACAGTCCGTATCCGAGACCAGTTACCGTGGGCGACTGTGCCGCCGTGTCACGCTGAGGGGTGCCAGGTGTTTTGGATTTGCTTGGCTCCGTGTTGCTTCACACAAGCCAAATTTTGCAGAGCCACCTGCTCTGCAGTTTTCAAACCAAGACTGACACACTCATCCCTTTGCTGCAGGGTTTTTAAATGGAATCTGTGGCCATGGGCCCCTTGTAAGACCCGGCCTGGAGGGACCGGACCGCCCCACTACCACTGATCATAATATTGGGAAATGAACATCACAAAAACAAAACCCAAAAAACGATAATAGCTTTTTTTTTTCTTTTCACCATTTTACCCCAGTTACATGGTAAAGTGAATGAAGTCATTCAAAACTACAACTCGTCCTGCAAAAAAAAAAAAAAATCTAAAAAAATACAAAATAAACCCTCGCACGTAGCTATGTGGGCGGAAAAATAAAAAAAGGTTATAGTCATTGGTAGAATGGGAGGAAAAAACTAAATGCAGACGTGAAAATTGACCAGGGGAGGAATGGGTTAAGAAGCCTTGGCAATCTGCTTTATGTAGGGCGAGGACAGGGGCAGATACAATGATTTCTCATGTCTGGGGTTTTGTTACATTGTATGTGATACTGTTATATGAATGTCTCCCTGCCCCCAGCACGCCGTGAACCACATGAAGGTGGCCTACATGCCCCCCATAGAGGACATCGGTCCTGATCCTCTGCACGTCCAGTTTGAGTTTTCCGTTAGTGACCACCAGCATGGCGGACGTCTGACCGGACTCATATTCAACATAACAGTCATTCCTGTGGATGATCAGGCACCAAAGGTGACGGCATTACTTGTTCTGTAACCCACATGACATAGTTGCCGGTGGTCCCGTACCCCGGTGCGGCCGAGCATGTCCCAAGCTGAAAACGGGGTGGGATTTATGCAAACCCCACTAAAGATTAAATTGACCAAATACTTCTCACAGCTGAGAATTTGCTACAGTATCATCCACACAATCTTTTGCGAGCTGAAAACATTTATCATTCATTTTGTGCCCGTTTTATAAAAAATGGCGCACAGCTGATATACATGTAACAAAGAAGTAAAACAGACACAAAGGGGCAAAGAGCGCATTTCTAAACTGTCTTACCCCAGATTTCTGGCCCAAACTCTTTAGACCAACCAACCGCTTTGCAAAGTTCTTTCCATAACTTTACAGAATCACAGATCACACAATATTGAAAATGTTTGAAGAAGCCGTTCAATGTGGTGGACATGACGTTGTAGGAGTCACTGGTTCCTCTGAGCTCTGTATGTGCAGCGCGTCTATAGCATATGATGCATTGACGTGATGGAGATTCCTGATTTCCTGGGATCCTTCCTCTTAGGCCCCTTTTACACATCAGTTTTTTGCTGTCAGTCACAACCCGGCGAATTTTGAAAAAAAAACGGATCTGGCGGCAACTTTGCCAAAGTTGCCGCCGGATCCTTTTTTTTTTTTCATAGACTTGTATTAGCAACGGATGGTCTCACGTTTCATCCGTTTTTCACCGGATCCGTCAAAAATTCTTTATCCGGAGGCCAAAGAAAACAGACATAGTAACGTTTTTTGTGTCCGTCGAAAAAACGCACAGTGACGGATCCATGGCCATCCATCGTTTGCTAGAAAGTAAGCCTATGGCGCCGGATACGTCAAATGACAGAATCCGGCGACGGATTCTGCTTTTTTAACTGACCATGCTCCGATTTTTTTAGGATCCAATTAGCTGGATCAACTAGTCGGATCCGGCAAAAAAACTGATCCGTCGCATCAGTTTTTCACAATATGCGACGGATCCGTTTTTTTCAAAATTCGACAGATTGTGACTGATGGCAAAAAACTGATGTGTGATAGCAGCCTTACCGGTGTGACCATTACAATGTATCATTCTATAACATTCCAATGATTCTATTCTTCAGATTTCCTCCCACCCTGTAAGGACGGAGGAAGGAGCCAGCTGTCTCATCACTGGTGAAAGTCTTATCATTTCCGATGAAGACACAAAAAGTGAGAATCTGAAAATCAGACTGAAATCTGGACCCCGGCACGGAAATCTGGAGCTTCATGGAGTCCCAATAACTGAGGGGAGCACATTCAGCCTGGAGGAGCTGCGCACCTACAAAGTCCGGTACGAAATCAGCACAAAAATGCATTAACATTATCGGGAGAGTGAACGACTGACGGAAGAATATCCTTACATTATTATTGGCCTGTACCCCAAGTGTCATTATCCTGTACCCCAAGTGTCATTATCCTGTACCAAAAGAGTCAGCATCATTATCCTGTACCCCAAGGGTCATTATCCTGTACCCCAAGTGTCATTATCCTGTACCAAAAGAGTCAGCATCATTATCCTGTACCCCAAGAGTCATTATCCTGTACCCCAAGAGTCATTATCCTGTACCAAAAGAGTCAGCATCATTATCCTGTACCCCAAGAGTCATTATCCTGTACCCCAAGTGTCATTATCCTGTACCAAAAGAGTCAGCATCATTATCCTGTACCCCAAGGGTCATTATCCTGTACCCTAAGTGTTATTATCCTGTACCCCAAGAGTCAGCGTCATTATCCTGTACCCCAAGAGTCATTATCCTGTACCCCAAGAGTCATTATCCTGTACCCCAAGTGTTATTATCCTGTACCCCAAGAGTCAGCGTCATTATCCTGTACCCCAAGAGTCATTATCCTGTACCCCAAGTGTCATTATCCTGTACCCCAAATGTTATTATCCTGTACCCCAAGAGTCAGCATCATTATCCTGTACCCCAAGAGTCATTGTCCTGTACCCCAAGAGTCAGCATCATTATTCTGTACCCCAAGAGTCATTATCTTGTACCCCAAGAGTCATTATCCTGTACCAAAAGAGTCAGCATCATTATCCTGTACCCCAAGGGTCATTATCTTGTACCCCAAGTGTCATTATCCTGTACCAAAAGAGTCAGCATCATTATCCTGTACCCCAAGGGTCATTATCCTGTACCCTAAGTGTTATTATCCTGTACCCCAAGAGTCAGCGTCATTATCCTGTACCCCAAGAGTTATTATCCTGTACCCCAAGAGTCATTATCCTGTACCCCAAGTGTTATTATCCTGTACCTCAAGAGTCAGCAACATTATCCTGTACCCCAAGTGTCATTATCCTGTACCCCAAATGTTATTATCCTGTACCCCAAGAGTCAGCGTCATTATCCTGTGCCCCAAGAGTCATTATCCTGTACCCCAAGAGTCAGCATCATTATTCTGTACCCCAAGAGTCATTATCCTGTACCCCAAGGGTCAGTGTCATTATCTTGTACCCAAATGTCAGTGTCATTATCCTGTACCCCAAGAGTCATTATCCTGCACCCCAAGTATCAGTGTCATTATCCTGTACCCCGGGTGTCAGTGTCATTATCCTGTACCCCGGGTGTCAGTGTCATTATCCTGTACCCCCAGTGTCAGTGTCATTATCCTGTACCCCAAGTATCAGTGTCATTATCCTGTACCCCAAGAGTCAATTATATTATTCTGTACCCCAAATGTCAGTGTCATTATCCTGTACCCCAAGTGTTATTATCCTGTACCCCCAATAGTCATTATCTTGTATCCAGAGTGTCAGTGTCATTATCTTGTACCCAAATGTCATTGTTATTGTCCTGATGTTTTCCATGGTTGCCTATCGGATTTGGGTGGCACAGGATAATAGTCGGCTGTGAGGGGCATGTGTGACACTATGTATTAGGGCTTCTCTGCCGCCTTGTGTGACTGCATGGAGCCTCTCTGCTGTTACATGTATCTGGGGCTGGTTCTCTGACACAATACTGAGGGTCTCGGGCAGTGTAATTCGGCCGCAGAGTGTGGGCTTCTTCTGTCTGTGGACTATATAGGGCTTCTCCGGCATAATTCTAGTGTAGGGGGCATAAGGGGCATTACATGGGGCTTCTCGGGGGCGACAGCTGGCATCTTTGATACTATTCTAGGCATCTCTGGCCTCTCACTCTGTGGCAGGAGTCCTACATGGTATCTAGACGGCCTCTCTGGGATCATATGAGACCTTAGTACCTGATTCCCATGAATTTAGAGTCTAAACGAACTTTTCTTTGGTTTCTACATTTTATATTGTGGTAATTGCAGTGATCCTTGGTGTATACAGCATATACTGCCCCCTGTATGATAGGGTGGTCTTTACAAGAGGTCCCCAGTCTCGGAGCAATGTTCCTAATTAATCCCAGCATGTAACGAGCGATAGGCTTCCCATCATCAGACATTAAGACTTTATCAGTCATTACACGATACCAGACGTAATAAAAAGCTGCGCAGATGCGGTGGAATCGACCCCTCGCTGCATTACATAAGATAATGAAAATCCCCCCATCTCTGGAGACGGAGGACGTATTGTCTGCGGTGATTGAGCAGAAGGGTCTTCTCGGCCCCATTATCAGGGACCGCCACAAAAGAGCAGCAGCGAGTTACGCAGCGGAAGAATGGCAAATCCCATAGGTTCTTTCATCTCACAGCACCGAACCTCCTCTGAGATCAAGAGGGGAAAATATCCCACCCTGAAGACGAGCCGGGGGGCCGAGATCATCCCTGCCCCTGGCTGATAGAGGAATGCTTAGACCCCTATTCTCCGGGACTCACTGCCAGGAGGATGTACAGAGGATAAGAGTAAAGGGAGGAAGCCCGCTCTCTGATCTGCGACACTAAAGGCTTCCCATGATAGGAAGGTTATATAATATGCATTAAAGGGAATCTGTCTGCAGAATTTCACCCCCAAACCATGTAGCTCCTTTAAAGACAAGCCCAGCAACACCTTTACATGACCAGTCCGATCCTCCATTATTGAGAAATCAGTGTTTGAAATTATATGCAAATGAGGCTGAAGAGCTATGGTAGATCTGAAGCCTCTGTCACTCCAGCTCTATTCCCTGCCCAGCTCCACCTGCTGCTTGATTGACAGCTTCTTTGCCTGAAATCATACAGCGTAGTGGTTATCAGTCAAAAAGGAGGCGGCGAAACAGGGCAGGGAATAGAGCTGGAGAGACAGAGGCTTCAGATCTACCATAGCCCTTAAGCTTCATTTGCATTTCAAATCAAACGCTGATTTCTCAGTAACAAAGGAAAGGACTGACCATGTAAAAGTATTGCTGGACTGGTCTTTGAAATAGCTACATGCACATAGAAAGAGTTTTGGGGGGTAAAATCCTGCTGACAGATTCCCTTTAATCAGTAACTCGATGTGTGTGGTCATTATGCTCTTCACCACTAGGGGTGCTGTTCAATAGAAAACTGTCCACTATTCTTGGCAGGTATCAGCATGACGACTCGGAGTCTTTGGAGGACGCCATCATCTTCACAGTCACAGATGGAAAGAACATGGCAGATGGGGAACTGAAGGTCCAGGTAATTTCATGGCAAATTATTAAACAAAAAGAGGGTGCCCAATTAGTGTAGTTGGGCCCAGAAAATGCCATCCGCGAACAAATATAGTGCATGTCTATTGCTCCCTGTTATCAGCCATTTCTGGGCGATGCCGACTGTAGTTTTCCACAATGGTTTGCCTGACAAGAGTTTGTGCAAAACCATGGTCCCTACTTTATGTCACATAGTGATTGTGGTGCGGCTCGAACGTTTTCTACACTTCCGCCAGGAAAATTACTGAACAGCTGAAATGGCTGATAACAGGGAACAAAAGACAGTCATCCACATAGGGATCAAATACATGT
Organism: Ranitomeya variabilis; assembly: GCF_051348905.1. Taxonomy (NCBI): domain Eukaryota; kingdom Metazoa; phylum Chordata; class Amphibia; order Anura; family Dendrobatidae; genus Ranitomeya; species Ranitomeya variabilis. The sequence goes on from NC_135239.1 coordinate 20,847,697, forward strand.
CCAAAGTGACAGCAGTCTTCACTTTCCTATATTTCTGATAACCTATAGGCTTGTAACCATGGCGACACATAGGTCTGCATAGGAGCTGCATACACAAAACAGCAGATCATTTTTTTTTTCAAACCTATGCGCAAAGTTGCTTCACTTCTATCCTTTAGATGCATTGGAGCAACCCAAACAAAAGTCTACACACCCTTTAAGTGCAAAGAGCGTAATGACTTCATGTTACTTTTCTATAGTTGTAAATATAAAGAGTCGTTACTGTATCTAAGCCAGTGTACCCGAAGATTCCGAATCTGCACATTTAGAAGATGTACCTGTGTGTTATTTGGTCCTCAGATCTCCCCTGTAAACGATGAGCCCCCGGAGTTACGATCTGACCTGACTTCCGCCCTGTTCTGTCCTGAGCGCGGCCACATCTACATAACTACTGAGAATCTGTACGCAACCGATCCAGACAGTGACGACACGAGGCTCACGTACATGATCGCTCGCACTCCCCTGTATGGAATGATCCAGAGAGAAGGAGTCGCGGTGGATAAATTCAGCCAACTCGATGTCATCCGGGGGTTAATCTCCTACAGACATACAGGTAACCTCTTAGGGTTTATGTCCGTTTTCATCTTTATCTTTTCTGAGATGTAATTCGCATTTAGTTTGTAGTCAGGTCATGGGATGATGAAAGCAGCAGCAGAGGAGTGTGTTGACTTTGCAGGGTCAGTGACTCATGTGATCAGGAGGACAATAGTTCCGATGACAATCCACCATAGCCTTGATGCTCGGATGGACATGGGGGCATCTAATCTCAGTAGAAATAGAAAAGTAAGCCACTGCCTGTCTATAATGGAGGCTTATCTCCCCAAATAATAGGATAAAGTGGTGGAAATCCAACAACCCCATCATTACGTCCCCCAACTTATCTGTCTGGACATAAGATGATCGGCCGACACCTTCATGGTGGGAATCAGTCAGTGACCTCCTTCTGATGGGGTGTTTGTAACTCTTTTTCAGTCTTTTTCTGAACTCCTCTCAGTATATTTATAGCCACAGACCATATCGAAGGATGAACGTCACGTGGTCATAAATCAGCTGAGAGGAGCTCAATAGAGACAGATAAAAGAGTTTCTCTGTGTGAAGCAGCTTACTGATACATTCTTAGTTAAAGGGGTTGTCCATTCTTGGTGTTCAAGTCTGCAGTCACTCTTATATGACTGCGGACTTGTGAATCCTCTCAGCGTGCACAGTGCATGATGTCAGGATTCTCTGCTTCTGGAGGCGAGCCGAGCGGTCATTTGACTATATGAATGCGTTTTACCTGCTTCCAGCTACATTCTGACTAGGCATGTCCGGCTTCATTTATTTCACTTGTATTGAGAGAAGTCGCGCACATCTAATTGGCCTGTGACCGCATTTATGCAATCACATACTTGCAGTCACGCAGCCGCTGCTCCTGTAGGCAGCACAGAAGAATCCTGACAGTGTGCACTGTGCGTGCTGCGAGGAGTTACTAGTCTGCAGTCATATGGTGACTGCAGATTTGAACTTGAAGCCTGGAGAACCCCTTTAACTCCTCCTGCAGCCACCGACAGACAATGGACTTATTACCCTTCAGCTCTGTCCTGTGCTTTATTTCATTTTCCTGATTTGTCCGCCTAACCATCTTACTGACGCACTTGTCAGGAACTGACGTCTAAAATGTTGTTCTAAAAATAATTCTGGTTTACTACATTTTCCTTCACTCCCTTCCGAGGAGCCGACCAGATGCTCCATAAAGACGAGTTTATACTTAGAATTCAGAATAATGAAATACACATAATTAATGGGCGAGATGAGGATTGTTGGGGCAGGCGTGCACTGGGGTCCTGGGGCCGGGGTCCACCTTCTCAAGTTGATTTTCAGATTATGGCGGCAGAGGTCATTTGCTGGATTTCCTAGGTACTTACCCTGTTGTCCTGGACTTTCAGGAGGGGAGATCGGTGCCTCTCCGCGAATGGATACGGTTACACTCATCGTGTCAGATGGGGAATCCGTCTCAGCCGACACCTGTTGCATCGAGGGTCCTCCTCCCCCGCCGATACCACTTCACGCCAGCCTCCCCGTCTATGATCTTAATATCACCCTCACCCCCATCAATAATCAGCTGCCGGTGATAATCATTGGTAAGTGCAGTGTGACCAATGTGAGAGTGCAAATATTACAGCATTTATCTCATCACTTCAGATGTAAGTGCCATGTTACCATATGTTCTATTCATGTAAGGGGGCACAAATGTCACAGCAGGTGGCAGCTGGACAGAGAGCGCGGCCCGGGCCCGTGGCATCAATGTGCTCCGTGCTGCTGGGGCTTTCTCAGGAATGTGTTCAGATATTGCACTATTTTTCATCACCATTCTTTTCCATTTCCACTATCTACTTGTGTTACGTTACATTTATATTTCTTACCTTGTGCAAGATCTTTGCCTGCTGATATTGAGCTGATTCACTCATATACTCTTCCTAACCTAAAACTTGCTCACAGCTGAGGGTTCGTCACTGTTGGGTAGTCTTGGCAATCCTCGGTATGCTAATACTCACCTGCACTGACACATTGTAACAGGCTGGGACAGTAGAACAGAGAACTGTGCTCCTCAGAATTCCGGCATAAAACTGTTTTGAAACTTTGTAAACTTTTTGACATATTACATATTTTGACATTTTTACATCAGCTCCAGCAACTTTTTGGAAAGTGAGCGAAACTTGGTGGAGGGCGGAGTGGCAAGCACAGCCGAAAAAAATCATCCTAATTTATATCGCAAAAGTGGCGCAAATAACAACAGAAATCTTCCTGACTGCGGGACATTTCTTGCAGTGACCCATGCCTGTACCCAATTCATTAACAGGCGCTCTCCTCTTAATTTGGTGTATCTTACTCCACCGTTCATGTACACTGGCTGACAAGATCCAGCCTTAATTAATTGAGTCCTTTTTATTTAAATTATTCATGATTTGCAAGATCTCTGCTTGCTGACATTGAATGAAAGAACCTAAGTTTAAATTCACAAACTTAAAACTAGAGATGAGAGAATTGATTCGCCAGACTCTGGACCATCGGGCAGGTCAGTAATGTGTGGCTTCTGGCCGGGAGCGCTGCAGATCTCATTGCTACCGGCATTCCCACTCTGCCTTTGATTAGCCGGGCTTGCTTGATGGGCGCCGCTAAATTTAGGTCTTATGAACACGACAGATTTTCTCGCACGAGTGGAATTTGTGGTATTCACGGATAGCAATCATATTTATGATATTCTAGAGCAGAAAAAAAGAGAATATCCTCCAGCGGTAGCCAACAATCTAAAAAATATAGTTTATTAATCACATTAAAAATTGTAGTAGCAGGTCGCCAAAAGAGAACCATAGACATAGGAGAAGCAGAGCAACTAGTTTCAGCTTCTAGCGCCTTAATCATGATCACCATGATCACCACGATCACCATTATAACCACGATCACCATGATCACCACGATAACCATTATAACCACGATCACCATGTTCACCATTATAGCCACGATCACCACGGTCACCATTATAACCATGATCACCATGATCACCACGGTCACCATTATAACCATGATCACCATGATCACCACGATCACCATGATCACCACGATCACCATTATAACCACGATCACCATGATCACCACGGTCACCATTATAACCATGATCACCATGATCACCACGGTCACCATGATTAAGGCGTTAAACTGAAACTCGTTGGTCTGCTATCTCCTCGTCCGAGGCTTGGACGGCTCCGTGCGTTGCCTAACAGATGGAGGCTGCTAATCCAAGTTTGGTGAGCTGACTATTCCTGTTCCCCATATTTCCCTCTGTTTTCCCAGTATGATTCTATGGGGCAGTGCACATGTCTGATTATTTACTCAGACCACGTGGTCCACTGAAAAAATCGGAGACAAGTCCGATTTTGATCAGACTGTCGGATCAAAATCGTCAATGCAAGTCTATGGGTCCGTGAAAAAAATCGTCATGTCATTCGAGTGTCGTCTGATTTTCATGGACTGAAGGAATGGTGAAGAAGGAGAACCTTTCTTTTTTTTCTCTTCACGTCCTAGAAAAACGGATACCACTGTGATCAAACTCTGATCAGAATAATCGGCCATTTTTCTCAGATGTGCGATATTGGTCGTGTGCACCTACATCTTATAATATGTCACAATAATTGTGCTTATAAATTGTCACAAACTCTGAACAAATGATACATAGAACTTTGCTCACAGAGGTTTGTCTGACTGAATTAGTCTTACAGTTGAATTTTGTTACAATTGAATCCAGTCTAGACAAGCCAATGTGTACTGGACACCTCGGACTAATACAGTTTACCCACACTGATACAATGTAACACATTAGAACAGTACAGGAGAGAGACCTGTGCGGAAGGTTTGCTACAATGTATCACTGTAAATAATGGATCAGCACAATTAATCTAACTGATGTATTGTAACAAAACCACCACTGGGACCAGTTCACAGTCGTTTTTCAGCCTTTCAATGTTTTCATTCAGTGACAGCAATGTTCTTGAAAACCGATACTATGGATTATACCATTGAATATTGCAGGAGATGTCTTTGTCGTCCATGAAGGCTCGTCCGCGGTTGTCTTTGTAAATCATGTGAACGCATCGGACGTGGACACCCTGGATGATGACTTAATCTTCCTCGTGGAGACACGGCCACAGTTTGGGTATCTCGAGAGCACAATACCCTCCCCGGGGTCAGAAAAGAGCCTCCCTGAGACCGGAATAAGTACGTTACAATTTTGTATTAGTTTAATCCTTTATTTTCTAAATATTTACAAGGTTCAGTTTTAATCAAACAAAGAAACATCGTAGCCTTCACGATTCGTTAGTCTGCAGCATTTTCTCCATGGCGCTGAGACAGTCACAGCTCATAAGTTTCATCTTCAGCTGAAATCGTGCCACCTTTTGTCTTACTGTAAATAGGGCAGTGGGGAGAGGATCCTGCTGCAGCAAGTTGTCTTATACCTCACAGCACAGGGAAGAGAAGTCAAACACAGATTTCTTTATATATTTCTCATTTTTATTGTAACATGTAACTACATAGGATCAAAGAAATAGGACTCTTGTAAGGAATAATTGTTGGAACATGTTTTATTTTATTTTTAATTTTCTGAGTTTACTGTTGCTTTAACACAATTTCATACTGCTCACAGCTCTGATTTTCCTATACAGAGGCCTAAATAGCCAGAGGTGAATGATAAAAATGTGGTCACCCTGCAGACACCACTAGGGGGAGCACAGGAGCTAACTGCATACTGTTTATCCCAAATAGTAGATTTCCTCCCGAGGCGCTGCAGGCTGTCAGAATCGTATATTCTTATGTATCTGGGCCTGGGTATCTTATGTGTATAGCATAACCCTAAGAACACTTCTGTGTTGTCAAGTGAAAGGTTTTTTGTGGGAGGAATACCTCTATCCACCAGCTTCAGTTTAAAAAAAACCCAACATATGTGATCTACTTCTTCTCTACGGGTCCAGCGCTGAGACTCCGCCGCTGCTGCTCCCCATGTCTGCTCTTGTCTGCAGCCAATAACTGAGCTTGGCAGCTCTGCCCAATGCTGATGGCGCGAGTCACTGAGGTCACTGATTGGCTGCATCAGGGAGACGACCGATGGAGACTCAGATCTGGACCTGGAGAGGAGGAGTAGAGGACATATATATATATATATATATATATATATATATATATATATATATATATATATATATATATATATATATATATATATATATAAAAAATTATTTATTTTAAACCCTTTAAAGGGGCTTCCTGTGTAATGTAAGCGAGGATTGACTGTTACTGCACATTTGTTATTGCTGCTCCGCATTCACACCAGACTAGCACTTATTACATCTTTTCACTATGCTGGAGGTTGCTGACTAATTGTGATTCTTTTTATATGAATAAAGCTTAATAATTGCATAATGAAAAGTTCTGAAACTTTTTATTTACTTTGTTTTAATTCCTTCCCATCTTCAAGATTTTTACTTGCTGTCAGTGAACGCACATTCTATTCTACATTCAGAGGTGGGAAAAGTCCATAATTAGCTGTTTGTTACAATTCGATACATTTTATCTGAACTGATACATTGTAACTGACTATCAAAAGAAGACTTAAGTTCTGAAAAGAAAGAGAGTCCCTTCTGATTGGCTGCGCTATACCATGTGATCATCACTATTCACATTCACTGACAGCAACCAGAGATCTCGAAAATGGTGAAGAATTGAAAGAATCTCTATGTGTTCAGACAGGTGTTCTGTGCTCCTCCCAAGGTTCGTTCAGTCTCCGGCACGTGAGCGCCGGTTACATCCGCTACGTCCAGTCACGTCACGAGCGCATCGAGCCGACCTCGGATTTCTTCATGATTTCGGTCACTGATTCCATCCATAGATCGATGATTGTCCCGTTCTACATTGTGATCAAGCCCATAAATGATGAGGAACCTCGGCTGCACGTCCAGAACATAACGGTAAAACTCCGCAAAATGCTACAACTTTGGTCAACTCTTAAAGGGGTATGACACAAGTATCTGACACGTGCAAAAGGCTTTGTCCCCAACCTCCCCACTGCCCATCGTCACCGGAGGATTAATCACCTATCTTCTAACTGCCCAGCACCACCAGGAACTTCTTCTGTAATCACTTAACTTTTCAGAACCACCAGGGACTTAATCCCTACATTGCCAGCACCATCATGAGCTTGTGTACCAATAGGCCTTTATTATTTAATCCCTTCACTACTCAGGACCACCAGGGGGGACTTTTATCAATAACCCCTTCACAAACCAGGACCACCATGGGTTTTATCAATAACCCGCTGATTACCCAGGACCACCAGGGACTTTATCAATAACCCCTTCACTAACCAGGACCACTAGAGACTTTATTATTATTAACCCTTTCATTACCCAGGACCACCAGGGACTTAATCCCTACATTACCAGCACCATCATGAGCTTGTGTATGAATAGGGACTTTATTATTTAATCCTTTCACTACTCAGGACCACCAGGGACTTTATCAATAACCCCTTCACTAACCAGGGCCACCAGAGACTTTATTATTAACCCTTTCACTACCTAGGACCACCAGGGACTTTCTAAAAAAAATGTACTGTATGTACACAGTGACTGCACCAGCAAAATAGTGAGTGCAGCTCTGAAGCGTCTAATCAAGGCACGGCTGAGCTTAGATTTACTAATGTCATTCCCAGCTAGGCTACAATATGCAATCTTTACAAAAAGCTTCACAACTCTCCCTAATCAATGTAAACACTTTATTCAGTGATAAAACAAATAAAAGCAAAAACCGGGAAGACACAATGTTACAGTCTACAGGGCGGAGTTGAAATGTTTGAATTGCATAAGTACTAAAATGTACAAAGTGGCAAAATACATAATAGAATTCTATAAACTTATAATAACTACAGATATATAAGGCCATAAATACCGCCAAATGCACAGAAATAAAGAAACACAAAATGCTGACCTCCACAGGAACATTTGTCGCGCCCCTAATGAGTGTTTCACCTGAAGCTTTATCAGGGCTGGGGCGGGACACATATCTGTGGGGTTCTATTTTGCTTTACATTATTTTTGGCATTTGGCTGTGTTTATTTGCTTATAGATCTGTATTTATTCCTGTGTTAAGTTTGTATAATTATATATTTTGCCACTTTGCACATGTTTTTCTTAGGCTATGTGCACACGTTGCGGATTGGGGTGCAGAATTTTCCGCACAAAATCGTCATCTTCTGGCAGAATACACAGGTGCAGATTTGCCACGGATTTTGTGCGGAATTGATGCCGATTTTGTGCAGATTTTCTGCGTTTTTTACCCCTGCGGATTTCTATAATGGAAGAGGTCAGAAACGCTGCAGTTCCACACAAAAGAAGTAGCATGCTCCTTCTTTTGCTCCGCAGCAGTTTTCATGCAAATTTTTCCGCACCATTAGCACAGCTTTTTTCTATTGATTTACGTTGTACTGTAAATCACTTTGCGGAACTGCAGCGTTTCTGCGTGGAAAAATCCGCTGCGGATCCGCACTAATTCCGCATCGTGTGCACATAGCCTTATGCAGTTCTAATATTCATACTCCTCCTGTAATGTTTTGAAATTAGGAGAACCTGAGTGTATTAAAAAGTAACATTTATTGATACAAAAGCAAAAAATAAAAAACACAATACAATTATTATATAAATATTACATTTGTTTGGAAAACAAAAAATAGTTTTGTTTATTTTTTGTTTCTGAATCAATAAATGTTATTTTTTAATACATAAAGACTCAGGTTCTCCTAATTTCAAAATGTTACATTAGAGTCAGTATATTGGTGAAAGTTGTACTAGTTTGTGGCTGTTTTTTGTATTTTATCCTCCTGTAATGTGTTGTCATCTGTAAAATTGTATCTTCCCTGTTTTTATTTGTTTTAATTGTTATATGACTGAATAAAGTGTTTATATTGATTACAGAGGGCCGTTTACCTTATATGCGGTATTATTCAGTGTACGGAGCGCCGTGTACCTTATATGCGGTATTATTCAGTGTACGGAGCGCCGTGTACCTTATATGCGGTACTATTCAGTGTACGGAGCGTTGTGTACCTTATGTGTGGTATTATTCAGTGTACGGAGCCTCATGTACCTTATGTGCGGTATTATTCAGTGTACGGTGCGTCGTGTACCTTATATGCGGTACTATTCAGTGTACGGAGCGCCGTGTACCTTATATGCGGTATTATTCAGTGTACGGAGCATCGTGTACCTTATGTGTGGTATTATTCAGTGTACGGAGCCTCATGTACCTTATATGCGGTATTATTCAGTGTACGGTGCGTCGTGTACCTTATATGCGGTACTATTCAGTGTACGGAGCGCCGTGTACCTTATATGCGGTATTATTCAGTGTACGGTGCGTTGTGTACCTTATGTGTGGTATTATTCAGTGTACGGAGCCTCATGTACCTTATGTGCGGTATTATTCAGTGTACGGTGTGTCGTGTACCTTATGTGTGGTATTATTCAGTGTACGGAGCCTCATGTACCTTATGTGCGGTATTATTCAGTGTACGGTGCGTCGTGCACCTTATATGCAGTACTATTCAGTGTACGGAGCGCCGTGTACCTTATATGCAGTACTATTCAGTGTACGGAGCGCCGTGTACCTTATATGCGGTATTATTCAGTGTACGGTGCGTCGTGTACCTTATGTGTGGTATTATTCAGTGTACGGAGCCTCATGTACCTTATGTGCGGTATTATTCAGTGTACGGTGCGTCGTGCACCTTATATGCAGTACTATTCAGTGTACGGAGCGCCGTGTACCTTATATGCGGTATTATTCAGTGTACGGTGCATCGTGTACCTTATGTGCGGTACCATTCAGTGTACGGAGTGCCATGTACCTTATATGCGGTATTATTCAGTGTACGGTGCGCCGTGTACCTTATATGCGGTATTATTCAGTGTACGGAGCGCTGTGTACCTTCTATGCGGTATCATTCAGTTTACGGAGCGCCTTGTACCTTATATGCAGTATTATTTGGTGTACGGAGTGCCGTGTACCTAATATGCGGTATTATTCAGTGTACGGAGCACCGTGTACCTTATATGCGGTATTATTCAGTGTACGGAGCGCCGTGTACCTTATGTGCAGTATTATTCAGGGTACAGAGCGCCGTGTACCTTATATGCGGTATTATTTACTGTACGGAGTGCCGTGTACCTTATGTGCAGTATTATTCAGGGTACAGAGCGCCGTGTACCTTATATGCGGTATTATTCAGTGAACGGAGCGCCGTGTATCTTATATGTGGTATTATTCAGTGTACGGAGCCTCATGTACCTTATGTGCGTTATTATTCAGACTGAATAATAACGCACATAAGGTACATGAGGCTCCGTACACTGAATAATTCAGTGTACGGAGCCTCGTGTACCTTATATGCGGTATTATTCAGTATACGGAGCATCGTGTACCTTATATGCGGTATTATTAAGTGTATGGAGCGTCGTGTACCTTATGTGCGTTATTATTCACTGTACCTTATGTGCGGTATTATTCAGTGTATGGAGCGTCGTGCACCTTATGTGCGGTATTATTCAGTGTACAGAGCATCGTGTACCTTATGTGCGGTATTTTTCACTGTACGGAGCGTCGTGTACCTTATGTGCGGTATTATTCAGTGTACAGAGCGTCTTGTACCTTATGTGCGGTATTATTTGGTGTATGGACCGTCGTGTACCTTATGTGCGGTATTATTCAGTGTACGGAGCGTCGTGTGCCTTATGTGCAGTATTATTCAGTGTATGGAGCGTCGTGTACCTTATGTGCAGTATTATTCAGTGTACGGAGCGTCGTGTACCTTATGTGCGTTATTATTCAGTGTACGGAGCGCGGTGTACCTTATGTGCGGTATTATTTGGTGTTTGGAGCGTCGTGTCCCTTATGTGTGGTATTATTCAGTGTACGGAGCGTCGTGTACCTTATGTGTGGTATTATTCACTGTACGGAGCACGGTGTACCTTATGTGCAGTATTATTCAGTGTACGGAGCACGGTGTACCTTATGTGCGGTATTATTCACTGTACGGAGCGTCGTGTACCTTATGTGCGGTATTATTCACTGTACGTAGCGTCGTGTCCCTTATGTGTGGTATTATTCAGTGTACGGAGCGTCGTGTACCTTATGTGCGGTATTATTCAGTGTATGGAGCGTCGTGTACCTTTTTTGTGGTATTATTTGGTGTAAGGAGCGTCGTGTACCTTATGTGCGGTATTATTCAGTGTACGGAGCGTCGTGTACCTTATGTGCGGTATTATTCACTGTACGGAGCGTCGTGCACCTTATGTGTGGTATTATTCACTGTACGGAGCACGGTGTACCTTATGTGCAGTATTATTCAGTGTACGGAGCACGGTGTACCTTATGTGCGGTATTATTCAGTGTACGGAGCGCGGTGTACCTTATGTGCGGTATTATTCACTGTACGGAGCGTCGTGTACCTTATGTGCGGTATTATTGACTGTACGGAGCGTCGTATCCCTTATGTGCCGTATTATTCACTGTACGGAGCGTCGTCTACCTTATGTGCGGTATTATTTGGTGTACGGAGCGTCGTGTACCTTATGTGTGGTATTATTCACTGTACGGAGCGTCGTGTACCTTATGTGCGGTATTATTCAGTGTATGGAGCGCGATGTACCTTAAGTGCGGTATTATTTGGTGTTTGGAGCGTCGTGTCCCTTATGTGCGGTATTATTCAGTGTACGGAGCATCGTGTGCCTTATGTGCGGTATTATTCAGTGTATTGAGCGCCTTGTATCTTATGTGCGGTATTATTCACTGTACAGAGCATCGTGTACCTTATGTGCGGTATTATTCACTGTACGGAGCGTCGTGTACCTTATGTGCGGTATTATTCACTGTACGTAGCGTGGTGTCCCTTATGTGTGGTATTATTCAGTGTACGGAGCGTCGTGTACCTTATGTGCGATATTATTCAGTGTATGGAGCGTCGTGTACCTTTTTTGTGGTATTATTTGGTGTAAGGAGCGTCGTGTACCTTATGTGTGGTATTATTCACTGTACGGAGCACGGTGTACCTTATGTGCGGTATTATTCAGTGTACGGAGCGCGGTGTACCTTATGTGCGGTATTATTCAGTGTACGGAGCGCGGTGTACCTTATGTGCGGTATTATTCACTGTACGGAGCGTCGTGTACCTTATGTGCGGTATTATTCACTGTACGGAGCGTCGTATCCCTTATGTGCCGTATTATTCACTGTACGGAGCGTCGTCTACCTTATGTGCGGTATTATTTGGTGTACGGAGCGTCGTGTACCTTATGTGCGGTATTATTCACTGTACGGAGCGTCGTGTACCTTATGTACGGTATTATTCAGTGTATGGAGCATCATGTACCTTATGTGCAGTATTATTCACTGTACGGAGCGTCGTGTCCTTTATGTGCGGTATTATTCACTGTACGGAGCGTCGTGTACCTTATGTGCGGTATTATTCACTGTACGGAGCGTCGTCTACCTTATGTGCGGTATTATTTGGTGTACGGAGCGTCGTGTCCTTTATGTGCAGTATTATTCACTGTACGGAGCGTCGTGTACCTTATGTGCGGTATTATTCAGTGTATGGAGCATCATGTACCTTATGTGCGGTATTAGTCACTGTACGGAGCGTCGTGTCCTTTATGTGCCGTATTATTCACTGTACGGAGCGTCGTGCACCTTATGTGCGGTATTATTTGGTGTACAGAGCATCATGTACCTTATGTGCGGTACATTTCCTCTAGGTACATAACTAGATGTTTATAGTTGAGCTTTTGGTGTACAAAGGTAGAATAGTGCGATAAATTAGCAGGACCCGTCCGTCGCCAGCTCTGAAGATGAATGAAGTGCGGAGACAAAGTGAGAGGAGGCTGCGAGACGCCTTCTTGGCAGGTTTCAGGCCGGGTTTGCATTTGATCATCACTAGTCCCCTGTGAACTGTGCAGACCACAAAGTGTAAATAGACGACATGAAAAAACCGTGCGCCAAGCATGGCACAGGATAAAGGGCCGGCAGATCCCGGCATCCATGTGTGGTTCTCAGCTGGTATGAATCGTGATGGCGGCTGCGAGTGCCACACACAGAGGCGCTATATTTAGGCTATTGCATGTTTATAGAGGCAGCGAGGAGCAGGGGATCCGGGAAGAGGCCGCTCTGCGCTGGTGGAGCCGCTGGGACTTTCCATGACTAATATCGGCCACTTTGGGACAGTCATTGTTTGCTTTCTCGTCAGAACATAGAGCCTCTCTGAGCCGGGAGTTACAATGTTACCAATCTGTCACACTTTGAGTTGGCAACTATGTTCTCATTTCAACCCAAATTTTCACAGCCACATCCCAGCGTGATCCTATCGCTATCGCCATCCAAGTCGCAAGGTTCAATCCGCGGTCACGCTGCAAATTTTGATCCAATTTTTTTTTTTTTAGGGAAATAATCGCCCCCATAGACTCCTGAAGAGCAGAGCTGTCAAGATTTACAGCAATACAACCCACTGTTCTTGTCAAATTTGTCATTCCGGGGTCTGAGAAAAGAGATGACACCTACAGCTAATCGCCATTTGGGTCGTCACCCGGCTTTCCCTAAAGCTGAGAACAAATTTGGTCCATATCAGATCAGGGACACCATCATTAAATGTATTCTAATGAGTCCTGTATGCCTTATATTTCCATGTCTTATCATTCTCAAGATCTCTGCTTCTTGTCAAAGAATAGAACATTCTCGCTTCATAACCTGATACTTCTTACAGCTGAGAGGTTTGATACAGTTTCAGTCTGTGAACCTAAACATCCCAGACTTCAAAGACTGATACATTTGTAACAAACTACCCGGATACATTTTTCTTTGCACTTTTCTTCTAGGTTATTCCAACAACTAATGACTTTGGCAGTGAGTGCACCTTAATATTGCTGCGTTTTGGTGTAAATGATCACATCTAGTGTTAGATCTTTTTATTATGTGGTTTTTAGATACTTTTTGCAGCTTATTTGAAAAGAAGACAAGGCACGAGAGACATTGGTGTATTTTATCACACAACACCCTGCGTCTAATTGAGCTTAAATTCAGGTCCAAAAAAAAGAGTGCCACAAATTAGACCAAATATGGTGTTGCAATTTTAGGTAGAAGGGTAAAAAAATGCACCAAAATTACCATCCACCAAGAGCCACGTTGATCAATAGCGTTTTAAGACTGGTCCAAGTTTACACTATAATCTCCCCCCATTGTGTGCAGGCAATAGTTTGCAACAATGTATCAGTGCCTGTAGAATGCCTTAACCTGGCTCTGCACGCCTCTGGACCGGACACAAGGTGTCCAATTAGGTCAGGATGTGAACAAGAAGACTGTTCCCTTTCACTGGCAGCAAGCAGACATCTTACAATGTTGAAGAACTGACGGCCAGCGAAGGATGTTGCACATTGTGTTTGTGCACAAATTGCAACCGTTCATTGTCCTAAATGCTTAAGTCAAATATATCTTTTGGTTTCGACATTTATAACTCCATTTTTATATTACCCTACTGTGTTGGGCATAAAGGGCGTCATACTTGTAATAATAATCTTTATTTCTATATAGCGCTAACATATTCCGCAGCGCTTTACAGTTTTGCACACATTATCATCGCTGTCCCCGATGGGGCTCACAATCTAAATTCCCTATCAGTATGTCTTTGGAATGTGGGAGGAAACCGGAGAACCCGGAGGAAACCCACAGAAACACGGGAGAACATACAAACTCCTTGCAGATGTTGTCTTTGGTGGGATTTGAACCCAGGACTCCATTATGTCTCTGGCTTCTTTAAGACGTTTATTTTTGAATTGTGTTTTGCATTTATTTATTTATTTTTTCATGTTATCCTGTGCTTGTTCTTCTTTCTCATCCAGATAATTGAGGGGGGAAGCTGTGAAATCGGTCCAGCAACATTAAGTGCAGAAGACCTGGATATCCCACCTGACATATTACGCTTCTCTGTAATAGCCCCCCCAACACACGGATTATTACTGCACGGCCTGCGTGCTGCAGATGTCGGTCACTCCAATCCTAGGGGGACACACGGAGAGGCCCTCGTCGACACTTTCACCTTGAATGCACTGAAGCAAGGTCTGTCCTGTATGTATCAGCTGCATATCGCGCGGCTGTGTAGGTATAATGCTCTCAGGGGGCTTCATCTATGGACCCCTAAACCTCTGCTTCCTCCCTATATCCTGTTGGGCAGATGAGACTTCTGGGATCTGTTCTGTGTTTGTGAAACTTCTTTAATTCCTTCTTGTCCTGGATCCAGCTCCTCTCCCTCATCGGAGTCATGTACAGGCCGTGAATGTCCTCTGCTGGCACCGAGGGGTTACTGCAGCCCAAAAAAAGAATCAAAAATATAAAAGGAAAAAAAATTACATATGAAGTAAGTGAGGAAGTTAAATAAAGAGCCAAAAAGAGAAATGTTTCCGCAGTTTTTTCCAGTAACTAATTCCCTATAAAAATAGACAGAAGTTGTAGTGAGTTTCCAAACTTTCCGGCAGAGATCTGTCCCATGTTACGTAGATGCGTGTGGACTGTCGTGTATGTTTTTTCAGTAGTGTGGAAAGGCTTTGCCCTTGTGTAAAATACATTGATGCTCCCAGAAATATGGACGTATCCAAGCCACGGAGCATATAGAGATCGATGGAGATGATGATTTGGATCCGCAAAGGGTCTCAAGTTTAACAAAACTTTTCGGAAAAAGTTCTCGCAAATTTGCAGTTAGTGAAAGGGGAGTACAGAGGGTGCAGATTAAATAAACCTCACCCACAAATGGATGTTTGAGGGCCGGACTATTCGGAAAAGGCTCCCTAATGTGCTAACACCAGTATTGGCATCTGTGTATGACATCACTGCTCACAAAGCTGATGATGTCATCGGTAGATCTCAGTAGTGCAGCCTCCAGTTTTTGGCCTTGAGATTTCAACGATCAGATCTCAGACTGTAAGTAAGATATCGAGAAATGGTTTTTACTAGTGATGATGAGCGAACCTGCTGGGATAAGGTGTTATCTGAGCATGCTTGGATGCTAACCGAGGGTCTTCATCATACTTGAGGAATATGTTTTGCCTAACAAACAGACAATCCCTGCATGTGTTGCGCCTGTCGAACAGCCACGAGACATGCAGCCGCAGGGACTCGGACATATTTTTAGAGCACGATGAAGACTCTCGGTTAGCACCTGAGCATGCTCAGATAACACCTTATCCCAGCACGTTCGCTCGCCATCACTAGTTTTTACACTTCCAATGGCATTTTTTGTAAGACTCTTTAATTCTGCTGGGCGGATGCTATTCAGCATTTGGCCTCCTCTGAACTTGGACAATTTGGACATTTTACAAATATGCATTTTATGAAGTGTAAAAAAATGAGGCACGGCGCTTGTAATAAGGAGGGAGCAGGTAACTGTTCTGTGGCCCTGATGTTCGGCAGCTCCTGTCACGTCCCTTCCGTTCCTGGGAGGGATGAATTAATGACTTGTTTTCCTATAGGAATGACCATTGTGTACACGCATGATGACACAGAGACACGGCAGGACCGATTTCTAGTGCAGCTGACAGATGGCAAACACACAGTCCAGGAGACACTGCATGTTCACATAACGCCAGTCAACGATGAAAAACCGCAGCTCATCAGGTGACCAAACCGTAACGTCATATTATAGCCGCGTCCGCAGCAGTGTGGCTGCTCATCAGGAGCAGCGGCTGAATAGGGGAAATGACGCCTGAGTGTAATGGATGCGCTGACTTTAAACCTATAACACGTTGCATTAGATGGATTCAGTTTGCAGCACTTTTATTGTCTTATTTTATTGTGCTGCAAAGTAACGACGCAAATCCCTGAGCCACCGTGCTGCCCTTAGATATGTGCAAACATTGAATATATAAAATGTCACCATCAAAAAAGGGACCAGAGAGAAGCATGGCGCCTCCTAGTGCGATGACTTCAAGATGGGTCTGTAGCCCACGGCTGGTCCCATCCCACCAGAATGAGATGATGGACAGAATGAGAAGATGGAAGGAATGAGATGATGGATAGAATGAGAAGATGGATAGGATGAGATTGATGGATGGAATGAGATGATGGATAGAATGAGATGATGGATAGAATGAGAAGATGGACGGATAGAATGAGACGATGGACGGATAGAATAAGATGATGGATAGAATGAGAAGATGGATAGAATGAGATGATGGATAGAATGAGATGATGGATAGAATGAGGTGATGGATAGAATGAGGTGATGGATAGAATGAGAAGATGGATAGAATGAGATGATGGATAGAATGAGAAGATGGATGGATAGAATGAGAAGATGGATAGAATGAGATGATAGATGGAATGAGATGATGGATAGAATGAGATGATGGATAGAATGAGAAGATGGATAGGATGAGATTGATGGATGGAATGAGATGATGGACAGAATGAGATTGATGGATGGAATGAGATGATGGATAGAATGAGATGATGGATAGAATGAGATGATGGATAGAATGAGATGATGGATAGAATGAGATGATGGATAGAATGAGAAGATGGACGGATAGAATGAGACGATGGACGGATAGAATAAGATGATGGATAGAATGAGAAGATGGATAGAATGAGATGATGGATAGAATGAGATGATGGATAGAATGAGGTGATGGATAGAATGAGGTGATGGATAGAATGAGAAGATGGATAGAATGAGATGATGGATAGAATGAGAAGATGGATAGAATGAGAAGATGGATAGAATGAGATGATAGATGGAATGAGATGATGGATAGAATGAGATGATGGATAGAATGAGATGATGGATAGAATGAGATGATGGATAGAATGAGATGATGGATAGAATGAGGTGATGGATAGAATGAGGTGATGGATAGAATGAGAAGATGGATAGAATGAGATGATGGATAGAATGAGAAGATGGATAGAATGAGAAGATGGATAGAATGAGATGATAGATGGAATGAGATGATGGATAGAATGAGATGATGGATAGAATGAGATGATGGATAGAATGAGATGATGGATGGATAGAGTGAGATGATGGATAGAATGAGATGATGGGTAGAATGAGAAGATGGATACAATGAGAAGATGGACGGATAGAATGAGACGATGGATGGATAGAATGAGACGATGGACGGATAGAATGAGATGATGGATAGAATGAGAAGATGGATAGAATGAGAAGATGGATAGAATGAGATGATGGATAGAATGAGATGATGGGTAGAATGAGAAGATGGATACAATGAGAAGATGGACGGATACAATGAGACGATGGATGGATAGAATGAGACGATGGACGGATAGAATGAGATGATGGATAGAATGAGAAGATGGATAGAATGAGATGATGGGTAGAATGAGAAGATGGATACAATGAGAAGATGGACGGATACAATGAGACGATGGATGGATAGAATGAGACGATGGACGGATAGAATGAGATGATGGATAGAATGAGAAGATGGATAGAATGAGATGAAGGATAGAATGAGATGATGGACGATAGAATGAGGTGATGGATGTAAAGATGTTGAGGAACAGCGGAATGAATATGTGACCCTTCTGTCTGCTCAAAGTCGCTCTTGTTGGTGTCTATGACTGTAGTCAGTTACACGCACCCCATAATCAAGCACAAAGTGAGCGGACACATTACACCCACCAGGAATACGTGAGCGTCCAGAGTTATTAATGGGACCAACGCCATAGCATTCCTAATGGTGACTATATCACCCAGCAAGTCCCCGCGGAGAGGTGTGTACTGGGTATAATGGTGAACGTGGAGATAAGGACTCAGGCTAGACCCTCCAAGCCTCCAGGGGGCGAGTACCCTTCAGGCTGGTGAGATGGTAATGATTGGGACCACCATGGGAGGGCATTTGTCTGCCACAGACTCCTGGGCACTAAAGTCTGCAGCTGCCACTCAATCCCATAGGATGTGCGGCCGTCAATCACCATTGTGCTTCATAAACTGGGAACTGGTTTAAGAAGCTAGACCAGGATTTGGTTTCCCAAGAGGCTCTGCAGCAGCTGAGGTCATTCAGTTCTCATCTAGCTTATCCCAGTGGAGTGGTCTGGCCGGGGTTCCCGATCTGATTCCTATGTATTATCCTCCTCACTTTCTATAATTACCTCTAATCTGGGAATGCGGCAATCATTGTCTCGCAGGTCCTCACCGGGAATGTGCGCAGTGATATGGGCGCCGCTGATCTACAAGGCAACAATGATAAAAATGGCTGCTGGTATCATTTCCTAAGACATTGTCACCCAGCTTTCCAGAGTCCTGAATGATATTACTTTCTAGTTATACTTTAGGATGGGAACGGGGGGATTCTATCGCTGCTTTAGGAGTCAGTAATCTGAGACAGTGGGGCAGTTACAGCGCGCCTGTCATATTGGTTGTTATCCAGCTTTCCCAGGAGCAGATAGATCACTATGCCTGTGACCTGGAAACATCCTCAATAATCCCCTTATTCTGCTTGTGTCATATTTAGGAATGGGGGACTGGAGGTGGATGTGGCCGATAATAAAGTCATCTCCTGTCTGGCTTTGGAGGCTGAGGATAAAGATTCCCCGAGGACATCCATTTACTACATTATTAACAACACCCCCATGTACGGGGAGCTGAAGAAAAAGGTCAGTGAGGGAATCGCGATATCATGGGGTTCATTAAAAAGCACCCCCATATCTCTGCCCATCATAGCACCCCCATAACAAGACCGTGTAACAGGGTCAGTCACAAAACCCCATAACTGTTCCCATCACAGCGCCCACATAACAGGACAGTCACAGGGCTCTTATTACAATACCAGCCACAAAATCCAGAAACTATGCCAGACATAGTGCCCCCATAACAGTGCCCATCACAGCACCCACAAAACGGTGCCAGATGTAATGCCCCATAACATCACAGCACCCACATACCAAAACCAGATGTAATACCCCATATCTCTGCCCATCAAAGCGCCCAACATAACAGGGCAGTCACAGGGCTCTTATAACAAAACCAGCCACAAAATCCACAAACTGTGCCAGTCATAGTGCCCGGGCAACAGTGCCAGCCCCAGTGCCCTCATAACAATGTCAGCAACAATGCCCCCAAACTGTAATACTCACAGCACCCACATAACAGGGCCAGTCTTGCTGCTTTAGTCAGTCAGTGTTGTGTCTTTACATGTACATGTGTGTTTGTGTATATGTGTGCTATTTTCTGTATATGTTATGTGCATATGTGTCTGTATACAGTATATGTGTGTATTGAGTGTGTGTGTCTGTATACAGTATGTGTGTATTGAGTGTGTGTGTCTGTATACAGTATATGTGTGTATTGAGTATGTGTGTCTGTATACAGTATATGTGTGTATTGACTATGCGTGTCTGTATACAGCATGTGTGTATTGACTATGTGTGTCTGTATACAGTATATGTGTGTATTGAGCATGTGTCTGTATACAGTATATGTGTGTACTGAGTATGTGTGTCTGTATACAGTATGTGTGTATTGAGTATGTGAGTCTGTATACAGTATATGTGTGTATTGTGTATGTGTGTCTGTATACAGTATATGTGTGTATTGTGTATGTGTGTCTGTATACAGTATATGTGTGTATTGAGTGTGTGTGTCTGTATACAGTATATGTGTGTATTGAGTATGTGTGTCTGTATACAGTATATGTGTGTATTGAGTGTGTGTGTCTGTATACAGTATATGTGTGTATTGAGTGTGTGTGTCTGTATACAGTATATGTGTGTATTGAGTATGTGTGTCTGTATACAGTATATGTGTGTATTGTGTGTCTGTATACAGTATATGTGTGTATTGTGTATGTGTGTCTGTATACAGTATATGTGTGTACTGAGTATGTGTGTCTGTATACAGTATGTGTGTATTGAGTATGTGAGTCTGTATACAGTATATGTGTGTATTGTGTATGTGTGTCTGTATACAGTATGTGTGTATTGAGTATGTGTGTCTGTATACAGTATATGTGTGTATTGAGTATGTGTGTCTGTATACAGTATATGTGTGTATTGTTTATGTGTGTCTGTATACAGTATGTGTGTATTGAGTATGTGTGTCTGTATACAGTATATGTGAGTATTGAGTATGTGTGTCTGTATACAGTATATGTGTGTATTGTGTGTCTGTATACAGTATGTGTGTATTGAGTATGTGTCTGTATACAGTATGTGTGTTGAGTGTGTGTCTGTATACAGTATATGTGTATTGTGTATGTGAGTCTGTATACAGTATATGTGTGTATTGAGTATGTGTGTCTGTATACAGTATATGTGTGTATTGAGTATGTGTCTGTATACAGTATATGTGTGTTGAGTGTGTGTCTGTATACAGTATATGTGTGTATTGAGTATGTGTCTGTCTACAGTATATGTGTGTATTGTGTATGTGTGTCTGTATACAGTATATGTGTGTATTGAGTATGTGTGTCTGTATACAGTATATATGTGTATTGTGTATGTGTGTCTGTATACAGTATATGTGTGTATTGAGTATGTGTCTGTCTACAGTATATGTGTGTATTGTGTATGTGTGTCTGTATACAGTATATGTGTGTATTGTGTATGTGTGTCTGTATACAGTATATGTGTGTATTGTGTATGTGTCTGTATACAGTATATGTGTGTACGGAGTATGTGTGTATACAGTATATGTGTGTATTGAGTATGCCTGTATACAGTATATGTGTGTATTGAGTGTGTGTCTCTGTATATAGTATATGTGTGTATTGTGTATGTGTGTCTGTATACAGTATGTGTGTATTGAGTGTGTGTCTGTATACAGTATGTGTGTATTGTGTGTGTGTCTGTATACAGTATATGTGTGTATTGAGTATGTGTCTGTATACAGTATGTGTGTATTGAGTATGTGTCTGTATACAGTATATGTGTATTGTGTATGTGAGTCTGTATACAGTATATGTGTGTGTTGTGTATGTGTCTGTATACAGTATATGTGTGTATTGTGTGTGTGTCTGTATACAGTATATGTGTGTATTGTGTGTGTGTCTGTATACAGTATGTGTGTATTGTGTGTGTGTCTGTATACAGTATATGTGTGTATTGAGTATGTGTCTGTATACAGTATATGTGTGTATTGAGTATGTGTCTGTATACAGTATATGTGTGTATTGAGTATGTGTGTCTGTATACAGTATGTGTGTATTGTGTATGTGTGTCTGTATACAGTATATGTGTGTATTGTGTACGTGTGTCTGTATACAGTATATGTAGTATATGTCCAGCCTGCTCTCCTGCCTTGTCTGTCTATGAAGTGCACATAGTACATCACCCAGCTTTGCACACAGACTTTCCTCTGCTCCTAGCATTCTCATGGTATGCCTTTCAGCTAACCCCAGCTTACCCTGTGTTAGGGTACCGTCACACATTGGCACTTTTGTCGCTATGACGGTACGATTCCTGACGTTCCAGCGATATCCATACGATATCGCTGTGTCTGACACGCAGCAGCGATCAGGGACCCTGCTGAGAATCGTACGTCGTAGCAGATCGTTTGGAACTTTCTTTCGTCGCTGGATCTCCCGCTGTCATCGCTGGATCGTTGTGTGACAGCGATCCAGCGATGCGTTCGCTTGTAACCAGGGTAAACATAGGGTTACTAAGCGCAGGGCCGCGCTTAGTAACCCGATGTTTACCGTGGTTACCAGTGTAAAAGTAAAAAAAAACAAACAGTACATACTTACATTCCGGTGTCTGTCCCCCGGCGTTCTGCTTCTCTGCACTGTGAGCGCCGGCCGGCTGGAAAGTGAGCACAGCGGTGACGTCACCGCTGTGCTTTCCGGCTGGCACAGACACAGTGCAGAGAAGCAGAACGCCGGGGACAGACACCAGAATGTGAGTATGTACTGTTTGTTTTTTTTACTTTTACGCTGGTAACCACGGTAAACATCGGGTTACTAAGCGCGGCCCTGCGCTTAGTAACCCGATGTTTACCCTGGTTACCCGGGGACTTCGGCATCGTTGGTCGCTGGAGAGCTGTCTGTGTGACAGCTCCCCAGCGACCACACAACCACTTACCATCGATCACGGCCAGGTCGTATCGCAGGTCGTGATCGTTGGTAAATCGTTTAGTGTGACAGTACCCTTATTTATGACGTTATTTACTCTGGCTTGATTGTAGGCATCTGGTCCACCCTTAATTCTCTGACCAAGATGAACAGAGACCACTCTTCTCTGCTTCACACCTGAATGCACTTAGTTGTACATATATTGCATAGAACAAGTCTGCAATGACTTCAGTCTGCAGTGTGATTCCTAGAAGTGTGAAGATTATGTAGAATTAAAACCAGAATTGAACCAGAAGGGAACTGAAGGTAACTGGACACAGTCACTGTAAACAATGTTTCTGTTTGTTTTCACTTTCACCCCTATAATTCTTCACTTTCTGCAAACTCCCCTAAACCCCACACCTAGTAAGGAACTGTTCATCTCCTCTTCAATCCTCCTCATCCATCTCACCTCCTCCTCAGAATTGTTCCTTAACATACAATCCTCTGTCTCCATGCACAGACAACCACCTCATGCCCTCTCCTGCTCCTACCTGCTAACACTTTCTCTGCTCCCTCTCACTGCTGGTGATATCTCTCCAAATCCTGGTCCTCCTCACCACATCCCCACAGTCAGTTCTACCTCCCATACACGCTCTATCACAACCTTCCGTAACCTCTCTAACCTTATACCCATTCACCCAGCCCCCGCTTCCCCAGTCCCACTAACAGGAGCTCTATGGAACGCTCGCTCTGTCTGCAACAAGCTTTCCTACATCAACAATCTTTTTGTTACTACCAAACTTTCCTTCCTCGCCATCACTGAAACCTGGCTCACCCCTTCTGACACAGCCTCTCCTGCTGCACTTTCGTATGGTGGCTTCCACCTTTCTCACACACCCCGCCCTAGCAGCAAGCATGGCGGAGGAGTTGGTTTTCTCCTGTCAGATAACTGCTCCTTCACCCCAATCCCTCTGTTACCCTCCCTACCTTTGAGGTGCACTCTGTGCACATCTATGCCCCCACCAACCTCCAACTGGCTGTCATTTACCGCCCCCCAGGGCCAGCCACCACCTTCTTTGACCATTTCACTACCTGGCTACTTCATTTCCCTTCTGCGCACATCCCCACTATCATCATGGTCGACTTCAACATCCCCATTAACACTTCCCTCTCAGCTGCCACTAAACTTCTATCTCTCACATCCTCCTTCGGCCTCACTCAATGGTCTTCTGCAGCCACTCACAAAGATGGTCACATACTGGACCTCATCTTCACCCACCTCTGCTCCCTATCTAAACTCTCTAACTCACCTCTTCCTCTTTCTGACCACAATCTACTCACATTATCTTTCCTCTCCACTCCTTGTCTACAATCCCCACCCCACAAACTTGCACACCCTCGCATAAATCTTAAACACCTTGATCTACACTCACTCTGAATCCCTCCTCCCTCTCACAGATATAAGTTCCCTACACAATGCGGATGACGCTGCTGCTCTATATAACACCACAATAGCTGCAGCTTTGGAATCTCTTGCCCCTCTCACACATACCAAAGCTCGCAAAATCAACAGACAGCCCTGGCACACCAGCCTGACCAAAGAACTGAGGCGAGCTTCCAGGGCTGCTGAGCGCAGATGGAAAAGATCCCATTCCAACGAGCACTTTATCGCATTCAAACATTCCCTCACTACTTTCAAGACCACACTCGCCACAGCTAAACAAACCTACTTTTCATCTCTCATATCCTCCCTGTCTCACAATCCTAAACAGTTATTCAACACCTTCAACTCTCTCCTCCGTCCCCCAGCACCTCCTCCCTCCCCACTCATCTCAGCTGAAGACTTTGCCTCATTTTTCAAGCAGAAGATTGAGAACATCAGAGACAGTTTCAGTTGACAACCCCCAGAGCCCTTCATCCCAACTACCCAGCCTTCCACGTCCAAAACCAACTTCTCCACTATTACAGAAGATCGACTCTCCACTCTACTCTCAAGATCGCATCTTACCACCTGTGCACTTGACCTGATCCCTTCCCACTTCATCCCAAACCTCGCCACAGTCTTCATCCCAACCCTAACCCATCTCTTCAACCTATCACTAACAACTGGTGTTTTCCCCTCAAGCTTTAAACATGCCTCCATCACACCTATCCTCAAAAAGCCCTCTCTTGACCCATCCTCTGTATCTAGCTATCGCCCTATCACTTCTCCCTTATGCCTCCAAACTACTGGAACAACACGTCCATCTTGAACTGTCCTCCCATCTATCTTCCTGCTCCCTTTTCGACCGCTTACAATCAGGCTTCCGGTCACACAACTCCACTGAAACTGCCCTAACTAAGTTCACCAATGACCTATTAACCGCCAAGAGCAAGCGACACTACTTTGTCCTCATCCTCCTGGACCTGCCCTCTGCCTTTGACACAGTGGACCATTCCCTATTACTACAGACCCTCTCATCCCTTGGCATCACAGACTTGGCCCTATCCTGGATCTCGTCATACCTAACCGACCGAACATTCAGTGTCTCCCACTCACACACCACCTCCTCACCTCGCCCCCTATCTGTCGGAGTCCCGCAAGGTTCAGTTCTAGGGCTCCTGCTCTTTTCCATTTACACTTTTGGCCTGGGACAGCTCATAGAATCTCACGGTTTTCAGTATCACCTCTATGCTGGTGACACACAGATCTACATCTCTGGACCAGATCCTCCCTACTAACCAGGATCCCTCAATGTCAATCCGCTATTTCATCCTTCTTCTCCACTAGATTTCTAAAACTTAACATGGACAAAACAGAATTAATTGTCTTTCCCCCATCTCACGCGACCCCCCCAACGAACCTATCCATTACAGTAAACGGCTGCCCACTCTCCCCAGTCCCACAAGCTCGCTGCCTCGGGGTAATCCTTGACACTGATCTCTCCTTCAAACCACATATCCAAGCCCTTTCCACTTCCTGCCGACTTCAACTCAAAAATATTTCACAGATCCGTACATTCCTAAACCCAGAATCTGCAAAAACCCTAGTCCATGCCCTCATCATCTCCCGCCTCAACTACTGTAACCTCATGCTCTGTGGCCTCCCCTCTAACACTCTGGCACCCCTCCAATCTATTCTAAACTCTGCTGCCCGACTAATCCACCTGTCCCCCCGCTATTCCCCGGCCTCTCCCCTATGTCAATCCCTTCACTGGCTCCCCATTACCCAGAGACTCCAGTACAAAAGCCTAACCATGACGTACAAAGCCATCCACAACCTGTCTTCTCCATACATCTGTGACCTCGTCTCCCGGTACTTTCCTGCACGCAACCTCCGATCCTCACAAGATCTCCTTCTCTACTCCCCTCTTATCTTCTCTTCCCACAATCGCACACATGATTTCTCTCGTGCATCCCCCCTACTCTGGAACCCTCTACCACAACATCTCAGACTCTCGCCCACCATCGAAACCTTCAAAAAGAACCTGAAGAACCAACCTCTTCTGACAAGCCTACAACCTGCAGTAACTGATCGACCAAACCGCTGCATGACCAGCTCTATCCTCACCTACTGTATTCTCACCCATCCCTTGTAGATTGTGAGCCCTCGCGGGCAGGATCCTCTCTCCTCCTGTACCAGTTATGACTTGTATTGTTCAAGATTATTGTACTTGTTTTTATTATGTATATGGAGCGGCCCCCAGACGCAGGGCAGCGGGGTACTCGGTCCCGGGCCTATCGGTTCTGAGGATGTCACGGTGGCCTGACCCGGTCCGTGGTCCTGCTAAGGGGCGCCCAATAAAAGGTGAAGGTGGTGGTGTAGGTCACAGTAAATAACGAGGACACAGGGTTGCAGTCTCTTTACCTCTTTACTGAAGGCTTCAGCATCCGCAATCCAGAGCACTGTTAACTGGGCTGTCTGAGACCGGCCGGTCCAAAGGCACATCCAGAGTTCCCTTTGCAGGTGGAAATCAGTGCCTACCTACTAGCGCCTGGGTGTTGTAGTACTTCCCTGCTGAGCACCACGGGATAGTCCTCACAACTGTCGTGTATGTTTCTGTCCTTTCTCTCCATCCCCCAGATGATATGGATAGGACGCACCCGTATGACGGGGTAGGCCTGGAGTTATTTTATAGGGACCCTAGAGACGCCCCTCTCCCACAATTGCCTCCGTTGTCTTCATTAGGTGATTTAGGTGAGGCAGCCAACCTATAATTAACTGCCCTGCCGTTGGTTTGAAGTAATGCGTGGAGCCCAATACTTCCTTGGCGTTCCGGCCACCGGCTACGCGCCTCAGTAGGATGTTGCCGATCTCGGGGCACGACTCCTACTGGTTCTATCGCCTTTGTGCTGTGATCTCGTTTCTCACTTCTCCACAATATACTTCGCTTCTTATCCTTTCTTAAGATGCCGCCGCAATGAAGTGCAGGCGCGGCTCCGTAACGATCTGTCCTTTTCGCTAGGCCTCTGTCAGGATCCCACCCCTGACAGGGACCCCCCTGAATCTTCCCAAGTAACGCTCTCCTCTCACTAGATGTTACCTGGGCAAAACCCAGTCAGCTTCTCCCTAACTTCTTATCCAACCCCCAGTTTTACCAGAGTGTGAGGAGTGGCCTAATACATAGCGCCCTTTGCTCCCCCTGGTGGCCAGACTGTGAAGTGTAATGTGTGACTGTGATACCTGGTCAGGTGAACTCCTTTAGTGCCATCAGACCTAACATCACTCCCCTTAGTGGCGGAGCATCAGTACTGCAACGACCAGGACTCTGGGGCGCTGCATATACCCCTCCTCACATGTAAAGCGCCATGGAATAAATGGCGCTATAATAATAAATAATAATATTAATAAGGTGTGTATTGAGTATGTGTGTCTGTATACAGTATATGTGTTTATGTGCCTGTATACGAGTGTGTTGTTTTCTGTTTGTTGTGTCTGTACATGTGTTTGTGTATGTGTGTTTTGTGTCTCCGTACACTCTGTAGACTATATGTCTGTGTATCTGTGTTTTGTGTATGTGTTTTGTGTCTCCGTACACTCTGTAGACTATATGTCTGTGTATGTGTGTTTTGTGTCTCTGTACACTCTGTAGACTATGTCTGTGTATCTGTGTTTTGTGTCTCTGTAGTTGTGTATCTCTGTGATTCCCATGGAGTATTTGGAAGTTCCCATACTCGGCTCCCACGCACGGATCACGGGACCCCGTTACACAGTGCTGTATTGTGTATGGGTATTAGCCATACGGCATGGACAGATGTCCACATTTTATAGATGTCAGTTGATATTTCTGCACTTTTATAGATTTGGGAATGAAGGGAGAACATCTGAGATGGAACGTTCTTTCATATCTTCACTTTTTCTCATAGAGGATTGAATCCCGGGAATGAGCACGGAGCCGCGGATCCTCAGCGTCTGTAACTAAATATCGCTCTAGTCCTGACATTCACAATGATTTCCATGTTGTATCGGTTCTTGTTTTCACAATCTCTGCTTGCTGTAATGGAATAGAAGGAAACAAACTTCTATTCCTGACTATTGCCTCATAACGTCTGGCTAGTTTCAGGTGGTCTGAGTGCCGGGTGGGCATTGAGGTAATACCTGGCTATATACCTGGTGGTGGTCTGGGGTAGTGAAGGGGGTAATGTAAAGATTTCTTGGGAGTATTGCTGGTATTCCTGGTGATTTGTAGCAATAAAGGATGGTTAATAAATGGAGTTCAGCTTAGTATCCCTGGTGGTCTGGGGTAGTCAGGGTGTTAATGTCTGTGACTCTGGTGGTTTTGAGCAGCATTAATGTTAATGTTAGGACCCCTGGTGGCCGGAGGCAATGAAGGGTGTAAGGCCAGTGTTCCTGTTGGCCTAGGGCAATCAAATGGTTAATTTTTCAAGATCCCTGTTTGATGGCTGTGAAAGGGTTATTGCTGTATAATGGGGGATATCTGCTTGCTTGCTGTAACAGGGGGCTGAATACTGATTGTTCTTGTTTCCTTTTGTAGCGCCCCCACCGCCGCAGGGCCAAGGAGTACCCGGTACCGGGCCTCTGAGTCTCTGTTCTGGGGTTGTCACGGTGGCTAGACCCGGTCCGTGACCCTGCTGGTCAGTGGGAGACGTCCGGTGAGTGAGTGGTGAATGATGGTGTAGTTGTGAAGTGTCGGTCGCAGTAAATAACAAGGACACCAGGTTGCAGTCTCTTTACCTCTTTACTGAAGATCTCTGAGTCCTCAATCCGGAATACGGTTCACCAGGCTGCGCAAGTCCGGCCGGTCCGATGGCACCTCCAGAGTTCTCTTTGCAGGTGGAAATCTGTGCCTTCCTTCTAGCGCTATGTGTTGCGGTCCTTCCCTGCTGTGCTTACGGAAAGTCCCCACAACTGTTGTGTCTGTTTCTTAAGTTCCCTCACAACTCGATTAGATGATGTTCTGCTAATCCTCCGTCCCTCCCTGATGTTACGGTTAGGACGGCACCCGTTTGACGGGTAGGCTCGGAGCTCTTCCGGGACCCTAGAGTCGCCCCTCTCCACAAGTTGCCCCCCAAGACTGCATAGGTGATTTAGGTGAGACAGCCCGCCTGAGACTGACTGTCCTGCCGTAGGTTTGAAGTATTGCCTGAAGCTGTATATAGAAATACTTCCTCGGCGTTCCGGCCACCGGTGGTTTGCGCCTCAGTAGGATGTTGCCTCGGTCTTACAGCACGACTCCTACTGGTATTCTCCTTGTTGCTTTGATCTCGTTTCTCACTCAGCACAATCTATCTCGCTTCTAATCCTTCCTTGGGCACCGCCGCTATGCTGAGCAGGCACGGTCCCGTTACGTTCTTTCCTGTAGCCAGGCCTCTGTCAGGATCCCACCCCTGACAGGGACCCTACCGAATCTTCCCCCACAACACCCTCTGCCACAAGGTGTTGCCTGGTTCCAACCCAGTCAGCTTTCTCTCTAACTTCCTGCCTGACCCCCAGTTTTACCAGTATGTGAGGAGTGGCCTAATGAATAGAACCCTTAGCTCCCTCTGGAGGCCCGGCTGTGAAATGTATTGCTGTCTGTGATACCTGGTCAGATGAACTCCTTCAGTGCCATCAGACGTACCATGGCTCCCCTTAGTGGCGGAGCCACAGTACTGCAACGACCAGGACTCTGGGGCGCTGCACTCCCCCCCGGTTAAATCCAGTACTCCTGGACTGGGAAGAAAACAACAATACAGGTTAGCAAAAAGACATACAATTTTGTTGAGTGCAATAACAATAAGCATATTTGAACAGAGCTTCCCTTTATGGGAGGTGAGGACACTTGAACGTTACAAACATAGTTAAACATTATAAATTACAGGCTATAAACAACTCCTGTTACCCAACCGGGTATTCTACTTAGTGCAAAATTTTTGAACAATAATTTAACATTGCCTTTAAGGATGTACACTCTAAATCCACTAAAGACCTTCTTATATCACATATAAGGCTAATCAACTTTTATGCATTCTCCTTCTTTAAATCTGCAGGACCGCCTGTCCTAACGGCTCCAGACCTACTGCCTCTCCTTTCTTTACAGGACCGCCCCTTTCAGCCCGGGCCTACTGTCCTTCCGCTACTATACACAGTATAGAACATAACATTACTTTCAGTTTAAGAGCACTGAGCCATCTCTGTATGGCTCCTAGGAGGACTCACTGACTAACCCCTACGGGTTCACTTCCTGTCCTCATTCCTTAACACATCATACATTTTCTTAAAACATTAAACTTCCATCATTACTTTTCTTACTAACATGTATGCAGGACTTCATGTCTACCCCTACGGGTCTACTGCACCTTTCCAATAGTTATCTTACTTCAAAACACATTATTAAACATTTCTTTCTTTTAACTAGCTTGTCATATTTAACTTTCAGCATTATTACTTTTCCTTTTAGAGCATCATCATTCTCTAAGTACCATCAGTGAACATCCCCTTTAAGAGGGGACCAAGTCTTTATGAGGTAGCGCATCTTCTCAAGCTACCAGTCCATACTCAGCAAAGGCTCCGGTGCGGTATCTTCGCAAAGAGTCCTTCTTTAAGTAAAACCAGTAGGGAGCACCTTTAAGAAGGTGCAAACTATTTACAAGCAGTTTGTATCATGCACTGTTCATGATGGTGGCAGTTCTTGATAACGTAGAACAAAATAGAAAATAACCAAAGAGCAATAGGGATCCCGGGTCAACAAAGGGATCCCTTTAAGAGTTAACCCTAGTCGGGTTTAAAGCAGCAAAAAGCAGGGAAACAAACAGTTAACTATGTATAGTTTCAGGTTTCCGAGGTTTAGTGGGACGGCTTCCAGGGCTGCACCTGGCACTTAACCCCTCTTGGCCTGGGAAGAGTGAGGTCCAGGGTTACACACAGTGCTGGACAAACGCCGTTAATCCGTCTTGCATGTACTGTTAAATCAGGCGCAGCGATGGAGGTCTGCGCAGCTTGAGTAGGGGCATTTGCTGCAGCAGAGGTAGCGGCTGCTGCAAGATCAGTCACTGGAATGGAGTCAGCAGTTGCGGCACTAGCAGTCACTGGAGTGGTGTCGGTCATCGGGGCAGGGTCGTCTTTCATACCTGCTTCAGATGCGGTCCCTCCGATGCCGGTCTGCTCCGTCTCCGCTGGGGTCTGGAACGCTGGTTGCGTGGGCCTTGTGCTGCGGTGTTGTCATCTCTGCATGCAGCATACCGCTTTCCGGCAGGGCCTTGCTTTCTGGCTTCGGAGCGCTGGAGCTTCTTTCTTGCTCCGGACCAGATGGGGTTGCCGACAGACTTCTGGCGAGGCTCCCGATGATGGTCTATATCCACCCGGCCTCAGTGCTCAGCTGCGTCCGCCGGGGTTGGTGGATCAGCTCGTCCGCACCGGTCTGCAGGAGGTCAGCGTCAACTGTGGAGGTCTGGCTGCGGTGCCTCTCCGGGTAGCTGGGGGAGTCCTTGGCTCCGACCCCACGCTCCGGCTCCGGGCGGCTCGCCATGGCGTCCTCCATGTGGCTCGCTTCTTCTTCCTGGTCCTTTTCCCGCTCTCTCCTTCGTGGGCGGTGTCGTTTTCTCGATCTCCACCCTCCAAACAAGATCAGGAGGCGGACCTCGGCTGTTGACGGACACGTCCTCAGGACACAGAAATATTTAGACTGGGCGGTCATTGTCTTTCGCGCTTTCCAGCTTGTCTACGCCTACGCCACGCCCTTCTTCTTCTCCTGCGCTCTCCTCAGCGCTGTAATGGTGGCGGATTTTGGCGGTAAATGGCGCAGCACAGTCCTTGCAATAAAGTACAGTCCAAGCACAATAAATCACAGTTCCAAGGCACACATGACCTGATTCTTCAGGCTTAAGTAGATCCTGTTCGTGACGCCAAAATTGTAGCAGCCCCACCGCCGCAGGGCCAAGGAGTACCCGGTACCGGGCCTCTGAGTCTCTGTTCTTGGGTTGTCACGGTGGCTAGACCCGGTCCGTGACCCTGCTGGTCAGTGGGAGACGTCCGGTGAGTGAGTGGTGAATGATGGTGTAGTTGTGAAGTGCCGGTCGCAGTAAATAACGAGGACACCAGGTTGCAGTCTCTTTATCTCTTTACTGAAGATCTCTGAGTCCTCAGTCCGGAATACGGTTAACCAGGCTGCGCAAGTCCGGCCGGTCCGATGGCACCTCCAGAGTTCTCTTTGCAGGTGGAAATCTGTGCCTTCCTGCTAGCGCTATGTGTTGCGGTCCTTCCCTGCTGTGCTTACGGAAAGTCCCCACAACTGTTGTGTCTGTTTCTTAAGTTCCCTCACAACTCGATTAGATGATGTTCTGCTAATCCTCCGTCCCTCCCTGATGTTACGGTTAGGACGGCACCCATTTGACGGGTAGGCTCGGAGCTCTTCTGGGACCCTAGAGTCGCCCCTCTCCACAAGTTGCCCCCCAAGACTGCATAGGTGATTTAGGTGAGACAGCCCGCCTGAGACTGACTGTCCTGCCGTTGGTTTGAAGTATTGCCTGAAGCTGTATATAGAAATACTTCCTCGGCGTTCCGGCCACCGGTTGTTTGCGCCTCAGTAGGATGTTGCCTCGGTCTTACAGCACGACCCCTACTGGTATTCTCCTTGTTGCTTTGATCTCGTTTCTCACTCAGCACAATCTATCTCGCTTCTGATCCTTCCTTGGGCACCGCCGCTATACTGAGCAGGCACGGTCCCGTTACGTTCTTTCCTGTAGCCAGGCCTCTGTCAGGATCCCACCCCTGACAGGGACCCTACCGAATCTTCCCCCACAACACCCTCTGCCACAAGGTGTTGCCTGGTTCCAACCCAGTCAGCTTTCTCTCTAACTTCCTGCCTGACCCCCAGTTTTACCAGTATGTGAGGAGTGGCCTAATGAATAGAACCCTTAGCTCCCCCTGGAGGCCCGACTGTGAAATGTATTGGTGTCTGTGATACCTGGTCAGATGAACTCCTTCAGTGACATCAGACGTACCATAGCCCCCCTTAGTGGCGGAGCCACAGTACTGCAACGACCAGGACTCTGGGGTGCTGCACTTTGTCCACTGATCATAGAGATTAGTGGAGGGAGAAAAAAGAAACCACTCAGGTATGATCGGGCAGAACGAGTCAGGAACTCTGCCCCATCATTAGGAAATCTCGGGAAGTCTGTGTCCCGCTGCCTACAGGAAACAGTGGTGCCAGCACCTCAGCATTACACCTCTGTCCATCATGTGGAAATAAACTACGGTATAAGGTACTGAAGGACAGCAAGCAGAGTTCTTAAAAGCAAGAATCAATACAGAAAGAATATTGAAACACTGTAAACTTTTCCTAATTAGCATATTACCCCTTTAAAGAGCCGGCATGTCCTAATGATGTTCCTTAACCATAGTAACTTGGGTTACTGTGTAACCTGCTCCTGCAGTCACAATCACCCACCATGGCGGCGCATCGATCTGCATTGGAGCTGAATACACAAAACTGTTAGAGATTTTTAATCAATGTACTTTTTCTGTTTTTGCTGTCTATGCTTTGGAACAACAAAAAAAGATCTTACAAAAGTGTAGACGTCCTTTCATTTCCTTATCATCTCATCTTGCAGTCATGCTCTAGTTTGTTTGTCCTCTCCTGAATGCATACAGTGGGAAATACGGTAAGTATCATATGTCTGCAGGATCAGGCGACACATAGTTCTGCATTGGAGCTGTAAACGTGAAACGGTGGCACATTTTGAAAAACTAGTTGCAAAACTGCTGTTTTTTTCCTTTTAGGCTTTGTGCACACGTTGCGGATTTTCTGCGGATCTGCAGAGTTTTTTTCCGTGCAGAAACGCTGCAGATCTGCAAGAGATTTACAATGTAAATCAATGGGGAAAAAAAAAAATGCTGTGCTAATGGTGCAGAAAAATCTGCACGGAAAACGCAGCAGATTCCAAAAAAATTACCATGTCAATTTTTTTTTGCGGATCTGCAGCGTTTCTGCACCCATTCCATAATAGAAATCCACAGGGGTAAAACAATGTATGAAATCTGCACAGAATCTGCAGCAAATCTGCAAAAAAAAAAATGCACAAAATCCGCAAAAAAAAAAAAAAAAAGCACAGATTGACCTGCGTTTTCAGCCAAGAAATGCAAAATCTGCAACGAAAATTCCACAGTCTAATCCGCAACGTGTGCGCATAACCTTAGTATTATTGGAGCAAAACATATATTGTGTAAGATAAGAAATAAAGAACGTTTTATACTCTCCCTCTTCAGGCTTCAAAAGGGACACATACGATGACATTTTCCACATTATATCCACAAGCTTAAATGTATTTTCTGATATGTTATTCATACTTTATGGAAAAGTTCACGGGGTATAAATACTTTTTCAAGGCACTGTAGATGTCAGGAAACAAGACTCGTAGACCCAAGAGTATATGCAAAGTGAAAGAGGAGCTGGATTTTAATCCCTTATATTCTAGAATTGTTGGTTGCAAAAGTTTACACACCCTTTTTTTTATTTTGGCACAAATTAAATGGATCCTTCAATGCCTGAGATTGGACATCCTTCTTAATCGAGTTCTTTTTCTCTAGGTGGACTCATCCTGGGTCACTCTGTACGCCGGTATGAATTTCACGCAGGAAGATATAGACGTGAACCATATCTGGTATTTTCACACCATAATCCTCGGCTGCAAAGGACACGACAGTTTCCGATATTCCGTAACTGATGGGGAGCACAACACGGCCCCGAAAACTTTTTTCATCTCCATTTTAAACATAGAGAAAGGTAAGTTTTATGGGCCGGGGGCCGATGTGGGCCGATCTCAGAGTCAGACAGCGATAATATTGTATTATCCCATGAACACAAGACCATTCTATGTATCTGCTGAGTGGAACAAATACCTCAGGAGCCTTCAAAAACAGTTGTGCTCCGCAGACATGCAAATTACCGGAGCGTCCATTATCCACATAGCTGAATCAAGGAGTCAAGTTTACAAGACGGCCGACAATCGAGTGCCTGTTTTCAATGACCATTCCGACGGGCCATCTGTACTGATGTCATTTCCATGGAGACCAGTCACCAAGTCCAATTATTCGAATAATAGCCCAAAATTTTTCCCACGTGTGTGGCAATTACCCCCTTGTCTAAGAACTGGTATTAAAGTAAAAAAAAAAAAATCTAAATCAAATTCGGATTTTATTTACCAGCAAATTTCTATTATTTGTAAATAAAAAAAATACAGTAAAATAAAGAAAATTCTGAAATGTATAAATTATTTAACATTATATGAAATTAAATATTTTGATTAATTCTTAGATGTCATATAATTTCAAAAATATTTCCTTTTTCCAAATCTGTAATTTATTTCCTGGCCCGAATAGTATATTTTCTTAAAATAAAGTAGTTTGTGATCTATGAGGTCCTTTATTATGTATTTATTTTATTATTTATTCTATATTAAAAGACCTGTATCTGTATTTTTTTTCTGACCCGAATAGAGTATAAATTAGTTTATGATCTACGATGTCCTTTATTATGTATTTATTATATGTATTTATTTAATGAAGTTGTTTTAATTAATTCAATTATTTATTTTTAGGACATTACTGTTATTTTAATTGGTCTTTCAAAATTAAATTTTGATTTTTGTATTCGCTAAAATCCGAATATGATTTAGTTGATTGAAATAAAATTTAGATCTTATGTTTTGTTTTGTTTTTTAAATTAAATTTTATCAACAAAATGTAAAACGGAGCGCATATAATAATAATAATTAATAATAATTTTATTTATATAGCGCCAACATATTCCGCGGCACTTTACATTTTATATTCACGTTGAAATATAACATTTTTGGAAAACGATGTGAGGAGCTAAAAATAATATGAGAGATTGGCACTGGAGAATCAGACGCTGCTAATTCCCATGGGGGGGAGGGGGGGTCCCTGGCAAAAAAACAAAAATCTCCCCCTATTCATTTCCAATGCAACTTGCGCTTAAAACTACTAAGAATCATCAGCGCCATCTGCAAACTGCGATTCATAAGCACTTTGTCAGGATGCCATGCTCCCTGACATCACAGAAACCCCCCCACAACGTTGTAATAAAGAGAGGTGCTTGTTCTGCCCGGCAATTAAATGCATCTCATTTATTTTTCTTACAGCTGAGGCTTTATTTATTAGTAAACAGCTGCATCGGTAACTTTTTGTTGTGTTTTTTTTTGTTATTTTATTTTTATTTTTTTCTCATAGCTAGATGATTGCCAACTGGTGCTCCAGATAATCCATTAATTCACGGTAATCACTGTGCCGCTTTACGCAGGGCAGAAAATAGCAAAATTAAAAAGGGTCACCCAAATTCTAATAAAGGGATAAAGATGAAAAAAAAATAAAAAATTGTCAGGATTTAGGCAAACAAAAAGTTAGGTTGAAGGGAATAACTTTGTTGCAATTTTAAGGTTTAAAAATTGCTACAATTGTTTTTATTTATTTTTTTCAATCATCTAAAGAAAAATAATAAGAATCAACTAATGATTGGGGTTAGATTGCTCATTGTGCGAGGATTTACTCGTGCTACTTCTGTAGATTTATGTCTTTTTTTTTTTTTTTGCGCTTATTGACGTGAGGCGTGCGCTTATCGTCTATTTTTTCAACAATGTGAAAGGGGCTGTATCCTCTTTACAATCCCTTTTTATATACCATGTCATGGAATAGAGGTGTTATAGAGAGGAATCTCCCAATTAGGATACCCCACTATGAAGCAGCGCAGAGAACCACCAATAGGCCATGTTCACACTAGCAGTATTTGGTCAGTATTTTACATCAGTATTTGGAAGCCAAAACCAGGAGTGGAACAAATAGAGGAAAAGTATAATAGAAGCATATGCACTACTTCTGTATTTTTCACCCACTTCTGGTTTTGGCTACAAATACTGATGTAAAATACTGACCAAATACTGAACGTGTGAACGTGGCCTTAACCCCTTTCTGACCTCGGACGGGATAGTATGTCCGAGGTCAGATCCCCCTCTTTGATGCAGGGCTCCGGTGGTGAGCCCGCATCAAAGCCGGGACATGTCAGCTGTTTTGAACAGCTGACATGTGCCCGCAATAGCGGCGGGTGAAATCGCGATTCACCCGCCGCTATTAACTAGTTAAATGTCGCTGTCAAATGCAGACATTTAACTGGCGCTTCCGGCCGGGCGGCCGGAAATGAGCGCATCGCTGACCCCGTCACATGATCGGGGATCAGCGATGCTTCTGAATAGTAACCATAGAAGTCCTTGAGACCTCTATGTTTACTGATCCCCGGTAGCTGTGAGCGCCACCCTGTGGTCGGCGCTTATAGCACACCTGATTTTCTGCTGCATAGCCCCATTCAAAATAAATCAATAAAAAAATCAAACCTACACATATTTGGTATCGCCTGATCTATCAATAAAAAAAAGCATTAACCTGATCGCTAAACAGCGTAGCGAGGAAAAAAAATTTGAAACGCCAGAATTACGTTTTTTTGGTTGCCGCGACATTGCATTAAAATGCAATAACGGGCGATCAAAAGATCATATCTGCACCAAAATGGTATCATTAAAAACGCCAGCTCGGCATGCAAAAAATAAGCCCTCATCCGACCACAGATCATGAAAAATGGAGACGTTACGGGTATCGGAAAATGGAGCAATTTTTTTTTTTTTTTTTAGCAAAGTTTGGAATTTTTTTTCACCACTTAGATAAAAAATAACCTAGACATGTTAGGTGTCTATGAACTCGTACTGACCTGAAAAATCATAGTGGCAGGTCAGTTTTCGCATTTAGTGAACCTAGCAAAAAAGCCAAACAAAAAACAAGTGTGGGACTGCAC
This sequence comes from Ranitomeya variabilis, assembly GCF_051348905.1. Lineage (NCBI taxonomy): Eukaryota > Metazoa > Chordata > Amphibia > Anura > Dendrobatidae > Ranitomeya > Ranitomeya variabilis. Next base: position 20,885,648 of record NC_135239.1, read on the forward strand.
TTTTTTTGCAATTTCACCGCACTTGGAATTTTTTTTCCCATTTTCTAGTACACGACATGCTAAAACCAATGATGTCGTTCAAAAGTAAAACTTGTTTCGCAAAAAACAAGCCCTCAAATGGCCATATTGACAGAAAAATAAAAAAGTTATGGCTCTGGGAAGGAGGGGAGCGAAAAACGAACACGGAAAAACGGAAAATCCCAAGGTCATGAAGGGGTTAAGCAGTAGCTCGTTCTTTATCCTTCCATGTTTATCTGAATGGTCCCTGTAGTACTGCACATGTCCTGTAGTGGCCGCTGCAGGAGAAATTTTTAGCCAACTGGATCTTTTCCCTGCAAAATCCGCTGATCGCCGTAGTGGATCTCATATTATAGGTGTAACTTCTATCTTAGAGATTGGAAAGAGTCTTTTTTTCTAAAGCTCGATTAATTAGTGATACAGATAAGAGATGGAAATAATCCACCATGATTGATCTCCAAATATGACTCAAATGTCTACGGGCAACGAGAGGGACCAAAGCACATTACATTGGAGTCTCCTCGCTGGCGTTGGTTCATGCAACAACTCTCTCCCCCTTATACAGGAGTTGCAGGTCAGGAGTCGCAATCCTCCGTCCTCTTCCTGATAGGACACATTCAGGGCACACGTTTTTGGGTTCCCTAAACCACCCAATAGATGGGATCATTGGACTATTCTGAACCAGGTCCTCCTCTTCTCACTGTCCTAAAAGTTACCGCATGGTCTGCCCTTCTTAACTCCTAGACCCAATCAGGTAGTCAGTACCTATAAAGAGTAACCATCGTTTTATTTTATATTAGTTTGCATGAACATAAGCGGCTTTGTAATATATTTTAGCAGAATTATTTGCTTTTTTCTCCTCCTTTTTTTCTCGATTCATGGTGAAAAAAAAATGTATTCAGTGAAGACAGATTTTCCCATGACTGAATTTGGAAATGACAGTTGGTGCTTTTAAATTTCTATGGAGAGGGGAGGAGCTAGAGGCTGAGGGGAGGAGCCAGAGACCGAGGGGAGGAGCTAAAGGCCCATAGACATTCCACTGCAAGTTCTTCTGAAATGTCATGGCCGCTGGGCACACATGGATTGGCCAATTTATGCGCTAACTATCTTAATTTTAACCTTCTTCCTAGAGCAGTAATTAAATTCCAATTTGATATATTTCACATTTGCATGCTCTAGCATTGCACAGGGCAACTTTATTTCTTAGTTATCCACCAATATAGTCACCACTGCAGCCAATCGCTCAGCTCAGTGGCTCTACCTTTGGAGTCATCGCTGCAGCCAATCACTGAGCTCAATGGCTCTGCCAATGTAGTCACTTCTGCAGCCAATCATTCAGCTCAGTGGCACTACCATTGTAGTCACTGCTGCAGCCAATCGCTCAGCTCAGTGGCACTACCATTGTAGTCACTGCTGCAGCCAATCACTGAGCTCAATGGCTCTGCCAATGTAGTCACTTCTGCAGCCAATCATTCAGCTCAGTGGCACTACCATTGTAGTCACTGCTGCAGCCAATCGCTCAGCTCAGTGGCACTACCATTGTAGTCACTGCTGCAGCCAATCACTGAGCTCAATGGCTCTGCCAATGTAGTCACCGCTGCAGCCAATCACTGAGCTCAGTGGCGCTACCATTGTAGTCACCGCTGCAGCCAATCACTGAGCTTAATGGCTCTGCCAATGTAGTCACCGCTGCAGCCAATCACTGAGCTCAGTGGCGCTACCATTGTAGTCACCGCTGCAGCCAATCACTGAGCTCAATGGCTCTGCCAATGTAGTCACCGCTGCAGCCAATCACTGAGCTCAGTAGCGCACCATTGTAGTCACCACTGCAGCCAATCACTGAGCTCAATGGCTCTGCCAATGTAGTCACTTCTGCAGCCAAAACACAGAGCACCGAAGCAGAGAACTGGATCTGGATAAGGGGAGGGCAAGTCCTTGTAATTTTACATTACAGAAATCGTTTGGGGTCCGCTCGGTACTTCTGACCCACATCAGTTTCCTTCCATAGTAGAGGTCGGTATGATCAGGATCATACTTTTTTTTTTATATATATATATTTTTTGCATTATCCCATTTAGAAACAAACCTAGTTTTTATTTGATTTCAGGTGCCGAGTTGCATAGTGAAGGATCGGTAAAAGCATAGACCGTCCTTCAATACTCAATATTCAATAGATGCACCCAGCCTATGATGTGCACCGTGACTCCACATGTCATGCACATCAAGTCTCCACACATCTATGAAACGTCTTTCGATCGGGCCCCTGTGATCTGGTAGGAGCCCGAGTTCTGGGCTAATATTCTGGTCTCAGCGGTGCGCTCCTCCGGGCTCCTCTCCCTACAGTTTGTGTGCTTGTGACCATGCATTCAAATTGGTTTCAAAGGCTTTACAGCAGAGAACACAGCCAAACACAGCTTGTTGCTCCCTAAGTTCTTTGTCCGTCATCACTTTTAATATAATTAGGATTCCTTTGCCAAAACCAATAAGCTGCGCGACATAATAAAGCCTGTATCTGCTTAACGACGACGTCCAGGCTGGAAGCGAAAGCGTTTAACGCATTGTGTTCCTTTTCTACAGCTCCACAATGGCTGAAATCATCAGAGCCAACAGGAGAAATCTGGCTTCAGATTCACTTAAAAGGCAAAAATCAAACTGAATGTATAAAAGGCAAAATAAAACAAAAGAACAAAATTAATTTATTTTTAAAAAGCACGGAGATTTTCCTAATTTTCGTAGACGTTGATAAGAATGGTCGATTTCGACAGAAGTAAACGACCGTCAGCGGAACTGATGAAAAATGAGTTATGACGGACAAGAATCATAATTGCAGATATTTTCAGCCGATGTTCTGCACCATAAGATACAATGATGCACAATTATTTACAATCATAGATAAAGTTACACAATAATTATTACCAACATATAAATGCAAGGATGCACATGGCAAACGGCGATACATAATATTGCACAATGCCGCGTCTTGTTCCTGTTCATTTTTCATCATTTCTGCTCCTATTGTGCTTCCTCTCATCCTCTCGTTTTCCGGTTTCCTTCCATAGGTGACATTGTTTTACTCACCAGCCCTGTAACTTTAACAGAGGGTGACAGGGTGACCTTGATGACAGATGTTCTTATGGCAACAGATGGCACGGGAAAACCAGAGAAGCTGCTGTACGCCGTTTCTGTGCCACCTGTTCATGGTCAGATTGAGTACATCAATTTTCCTGGCGTGCCCATTTCCAGTTTCAGCCAGTTGGATGTGGCGGCTCAGAAGGTTCGCTACGTCCACGACAACAGCCGTGAGGCTGGGAAGGACTCGTTCAGGTGAGAAGTTGTATGGGCATCTCGTAAAGGGTTAAATGTGTTGGAATTCTACCATATGCTGAAATGATTTATGGTAATACGCAGGATTCCACTCTCCGGGCGGGTTTATAGTATCTATTGTAAGATATTCTTTGCAAATTTGGATGAAAATTTCCCCAAAATTAAAATTTTTACACCCTATTATTGGAAAAATGTAAACTATCGGTCTATATGCCTTGACCAATATCCCCACACCACTGATACATATCATACCTTACTAGACAGGTGAACACAATAGGTTCTTTGTTGGCAAAAAGTATCTGGACCGGTTAGAATTCCACCAAAGGAATCCAGTAGAAGCGGCACTAGATGTGTCTGACGACCACCTATCTCTTTGCCTTCACAGAAACACCGTAGAATGCTACTTTGGCCAAGACAAGCCAGGGAACGTATCTACCAACCATTATGTGGCTATGTCTGCCTACTATTCATATCTCTTGACCCTCACGGAAAGAGGACAGACCTCCTTCATTTCAGTAAGAATTGACAAGTCCAAACCTGCAAAGGAACACCCAAATATTTTCTTCCTCATGACGCTGAGCCCAAATCTGGGGAAAGTAACATGGCGTGGCCTGAAAAATGGGGTGTCCTCTGTCAAAAAGGGGAGGTGTGTTTGTCTGGAAAAGGAAAAAAAAAATTGTCAAATATGCCTCATGGGGTTTACATAACCTGGTCACAAGATAAGATATAACTGTACAATCATTACTGGTCCAACTTCTGGGATCCAAACTGGTCACAAGAAGAGGGGGTCCAAAAGTCCATTGTGTGAGCGGAGCAGTCCTGATCATGTGTGACCACTACGGTAATTGAAATATTTTGTCATTGACACTCCGATTTTAAGGCCACACGCCCGTCATTGACACTCCGATTTTAAGGCAGCACACCCGTCATTGACACTCCTATTTTAAGGCCACATGCCCGTCATTGACACTCCGATTTTAAGGCCACACGCCCGTCATTGAGACTCCGATTTTAAGGCCACACGCCCGTCACTCCCCATTTACTACTTCCTGAATGAGCATTTGTATCCTGGCGCTCCATCAGATGATGATGAAGTACTTTAGTGTTATCAATTTTGCTTTCAGGGGAGTTTCCAGAGACTTCTGAACTGCCAGGGAGTTTTGACAACTTTTCTAGGAGTTCGGATGGTCACTGCCACACTGTATTTTCCAGTAGAAGCCATCTTCACAATGACATCTTTAATATTCTAGAACACATGTACTCTCTTCATGGAAGCTACTCCCCAGGTTTGCCCTGTTGTGCCCATAAATTCACTAATGGTAGGGCAGCCTTAATTAACAATCCCACTGCCACAGTAACTCCCGGGACAGGAGAATCTCTGACCTGAAATATTCACGAATGGCGAGGATTCACTATGCGATCATGCCCACCACTCCAAGAGCACAAGCTTGTCTACTATAAATTAAATGCTAGGTTACACGTACCCCAAAATGGAGTCTAAAAACAATAAGGTCTTCATATTAGTAACTTTGACGCACTTGGAACTGTCTGGAAGTCAGAAATATAAATTTGTGCCCGACTTAACCAATTTATACATAAATGACACATCAGAAAAAAGTGAATTTTTTACAGCACATAGTAATATGGTTGTTGGCAGGTTGCACCAAAAACTGGTACAAATACATTGGTAAATGGGAGCCAAAACAACATGTTACCTTATGTAGACTAACAAATATGAGAAGACAAAAAAGCTAGAAAAAAAAAAAAGAAATTTGAATCTAATTTAATATTGGGAAAGCCAAAAGTGGCTTTTTCTTTAAAAGGTTCAGAAAATGAATATGGCTGTCACTGGCACCAAAAAGCATGTAGAGTCATTGCTGAGATGTGCTGGTGCTGGCCTACTGCAGTGTGTCACCTCGGCTTTGCTGTATAGATCTTTTATACATTTACAAGACATTGGGGTATTTTTATATGAGCTGTGATACAAGCATTGCTTTGTGAGGTGAGACTTATCATCCCAGATGGAGGCGGAGGTGTCAGATAAACATATGTCGTCTATTATTTCACCTAAACACAATAGTCAACAATGATAAATAGATTATCTCATAGCGTATCTGCTCTTCTCCAGACTTCTCATGTGTCTGTGTATAGGCTGGAGATGATGGGGGAGTTCTAGCTGGAGATAATGGGGAAGCCATGACTAGAGATAATGGTGGGAGCCTTGGCTTTAGATTATGGGAAGGAGATGATGGGTAACATTTGGCGGGAGATGATGAGGGAACCCTGACTGGAAATGAAGGAAGGAAGAGCCCAGGCTGGAGATGGTGGGAGAACTCTGAATGGAGATTATGGGGGACCCTTAGTTGGAGATGACGTGGGAGCCCCGATTGGAGATGACGGAGGAATCATTGCTGGACATAATAGAAGAACTCTGTCTAGAGATGATGAGGCCTGGCTGAAGATGATGGGAAAACTTGGCTAGAAACACAGCCCTGGCTGGAACTGATGGTGAAGACTTGGCTGGAGATGATTGGGGGAGCCATGACTACAGATCATGGGAGAACTTAGGTTGTATATGATTAAAGGACTCTGGCATAAGATGATTGAGGAGCTCTAGCCAAATATAATTAAGGAGCCCTGTCTGGAGATGATGGTGAAGCCTTGGCTAGAGAGGATTAGAAGATTGGGGAGTACTGATTAGAGATTATGTGAGAGCCTTGGCAGGAGATGATGGATTAACTCTGGCTGGAGATGATGGGGGAGCCCTGGCATGAGATGATGGGAAACCCTGGCTGGAGAAGACGGGGGGAGCCTTGACTGGGGATGATGGAGAAGCCTTGGCTGGAAAAGATTGTGGAGTCCTGGTTCGAGATTATGTGAAAGCCTTGGCAGGATATGATGGGAGAACTCTAGCTGGACATGATGGGAAACCCTGGCTGGAAATGATGAAGGGAGCCTTGGCTGGAGATGATGGGGAAGTCCTGCCTAGAGATGTTGTGAGAACCTTGGCAGGAGATGATGGGGAAACTCTGGCTGGAGATAATGGTGGAGCCCTGGCCTGAGATGATGGGGGAACCCTGCCTTGAGATGATGGGGGAGCATTGGCTGGAGATGATGGGGGAATCCTGTCTAGAGATGTTGTGAGAGCCTTGGTCAGAGATGATGGTGGAGCTCTGGCCTGAGATGATGGGGGACCCTGACTGGAGCCTGTCTACCTTTTGAGAATTGTTTCCCAATTATAGGGTCAATATTTTTGAGTAAAAGCATCCAACTGCCTAAAAGACCTGAGCTACAAACCTCTTAAGATGGATGTTCCAGAATGGACATATATAAATGTCTGAACGCTGGAGAAGAATAGGCTCCTGACAGGCTTCTACAGTTCATATGAGACTTAACTTCTCGTTCGTCTTTAGTATCGGGACTCCTGTTTAAGAGGTTGCTTTATTGCTGGCAGATGGGCTCATACACTTTCATCAAAATGTGCACTAAAAATTCACTTACAGAGATAGTATGTATCAGTATTCTGCATCACCCTAAGGTGTCATGCTTTACGTCTCCAAATAATTGCCAACATTTTTAGTTTTTTTTTCCTTAATTTTGCACTGTATATATTTATTATGATATATTGCATTGTCTTATTTTTCAAAGTAGCTTTTTGCTTTATGTTTTTATTAATTTTATTGCTATGTTGCCAGATCCTCCATCTCTCCATGATCTGCTTCCCAGCGTGTCATACCTTAATTTAATATTGACTAAGTCCTAATCTTCGCGCCGGCCTCTGCATGCCTTCCGCGTAAGCGGGCAAGGAACATGAAAAGGATTACTTGTTCAGTGTCTGCCAGAGACGGTACCATCTGCGGCGCTCGCCCGACACCCTAAGAACCGGTTATATTAACTTCTGCTAAAACTTCCCACTCTCCCAACCGGCCGCAGTGAAGGTGTCTGCCCGTCACCCCATCCAGATTACACATAGGCAGGGAGGCATGAAGGAGCCGGGCCTTTCTTAAATTAATTTCTTGGGGGGGGAGGCTTTATTGGGTTAAATAACGCCTCGTTATTCTCCTCCACAGCTGAGGCTTCTCCAAATGTTTATCTTGTATTGTAACCGGTACCTTCTGGTGCGGAGCGCTGCCAGCTTCCCCTGCCGCTCTCTGCTATATTTCATTCTCACTATTTTTGGAATTGAGCTTCTGGTTCCAGGTGATTTAATTTTTTTTTTTTCAACTTTTTTTTTTTTTCTTCTCTAAAACTCGCCCATCTGCTCGACACATGCAAAACTCACAATCTGCATGCATTAGCTGATAGACAGGCGGCCAATACTGGACAGGTCTCGATCAAAGTTAATAATTAATGTGATCCAAATTAAATGTGATAAACCTAATACAGCCCCGATGTAATGTCCATATTTTGATTTTAACACCCTGTGGTTTTCTGTGACCGGAGTCAATGCCTGGGGGTCTTATTAGAGGGGTCATCAGATCAAGATAAACTATTACCTATTACCATATCTAAAAGGATAGGTGATATCTGATAGATTGGTGAGGGTCCGATCGCTGGGACCGTACTGGTCGGCTGAACAGGGCACTTTTATCTCCATTAGAATAAACCAGCATTGCACGTACCCAATGGCTGCTCCATTTATTCTCTCTGGGGCTGCCCAAAAATAATGAGCGCAGCACTCTGAAGTCCCATAGGAAATGAATAGAGCAGCGGTTGCGCCCCATTCTGCTGGGGTCTCATCGGTCAGACCCACACTCATCTACAGTATAATATTAAGTGATAACTTATCTTCACTGGAGAACCCCTTTAACGTGACCATACATTACATGGGCACCCATTCATTTGAATGCCTGACAGGTAATACCACATTTCTCCTCTAGTGGCCACTGCAGGATTAGTTTGCAGCTGTGCGCAGCCGATCTAAGAGCAGGAGTCGATCACTCGATAGAGAGCCAGACCTCAGTTGGAAAAGTGATTGCACCAAGAGGAACAGTCCCATTAAAAACTATTTTCAGCCAGCCTTTAGTTATATCTAATTATTAATCATTATTATTATATCTGTTTAAAAAAAAGTTTGGCCACATGACAAATAACTAATTTTTTTTTAAAATTTTCCCCAGAAATTATAACCCACCGTTCTGAGACTGCTGATTGAAAAATCAACTATTTATGCAGGAATTTTTTATTAGGTACTTTGGAATTGGGGATTATATTAGTATTTCAGGAGTCTGGAAAAGCTGGATGGCATTGTGCCTCGATTCATCAAACTGTTTGAAATGTTTCAAAATTTCAGGGTAATGTATAGCTGCGCAAAAATGTTAAACTTTGATGTTTTAAAAGATGCCCAGGCATGTTTTCCAGCATTTTGTAGGCCTTTTCACCTGAAAAAAAAACAAAAAAACACATTATTGTTGTCTGTAATAAGGTACCCAAAAAAACACTGGGGGAAAAGAACATTGAAAAAGAGATCAGAAAAAAAAATTAGAAGTCTGAAACAAAAGATGATTCAGGATTACAAATTGTCATACAAGGAGCTTTCACGAAAAATAGTTTTTGACTGTCAGTAAAAAGCGTATAGTGTGAGCATGCCCTAATATTGACAGGTCCTTTTCTAAAGAGAAATATTCACTACTCTCCACGCCTATGGGAGTGGAGAGCAGTGAATATTCATTTCTCTTTAATAGCGGGCACAGTAAGTGCAGCGCCGGCTTCCTGCAGCTGCTGGGCAATCACGTGTGCCCACTACTTAAAGGAATGAATATTCACTGCTCTCCACTCCCATATGCGAGGAGAGCAGTGAATATTCCTTCCATTTAGTAGCATGTGATTGCGCAGAAATATTAATTTCTCTTTAGCAATCGGCACAGGGGTTAGCCGCTGTGACCCGCAGCTCTGCTGCTGCCGCTCCCCCACCTCTCCACCACAGGAGATACATCATTTCAAGTGAATGTGTGTCTAAGGATGCACATTCAGGTGAAAAAAAATGCTGCTGTCGGCGGATCCCCTGAACCGGGCAAGGATGACAAGAGGTCTACAGTGCCTGAGGGCCACATGAAGCAGCCTCAGGGGCCACATGCGGCCCACGTGTTTGAGACCCCTGCCTTAGAGCAATAGTCTTGTCACCCATACTTTGTATAATAAAAGAAACATGAAATCTATTAAATAAATAAGTTCTATTCATTTTAGATAATGTTCTAATTTTATTTTTCATTTACGCAGTACTTTTAGTTTATACTTTTAGCACCTTGTGCTGTTCTTAGGGTCAACTGTTTTTGCAAAGTGAGTTCATATTTTGCCTTTTGCTATTTTACGTAGCCCAGTAGCTGACGTGATTTCTCTGCACAGGGCGAGATCATCCAGGAAAGTAGGGCTGGAGCTGTGGCTCCTGGACGCACTCACAGAACATGCTTTTTAAGATCCTTAGAAACAAAAGTATATTTTGTTAACTTTTAAGGTCTCATAAGCCAGACAAGTTTCATAACACAGAGGAGACATGGAGTGCAGCAAAGTAAAAGGCTCCTGTGTCTTAAGACAACTTGCCATTTAAAGGGCAATAGAAGTTCAGCAAATATCAGTTAAAAGTAAGATAAATCAATAAATGTGCACTTAATAGAGCAAATTCTATATGAAAATACCCCACTACTATTAATATCTTCAGTATATATAGGGGGCAATATGATAGTACTTATATTACTGTACATAGGAGCAGTATTATAGCAGTTATATTCTTGTACATAGGAGCAGTATTATAGTAGTTATATTCTTGTACATAGGAGCAGTATTATAGTAGTTATATTCTTGTACATAGGGGCAGTATTATAGTAGTTATATTCTTGTACATAGGGGGCAGTATTATAGTAATTATATTCTTGTACATAGGGGGCGGTATTATAGTAGTTATATTCTTGTACATAGGAGCAGTATTATAGTAGTTATATTCTTGTACATAGGAGCAGTATTATAGTAGTTATATTCTTGTACATAGGAGCAGTATTATAGTAGTTATATTCTTGTACATAGGGGCAGTATTATAGTAGTTATATTCTTGTACATAGGGGCAGTATTATAGTAGTTATATTCTTGTACATAGGAGCAGTATTATAGTAGTTATATTCTTGTACATAGGAGCAGTATTATAGTAGTTATATTCTTGTACATAGGGGGCAGTATTATAGTAGTTATATTCTTGTACATAGGGGCAGTATTATAGTAGTTATATTCTTGTACATAGGGGCAGTATTATAGTAGTTATATTCATGTACATAGGAACAGTATTATAGTAGTTATATTCTTGTACATAGGAGCAGTATTATAGTAGTTATATTCTTGTACATAGGGGTAGTATTATAGTAGTTATATTCTTGTACATAAGGCAGTATTATAGTAGTTATATTCTTGTACATAAGGCAGTATTATAGTAGTTATATTCTTGTACAGAGGAACAGTATTATAGTAAAACAAATATTCATATAGCTTTTCTCCTTAAAAGCTTGACAATGTTTCATACAAAAGACACAGACAGATTAGCCTTGTTTCATGTTTTGATCTACAACACAGAGCTATTAATTATTTGACTATGATTATGATTAAGAACTCTGTGCCGTCCTTGTCTTTTGTATGAATCCACATTGTAAATTATACCTGGCACCCTGGACATAGTCCTTAGTGTTACCAGCTCTGGTTCTGCTGTGTATGCCCATGCTGTAGATGAGGCTGATGATCGTCACTTCTGCGATTACACAGTGTTATAGTAGTTGTAATCTTGTACGTTGTGGCAGTATAGTAACTAGGTGGTAGAAGTGCAGCATTTTTTTATTCTAGTAAATAATAATATATCTATGTGGATTTGGTATGAAATGAACAAGAGAACAATCAGTGTTGTGTACTTGCTTCTTACTTACCAAATTGGGGAAACATTTACAAGGTTTATAAAATGTTGATATTCATTTTCTTTGTTTCATAGTTTTACTGTAAGTAATGGACTGAAGGCAAAAGATGGGTCCTTAGAGTTCATCATCGCACAGACAGACAAGATTCCTCCAACTCTCCTGAACAATAAAGGCCTCCAGATCTGGGAAGGAGAAGCCACTGTTATTACCTCCGATGTTCTGCAGATCACGGACCCGGACAGCCCACCAGAGAGGCTCGTGTACACGATCACAGAACCTCCGCGGCACGGGCAGCTCTACCTCAGTGGTGCCGTCTTGCAAGAAAACCATTTCACCCAGATTGACATTAACAGTTTATACCTTTCTTACCGACACTTTGGAGGGCCGGCAGAGCGAGACCGATTCTCATTCACAGCCACAGACGATGCCAATGTTGGATTTTTACTTAATGGTCAGTTAAAGGAGGATTCTGCAGTGTTTTTAATACAGGCAAGTACAATTTGTCATTACTTGAAAACTGATGTGTGTCATTGACAGATCCCCCAATAATAGTGTAATCGACAGATCCCCCCCCATAATAGTGTCATCAACACATGGCCCAATAAGTGTCATCGACAGATCCCCCAATAATAGTGTCATCAACTCATCACTCAATAAGTGTCATCGGCAGATCCGCCTATATTAGTGAATCATCTATAGATCCCCCATAACAGTGCATCATCCACAGATCCCCCATAACAGTGCATCATCCACAGATTATTATTAATTATTATTTATTTATATAGCACCATTGATTCCATGGTGCTGCACATGAGAAGGGGTTACATACAAATTACACATCACTTACAGTAAGCAAACTAACAATGACGGACTGATACAGAGGGGAGAGGACCCTGCCCTTGCGGGCTTACATTCTACAGGATGGTGGGGATGGAGACAATAGGTTGGGGGTTGCAGGAGCTCCGGCGTTGGTGAGGCGGTAGCTCCGGTAGTGGTGAGGAGACAGCGGGATCAGTGCAGGCTGTAGGCTTTCCTGAAGAGATGGGTTTTCAGGTTCCGTCTGAAGGATCTGAATGTGGTTGATAGTCGGACGTGTTGGGGCAAAGAATTCCAGAGGATGGGGGATATTCGGGAGAAGTCTTGGAGGCGGTTGGATGAGGAGCGAATAAGTGTGGGGGATTGAAGGAGGTCTTGGGAGGACCGGAGATTACGTGAGGGAAGATATCGGGAGATTAGTTCAGAGATGTATGGAGGAGACAGGTTATGGATGGCTTTGTAGGTCAGTATTAGTAGTTTGAACTGGATACGCTGAGGGAATGGGAGCCAGTGAGGAGATTTGCAGAGGGGACAAGCGGAGGAGTAGCAGAGGCAGCAGAGTTAAGGATGGACTGGAGAGGTGCAAGGGTGTTAGCAGGGAGGCCACAGAAAAGGATGTTGCAGTAGTCAAGGCGGGAGATGACGAGGGCATGCACAAGCATTTTAGTAGATTGACGGTTGAGGAAAGGACGGATTCTGGAGATATTTTTGAGCTGGAGGCGACAGGAGGTGGAAAGAGCTTGGATGTGCGGTTTGAAGGACAGGGCAGAGTCGAAGGTTACTCCGAGGCAGCGGACTTCGGGTACGGGGGAAAGCATGATGTCATTGATTGTGATAGATAGCTCAGGTAAGGAAGATCTATGAGATGGAGGAAAGATGATGAGTTCAGATTTGTCCACATTAAGTTTGAGGAAGCGAGAGAAGAAGGAGGATATGGCTGATAGGATATGGCAGATCCCCCATAACAGTGCGTCATCCACAGATCCCCCATAACAGTGCATCATCCACAGATCCCCATAACAGTATACCATCCACAGATCCCCCATAACAGTGCATCATCCACAGATCCCCCATAACAGTGTGTCATCCACAGATCCCCCATAACAGTGCGTCATCCACAGATTCCCAATAACAGTGCATCATCCACAGATCCCCCATAACAGTGCATCATCCACAGATCCCCCATAACAGTGCATCATCCACAGATCCCCCATAAGGGTGCATCATCCAGAGATCTCCTATAACAGTGTGTCATCCACAGACCCTCCATAGCAGTGCATCTGAGTCACCCACCAGGGCAGCGGGGTACTCGGTACCGGGTTCGGTATTAAAGGG